>NC_054846.1:26211515-26514545 GCF_018345385.1 Vulpes lagopus | reverse complement strand
CTCACATGGGGCTCCCTGCATGGAGCCTGCTTCTCTCTCTGCCTGTGTCTCTGTCTTTCTCTGTGTGTCTCTCATGAATAAATAAATAAAATCTTTAAATAAAAAGTCTTAAATATGTTTTAGTGTTGTGGACAGAATTTTTTAAAAACCCAAATCACACAACATATTGTCAGTATTTGAGACATTGTTTTTTATCTTTATTCAGGGAAGTAAATTTTATCATAGCAGTTTCTCTCTTTTTTTCTTTTAGGGGAGTGAGGGGCATTGGGAGAGGGAGACAGCAAATCCTAAGCAGGCTCCATGCCCAGCACAGAGCCCCACATGGGGCTCGATCTCACAACCCTGAGATCATGACCTGAGCCAAAATCAAGAGTCCGATGCCTAACTGGCTGAGCCACCCAGGCACCCCCACAACAGTTTCTTGATGTGATTATTAAAGCAAGGTCACAAATTAGAAGCTACATGAAGCCATATCCTGGTTTGTTTAAAAGTCAGTAATGCTTTGCCGCAAGTAGCTTTGTAAATTTGGTGACCACTGAGACCCCATCTCTTTTATGACTTTATGCCAAACACAAAATTAAATTAACATGAGCCTAAGAGGGCCTCTTAAAGTTCAGACTTAGAAGAAAACAGAGAAACTTTTAGTGCTGTAATCACAATAAAGATCAGGGATCAAAATAAGTTCAAATGTGTAGCTCACCCTGAAGCCCATTCTGTTAGTAAGCGACTCTGTTCATTCTTCTAAGAAATTTAATATCATCCACATCAGCTTTTCCCTGAGTACATCCTGTAAATTGGTAGTTCAGTTGATGGTTATGTGATAAAGGTTCTATAATCTTTATAGATTCCCAAATACGTTTGGTAAACACTGAGTTAAACAAAATAAAATAAGTTTATTTACTGAAAAATTCTCAAAGCTATTAAAAGACCAGCGTATGTCAAGAATCTCCAAGAGAGGACGATAGCATGTAGCACTTCTCAAACTTATTTTACAATGAATTTTTTTTCTTTGAGGACAAGTGGGACTGATATTCTATGGAATACACTTCAAAGAAGTTCTCAGACTCTTATAGATGTTTACTTTAGTTTTTTGGGTTTTTTTAAATTTTTATTTATTTATGATAGTCACACAGAGAGAGAGAGAGAGAGGCAGAGACACAGGCAGAGGGAGAAGCGGGCTCCATGCGCCGGGAGCCCGACGTGGGATTTGATCCTGGGTCTCCAGGATCGCGCACCCTGGGCCAAAGGCAGGCGCTAAACCACTGCGCCACCCAGGGATCCCAGATGTTTACTTTAGATTATTAATGTAAATATTACCTAAAGTTAGTGCTTTGGTCTCGATATCTGTTCAAAACCGAAATTACCCCCTTTAGACCAAAAATGACTAATTACTCCGTAATGACCATTACACAGCTGATTCAACTATGACACTGCAGACTTCCTCTTTTTCTGTCATCTTAAAACCAAATTTAAAGAACAATTTGACAAGGTGACCAACTGCTTCATTGTCAGGAATTTATGAACAGAGGGAAAAGGGAGAAGGACAGATTGGTCAGTGGATATTTTCATTATCTGTTTCATATTTTACCATCCTATAGCAGAGACCCAGCCAATGCAGATCCAATCTCAGGAGTCCTTTCGGCGACACTGAAAATACATATATGAATGGCAAGAAGCAGTGGTTTTCCCAGAAAACCAATCTGGCTGGAATGAGATTGCTCACATTTTGCAAGAAGGATTGCCCCTCAAAATCAAAGGAGCAGGACTGAGATGCTGATAGTAAAGAACATAAGAGCTGAGCATCAGCAGCCCTCTTCACCTATTTGGAGAGAAGGAACCAATGTCAGCTGACTTACCTTCTTTACTGGTGGGAGGTATGGCATAAAAGGCAAAGTGATGACATGATGTCTCTGTTAAATGACATTCTAGAATTATTAAGGGCTGTTGGCCACCAAACCAACATACCTTCTCAGTGAGGCCTACCCTGGCCACCCTGTTAATCCTGCAAAACCTGCTCCCCACCTTGCCTCTGGAATTCCCACTTCCCTACACTACATTTTTCTATAACCCTTGTCACAACATAAGATATTATATAATTTATATATTTATGATGATAAATGATTATTGTCTGTTTACTCCACTAATTTAAGCCATACAGTGGCTGCACAAATTCTTGTTTAATTAATTAATGAATAAAAATTCAGAGAAAAATTAATGCTCAGAACTTTGGTCCCAGGAAAGTTTCCCTTATAGGACTTCTGAAGATGTCCATCCCAATAGTGCCTGGCTCAGCCTACATCTTCTCCCATGAAGGGGAAAAGGGATAATGCTGAGTTCCAGCCCCAGTCCATTTGCCAGGGCCGATGCCATTGTCGGCTGCTACCCTTACCTTCCTGTTCCCCTCTTGAATCAAGAAGATTATAATGACAAAAAGGGAAGAAGTTCCTCTTCTGACAGTACTCTCCAATCATCTATAAAGTAGGAGAACATGGTGCAGAACCGGACTCCCTGCATGTGTACTGCTACCCAGCTGTTCTCAACATAGCCAGCCAGAGTGATCCACTTAAACATGTCGGTCACATCACCTGTCAACACAAATGGCCCCCTATTTCCCTCTAACTAAAAATCAAAGTCTTCACAAAGGTATATAAGACCTTACATGATTGGCCTTCCATTCCTTCTCAGACCTCATTTCTGATCACTATCCTCCACATACATACTCTGCTCCAACCTCCTGTTTCTCAAACATGCCAATCACACTCCACCCTAGAGCCTTCACACCAGCTCTTCCTTTGGCCAGAGTGCTCTCCTCTCAGCAGATAGCCACATGGCTCATACCACCACCTCCTTCAAATCTCTGTTCGAGTGCTACCTTGTCAGGGCGGCCTTTCCTGACTACCATACCAAATGCTGCTAGCTTGTTCTCTACTTGCCTGTACTGTGTGCCTGTTCTCTCTAACCTGCTTCATCATCTTCTTGTTTATCATACATAGCCCACTTACATAAGTGACTTACTTATCATGTTTATGGTTTTAATACCTCCCCCCCAGGATCTTTAAAAGAAAAGAAATAAATATTCAGAAGGGCAGAAAATTTTTGCTATTTTTCTTTACTTTTTTTTATCCCCTACGCCTGGAATAATACCCAACACATAGTGAGTGCTCAAAATCTGTTGAGTGAATAAAGAGTGGTTAAAATAATGCATGTTTGGTTACACAGACTGTATTTAAATCCTAGCTCTATTGTTTATCAACACCTATGTAATCTTCAGTAAATTTCAGAAGCTCTCTGGACCCTAATCTCATCTGTGAAATGAGGTTAGCAATACCCAACTCACAGAATGTGATGCCTTGTATATCCAATAAACAAAAGCCATTACTGTGCAGTGTGGAGGCTTCTGGAAGCAGAATATGAGAGCAAGTGATGAGGGGTACACTTTGGGGAAGGAAGTTGATATTATGCTGGGAGGCAGGAAATGGAGAAACAATGTACTTAGCTCTCACCCATCTCTGAGTGTGTACATGTGAAACCAACATATATTAAGGATAACAATGGGCCTAATTTGACCAAAGTGATGTATTATAAAGTGGATTTGGTGAATAATGCAAATAAACAATAATAACGGTAGCTGACCAATGTGATGGCCTTAAAAAGGTGAGAGAGAGAAAAAAAAAGTGAAAGAATTGCTCTAGAGACTTCATAAAATATTGTTGATATGCACTCTAAAGTATCTTTCTTCTTAATACTCTTTAATACTTCAGAACCAATACGTCTATAATATCTCAAGGTTAATCAGGTTGTCTCCATTTCATACATTCAGGATGTCATTATTGACTTTACACTTGCCATCCTTCCCTGTATCTGTTAGTTAGTCTGGCCTTGGCAACAAGGGAAGACCATATGGTGCCTATCCATATGGATGGGCTGGCTGGGCTTTAGAATCTTATTCCCCAATGATGTTCCTGCTGTGTGAAAAGAATAACTTCTATTTAAGAGTAGAAGATATGGGATTCCAGATTCACATGTTGTATCAGTTAGAAAATGTGTTCTACTGTGAGTAGCAGAGACCTGAGAAACGAGGCTTAAACAAATAAGCTGTGGTACCGTGGCTCTGCAACCTCATCATGGACCTTCTATCCCTCTTTTCTGCCATCTTTGGCTTGTGGCTTCCTTCTTAAGGCTGTCTCATATTCACAAAGTGGCTACTGGAACTCCAGCCAGCATTTCCTCATTCCAGGTAAGAAGAAAGAAAAAGACAAAGAACAAAGAAAGCATACCAGATGAGCCATTTCCTTTTTTTTTTTTTTTAATGTAACTTTACCAGAAGACCCACCTAATAACCTCTCCTTATATCCATTGGCTAAAATTTAGTCATATATCCTTCCCATCTTCTGGGCAGGCTGTGATATCTAGCATATTTTAGCTAAGTATGATGCTTCTCTAACAAAATCAGGGTTCCATATGTTTTTAAAAAAAGGGAGATAGAGGCTATTGGGTAGGTATCTAGCAGTCTCTTGTCCAGTTTATCTAATATTGATATCAGATACTTAATTTCTATAATAAACAGAGGAGTTAAAAAAGATGACTGTCATAGCTAGCTAATTATGTTTGCACCAACCTAGAAATTTTCATCTTTCCCTTAGTTCTCAAAATAGTGGTTTATAGAGATTATCTTCTTAGAAAGACAATCCTTCTACTGGTATCTACCCTCATCCCACCAAGATTCTAATTCCACTTCTGCAGACCACGTCTCCATTTGGCCAATCACAGAGGTGATTCCAATTATTTCTCATTGGGCTCTGCAGGAGGAAACACTTCTGAGAACCCCATCTTTAGGATCATCACTGCTGCTGCAATACTCCAGGATCAGACTTCCCCTTGTGTGACCAAGAACCCTGCCTGCCACTTACCTCTACATAATACATGCTGTAGAATTGATATTTGGGGAGCCTTTTCTGGTTTTCACTTAGAAAATTCTCTAAGAATCCTTTAAGCATTCATTAGCTCTTTCAGGTCACCAGAGAGGAATTTTGGTACGTTTCACCCCAGCCAACAACTTCCATGGGTACCATTCCAAGGACTAATTTACAAAATGGTCCCTCCGTTCCTTGAAAGTTACACAGATTCAGAAAGTGCCTTACTTATTCCCATGCAGTGGCCCATCCACTGAGAAGATCTGACTGAAAAAAAATTACAGAATCCCTGCTGTTGCCAATTATTTTCTAATACTACTTGAGGAATAGGGAAGTATGAAAGTCAGGAATTTGTTCTTTAAAAAAAGTGTGTAGCACTGGAGACAGAGCTGTGAAAAAACCAGATGCATACACATATCCCACTTCTTCCCCCTCTTCCTGGTCCAAGTCTTTCCTTCTGTTATCTAAATAAAATAGAACTTGCATCCACTATGAGAAAGATAAGCGTTTGATTTTTGGTCTGAATTCTTTTCCTCCTTCATGGAAATGGCCCCGTGGAGCTTTCAACTTGTCAGATATAATCTATTCTGGCCACACAGTCTTGAGGGGACGATAGCCACAGAATCTGTGGTGTCAGATAAAAATTGCATAGAATGCAAATGCCAAGGCATCGCAGGGGTGATGAACATGAAGTTCTCCCTCTCTAAGAAGGAATGGACAAGACCCTGGGCCTGGAAGGAGCAGTTGGAACAAATGACACGGCCTGTGTGGACAGAGTGTTGCCCAGGGCTTCAGCTGGCCATGTGGACAACTCCCTAAGGCTGCATGTCCTCACACCTCTCTTGTCACTCCCACTGAGACATGTTGGAGAGAAGGCCACGTCGTCCTTCATCAGGGCATGCTGATTCAGACAGACAGCTAGGCTGAGACGGCTTTGGTGAACACACTCTATGGGATGAAATGAGTTCCCCTGTGGTCTGCTGCCCTGTTGCTGCTAAACTGAAACCAGAGAATCCCCGAGTTGCTAAGAGATTGTCATATTGCTGGGGGAAGAATGTACACGATTGGCGCCCTCGGGCAAGTCGTGCTGAATCTGTCAGTATCCAAGGTTGTGTAATTTTTTCAACTATTTCTTCATTCTGGCCCACATAGAGTACAGCCTTCTCTTCACACTTGCAGAGTGGGCTTTTATAGCACTGCCAGTCCTGAGGAGGGGCCAAGAGCACCTACCAGAGGCATGGGTGCAAGGGGTGACCCAGTGGCGAAACTGGGAGGAAGGCAAACTAGCAGAACTGGGACCAGGAACAAACAGGAAAAGCATCAGAGAGGCAACAAGTTAGGGGCCTCGGGGTGGCTTCATCAGATGAACACCTGGCTCTTGGCTTTGGCTCAGGTCATGATCTCAGGGTCCTGAGATTGAGCCCCATGACAGTCTCTGCGCTCATTAAGGACTCTGCTTAGGATTTTCTCTCTCCTCTCTCTTTGTTCTCTCCCTGATCATTCTCTCTCTCAAATAAATAAATAAAATTTTTTAAGGTGATGAGCTAGGGACACTTAGGTGGCTCAGTGGTGGCCCCTTTGGCTCAGGTCATGATCCTGGGGTCCTGTATTCGAGTCCCACATTGGGCTCCCCACAGGAAGCCTGCTTCTTCCTCTGCCTGTGCCTCTGCCTCTCTCTGTGTGTCTCTCATGAATAAATAAATAAAATCTTTAAAAAAAAAAAGGTGATAAGCTAAGGCAATGATAGAAATGAGAAAATTTCCCTAGAAGCTGGGAATCATAATAGCCAGGGTCTGAAACTTGCAGAGCAGTCGAACAATGGCTTTGCACTAGGAACAAAGATCAGGGTAAATGGCAGGGCAGAACCAAGATATAGGTATCTCATTTGTTGCTCAATTTGCCCTTCTCCTTCTCTGCTAATCAGAAAATCAATGTCCACAACCCCAATGGATGGAATAGGGGCTCATGTAGCCTCACATACTTTTGCCTCAGCTCATGGGATCAGAGGAACATCTGACACAAACACAGTCAATTCATCGGCTGACCAGCAACCATCTGATTCTCTCTTGATAATTAAAATAAAAGATAAGCTGATTGTAACTAGTCAAATAGTGCTGGGCACAAGGTCTCTAAAGTCAGAATTGGGACCAGAGTCAAAGCCACAAAAACTCTAAGTCACAAGGAAGCCAGAGTCATGGGGGGAACAGAAATGATGAGCCTTTGAAGGAAGCTGGTATGGAAAGATAACAAAGATATGCAGGGAGGAGCAAGAGTGAGAGCCCATGTGATTCTAGAAGAAAACAAAAGGAAGTGGGGAGAGTAGCTGTCCAACAATTTTCCAGTTGCCAAGTGATATGAATCTTTTTCCCTCAATTGACTTCTCTGAGATCCCCTGCACCCTTACAATATGACCAAAAGCCCTGATCCTGTGTGATCCCCAACATTCAGCATATATGCCATTGTTGTAAGGAGCCAGTTGTTCCAAATATATTCCTTGGGTTGTGAAGAACAGATATTCCCTAAGAGACAGTGAGTTATCATAAAGATATGCAGAGAAACTTCAGAGAACCAAGGCAGCTTAGGGATCAGCTTGTCTCTGTCTCTCTGCTTCTCTTAGAGCCTCCACACAGTCTGTCTCTGATGTCACCCTGTTCCTCTGGGGCTTGCTCCACACTCCTGTCTACCCCAATGGGTTTATTCTATCCCTCCACTCTGCAAAGCTTTCCTCTACTTCAAAGATTCTGTATCCTCATAGCTTCTGCTTTTTCATAACTTGAGCTGGCCGGCACCCCTCCTGACCCTACCTTACCCCAAGGCTTCTCTTTATAGATTCCTTCTATTTCAGATCCCACTGCTAACAGTATTTTCTAGTTCAGCTTCAAAAGAGGGAATATGATTAGCCCTGCTCCTTCTTTTGCACCAGGTCATGGGTTGGCCAGCCTCTGGTCTGACTATTCTTGGATCAAAGCCCATCCATTATACAAGCAGCTCCAGCCAGTGGGGCCATGGTACAAACACAGCAATCTAGCCCTGCCCATTTAGAAGGAGCTCTGAGCAAGTAGATACTGCAACAGATGTGCTTAATATGCCAACCCCTCCTTACCATAAATATCCCTGAGATACATCCCACTGTTTTCCAAGAAATGGTTAATTATGTGATAAAGCAATCTATTTTGTGATGTTAACAATCACAATATTAATGATTAATAATCATGTTTTCATTTTTTTTAATTTTTTCTTCTACTTTTCAGAAGTTTCCGAATTTTCCAAGTCATTTGTCCTACTTTTATAATCAAGAATATTGCATTATATATATCAAGAAAACAAATAGAGGGGTACCTAGGTAGCTCAGTAGGATAAGCATCAGACTCTTGGTTTTGGCAGATCCCCTGGGTCATGGGATCAAGTTTTCCCTTCAGGGCTCCACACTCAGTGGGGAGTCTGCTTGAGATGCTCTCCCTCTACCCTTTCCCCTATTCACGCATGCTCTCTCTCAAATAAATAAATATATCTTTAAAAAATATATCAGATGTAGCATCATTCATACAAAAATGTATATATTGAGCACCAAACATGTATCAGGCTCTATGCTATGGATGATCCCAGAATCTATCAGCAATTTATCAGCAAATCAAGACACTTTTGAGAGTGAAAAGGGGGTGCTATTAATAATCAAACCAGGACAAAAATGAGACTGTGCTGAGTAAACCAGGACATATGGTAAATGTTTCTGCTTATGTATGCCAGCTAACATTTTAACATTCCTGTGTATTTGAGTGGAGGACTACCATATATAAGGCCTTAACTCTCTTCTCAAAAATTAATTTCTAAAATCAAGAAATTCAGAGAATATGGCAGGCAGGTATTTGGGGACAGGGAGATTTTAACTGTCCAAATTTCAGTATCCTCACCCTTCACTTTGGAAGACACCCAGGGTTCCAGCTCAACCAGGAAGGGCAAGGAAACTGGGGAGGGGATGGTTGATCACTGATCAATCACTTAGCAGATGCCAGCTACAGGGCTGGATACTTTCCATATGCAATCAAAATTAATCTCATGACAAGTCTGTGATGTGGGCATTATTAACACCCATTTTGCTGATGAAGAAACAAAGTCTCAGAGGGTTCAGTTGCCTGGCTCAAATTAATATATCTAGTGTTGGGACTAAACTGTGAACCCAGCCAACTCCACTACCTCTAACCACCTCTCAAAATTAAATTTGAGACCCTAAAGTACAGAAACATTATAACCCCCAGTCTCTTCTAGAGTAAATGTGAACAGTGATAAGGTTGCCATAAAAAGTCAAGTCTTAGTGACCATTCCTTCCCTATCATCAGTTTCTCAGCTTATACCAAGCAGAAATGGAGAAAATGAGCTTAACTGGATGCTGTCTCTTGGAGCATTTCTCATGGTCCTCATGTAGGTGGTATCTGAATTTGCCATGTAATTTGAAAATGAAATTTTTGAAGGCAATTAAAGGAAAACTTTTGAAGAGTGGGGTTAGCCAGGGAAAAAAAACACCCAGTATGCTGAAAAAGCATTTGGAACTAATTTCCTATCAGTTGAGTCAAAAGAGAATAATTCCATTGATACCAGATTGGCTAATTAGAGAGATATGTCAAATTCTGTTTTGACAAATATCATCACAACTCAAATATCTGTTCACTTTCATGGGATTTGACCTGTATCAACTTGTTCCAAAGCATGAAAGTGGAAAAAAGTGGATTTTGCTAGGAGGGTTTTGCTGTTTGTTTGGGCTTTTCCAATTGTTACAGTCTATACATATCACCAAATGAAAGGCACCGTGAATCAAAAAGTCACGGCAGGGGTGGGTGGAAAGATTCTTGAAATAAAATCACTTGTAAGATGTTTTTCACCGCCCTGTGCTAGCAAAATATCATTTACAGACTAACATTAAAAGAATGTAAAAAAAAAAAACGTAAAAACAGCATAGAAAATGAAATTGCACCTGTGATTTGTTTCATCTCTGCTACGGATCACAATTGTACATTTTAGACTCAATGTCTTCAGAGGAGCTGCACTGAAGACTGTGCCATTGGGTGACCCTTCTGACACCGAAAGTCTCTTTTTATCCTAACATCTCTCTCGAAACAAAAAGAGCTTCCTAATGATATATTTGGAAAATTGCGAAATTAAAATTCAGGCTTCTTTATTGTGTTTAAAATTTCGGAGATGAGGAAATGGAAGAATAGAGTTTGATAAGGAAAGGAACGTTCTTTAAGTTTGGAAAGTTTAGATTCAGAACAAATAGAATGGGTAATTTCATTTACCTAAAAGGAAAAGAAGATCCTTTTGTCCCAAACAGGTAACTGATGTATCTATTCCAGGACTTGCACTGTTCTTTACCTTTAGATCTCAAGGCTGCAATTCAAGCCAGTGTTTTAAAATACTTAGGGTCTTTATTCTCATTCAGTTTTCTTCCATTAGCTGGGAAATACAATCTTCTTTCATGTTGTGTAGCTGATAACAAAAACTGGCTAGCGCAAGAATGCCCCCGTGAATTCACAGTCAGCTTTGCAGAGCTGAACTGTATAGAAATAAATGCAACTACTTACTGTCTCCCTGAATTATGGATTTTAGGAAACTGTTTAATAATGAGGAAAACACTTAAGACAGCTTCTATTGAATTCTGCATGCACAGAAAACTAACATGAAACAGGAACTGATAACACATTTTGTGGGGAAAGTTAAATTATAATTTTATGATCATTTGAAGCTGGAGATAGCTGCTCAAGGACAAACCCTGCAATTATCTGTATGTTAGCAATCGTGGAAGTGTGTAATTATATTTCTAAGTAGTCTAATCTTTCTCTACGTGCAACTTTTAAGGTTAAAACTTTTGATACTTCTGTGTCTTTTATTTAGTTTCTCAATCTACAAAAAAAATAACAACCCTCCAAATGTTTGCCACTTCCTCTCCTTCAATTGTTCATTGTTCAGAAGACTGGGTTACCATCAGAATCACTGACTGTATATTCCTCTGATGTATTCATCTCCGTACCTTGTCAGACACTTTTAGCAAAGTTACAGCCACTAAGCAGGCCTTCACAGAGGTTTTCTAAATTATTTGTAGTTGTATGGTACACCGAGAGAGTCACGAGAATTGTTATTTTTAAATTGTCTTCATTTAGATTTGCTGATAGCCCACTAAATGTCACTCTGCTAGGTGATGAGAGTAAACTAAGTACAGTCTTCCTGCTGCAAGAGCTCTCAGTCTCTCACAAGGGAAACAAATAAAGAAACAAGAAACTATCATGCTGTGCGGTAAACACCAAACATGATGGAAACATAGGAGAGAAGCACCGAACGCATTCAGAGGAAGACCCAGAGCTTTGGTAGAAGTGATGTCAAAGCTGACACTGTGTGCGTGAACCATGAAAAGAGGAGAAAAAGAGGGCAGAGGGAAAAGCACACTACAAAGGTCAAGACTTAACAGAATGAAAAAAAAAAAAACAAAACACCATGGATTGGGGACCTGCATCAGCTCTGCATGGCTGGGGTACAGAGGGTGCCATGAGGAGGGGCAATGCAAGACCAGAATGGGGAAAGCAAAGCAGGGAATTTTGGGAAGCTTTGGGCACCAGGCTAACTCATTCCTCACATACAACCCCAGGATACAAATTTTGGATGCTTCTGTGTTCTTTTCCATTGCAACGAGTTTGGACTTACCTGAGCCCCCATTAGCCAAAAGAAACAAAAAAGAATTAAGCTTTAAAACTGAGTAATACAAGTCAGAAACTATTCTTTGAGTGCAAATGGTTTTAGGATATGGACACAAACACATTGTATGCTTCTTTTCCTACTTCCACTCTCTCGTCCTCCAACACATTGTATGCTTCTTTTCCTACTTCCACTCTCTCGTCCTCCCTCCCTTAGGACGATTCTGATCCTAAGCATGTGTGAAAGAGGGAAAGTGTATAAGGCAAGATAGGTATAAGAGGATGTTAATTTTGAAAAGGTAATTGTGGATACACTATACACAGAAGTCTACTCCCTATAAGCCTCCAGATTATTTTTTAATAATTAAAACTATCTGTTCTGTGTGCTGAATCCACATAGAATTAATTTTCAGGGGCACCTGGGTGGCTCAGGCATCCGCCTTTGGCTCAGATCATGATCCCAGGGTCCTGGGATTGAGTGCCACATCAGGCTCTCTGCAGGGAGCCTGTTTCTCCTTCTGCCTATGTTTCTGCCTCCTTCTCTGTGTCTCTCATGAATAAATATATAAAATATTTTTTTAAAAAAAGAACTTTCAATCTGCCTTTGCCAAATCATAAAACATAAACACTAACAACATTGCTTTCATCAAGTTGGGTATATCCACAATAGGTCTTTGCTCTTAAACAAATAAAATGACCTAATCTTTCTGGGGAGCAGTTTTATAAACCATATCCAAAACTTTAAAATTTTTCATATCTATTTATTTTTTTTATTTTTTGTTCCATATCTTTTTAATCCTAACTTTTCCTTGCAGGAAATTAACCTTGAGAAATAAATAAGGACATCCACAGGATGTGGCTAAACATCATCATGATTTGATGAGCATCATGGTGAATGTTACAATGGCAAAACATCATCAAAATATTTTCCCATCATGGCCGGTGTCTAGCTATCAACATGAAGTCACTGCATATAGAATTAGGAAGAGACACACATATCGGCTCCGACACACCACTGAAAAGAAAACACATGGAGATCTCCCTATTTTCTGTATAAACCACACACACACACACACACACACACACACACACACACACACACACATTTCACTCGCAGGCTATTGGCCAGAATTAGTAATGTAGCCTTCCCAACTTTCAGGGGATCCAGAAGAAGGAAACGGGATATAGGTGAGCTCATTCATGTTCTCCAAAAAGCTCAATCCTTGGGTGTTCTCTTTCCTACCTGGCAAATCCAACATAGAATTTTCTTAGACAAAGATAACTATCTCCCCAAAAGAAATTCTACCATTAGCTTTGGAAAAACTAGTTGTTCTCACTTATTCCGTATATGGTACATAGATATTAAGAAAAAATAAAATTATTTCTGAGGCATGGGTTTGAGAATTTTTCACTTTCTTTTGGTTAATGTGTATTTTCTAATTTTCCCATAGTAAACATTGACTGCTTTTATAATAGTAAATATTATGTTTGTTTGTGTGTGTGTGTGTGTGTCTTCCTTGAATAATTCCTACAATTTCTTATTTCTAACTTTAAGATGAATGAGAGAAGCAGAATATGCAATCATTTGGTCACCAAGTTTTTGGTCACTCCCAGCACTTATGGCAATTGTTCTTTATCCTTAGTAGTGTCCCTTCCGTTTAATCTTAGAAACCTTACCTGCCATTGAGTGGCAAAGTTCCTTAGAAATCTAGATGTTCTTATAGGATAGGGTCCTCACCTTCTCCGAATCACTGTGCCTCAGGCAAATCTAATTAATGTCCTTTCAACTCCTCCCATGGCCACTGGTTAATGTAAAAAAATGGAAACATAGTAATTATTCAAGGAAAATATTTTTTCCTGATTTCCTCCATTAAATTGTCTGAAGAAGAAAAATACTTTCATAAAAAAAAACTAGTAGTCAGTTCTTTGATTTTCATCTTCCAGCTCATTTCCATGATCTGAAATTCAATCCTTAGGGTACACAAGAAGGATTTCTCCAACTACAGAAATGCAGAGGCTGAGAGGATCAAGCAACTGGAAGAAAAACATCCTAAATGAGCAATGTGCATGCATGTACTTCTAAAATCTAAGGCTAAATAAAAATATTTTTATAACATTGTAGTATATCTAATATTCATTTGTACCTAGTATACATGAGTTTTCTAGAAGAAAGAGGTTGTTCCTTGGGTACAAACTTCTATTTATTTTAATATCACTGCTCAGCACAATGCATTTTTTATTGAACGCCCTTAGTATTGGAATGATAAAGATTTTCATTTACATGTTTAACCTGGAATAAATTTATTGTAATTTTTCCTAATTCCCTGCTTGTAACCTACATTATTTTTCAAAGTGAATTCTATAATAGTAAACACATAAATCCAAATTATTCTATTGAAGGTAAAGTAAAGCATGAGAACAAAATTATAAATTTATTTCAGAGGATGTTGGACACAACTTTATTAACACTGCGATAATCCCTTCCTATATATCAGGTAACCACATCCCAGTACTGAATGTTTTGTCAGATAATGAAGGAATATTCACCAAATTGAAACGAGCTAGAGTACAACATTAGATTACAACTTTCATATACAGAAGAAGTACATCATAGCAATGCCTTTTCTTCCTTTTATCTGCTTCCTCTTTCCCTTCAGGCAAAAATATAAATGAAAAATGCCTTCTACCTTCAATCAAATACCAAAGATAAAATGCCGATTGCCTGCTTGACTACTTACAATGGAGGTGTAACAAATGTTAATCTATTTCTGTGGCCAGCAGAGAGGGGGAGCTGGAAAGAAGAGAAGGGGATTTGAAGAGCTTTTCCTCGGTGGCATTTCTGAGACTTCAAAATGCTCTTAGAAGGTATTTAATAACAAAATCAGTTGATCCCATTGTTGTGGCTCAGAATCCTGTTTCAGTACATCAGCAGAGTGAGAAGGCTACGGTGCTGCAGTGGCATTAATGCAGTGCACAACTTTTAATTACAGCACTTTAAAGGAGCCTTATGAAAATCCTCCAGCCTGCCACAAGACCTGTGTCTCCAGGGCCAGGCCTACCACGGTGAAAATCAAAGCCCAGATCTCAACCTCGGAGGATCCCACCAAGTTTAATTCTGAAACTAACTCTGCTCAGCCCTGGTTTCAACTTGTCTGCATGGTGGGAGTATGTACAGGCAACTGTCCCTTTCATCATGGGTCCCATTCCATAGGGAATGGGGCTCCCCATTGTGTTATGACAGTTTCCGGTCTTACTCCTTTCCTGCAGCCACCCAGACCCGGTCCTGAACACTAACACCCATCAGGGCAGCCCGGACCCACCACACCACAGGTCTGAGGCAGGCTGGAGGATTTTCATGAGGCTGAGGATTCAGATCCTGCTTGGTTGCTGGTTGAAGAGAGAAAGAAAAGGAGAAATGTGACAGAGAGTATCCTTCTCTTCCTGGGATGGTTCATTTTATGTGCCAGTCTGACTAGACTGGGGCGCCCAGTTTTTGGCTCAAACAGCAATCTAGATGTTGCTATGGAAGTATTATTCAGATTAACATTTAAGTCAGTAGACCTTGGGTAAAGCACATTGCCCTCCATGTTGGTGGTCCTTAATCCCATCAGCTAACGACCTTCAGAGAAAAGACTGAGATATCCCAAAGAAGGAATTTTGCCTCACACTCAAACTCAATTTTGCCTCAACACTCAGGCTCAAACTGCTTCATCAACTCCTGCCAGAATCTCCAGGCTGTTGGGCTGCCCTACAGATTTCAGACTTTCTAGCTCCCACACCTGCATGAGCCAATTCCTTAAAACATACATTTGCTGGTTCCTGTTTACTCTGCTCCTCCTATTGGTTCTGCTTCTCTGAAAACTGCTGACTAATACACTTCCCAGCAACTTTCCCCCCTTCATGGGACAATATATAAGGCCTAAAAGGTGAACCTGTTCTCTCAGGATCCCAATATCCTCAGCAAAACGATCATCCAAACCTACAGGGTATAGGCTGTGAATCCCAATCACGTTACTCCATTCTGACCAGCTTCCAGGGCCTTTTACACTGACCCTAAGGCTTGAAAGGAAATCAGAGACAAGAGACCTTCTTGCTATATTGCTTCCTCACACCCAGGGACCAGGGGACTTTGTGTCTTCTCCAAACCCACTTTCCTTCTCTTTCTCCCCTTTGCACTGCTCCTGAGGACAAATGGCTTCTCCATTTAGTGAAAACCTATCATCGGACAGACTATGGAACTACTGGGTAGGCCACTTTTGGACATGTGTCTGTTTGCCATACACTTCATGACAATTAAGCCTCAATAAGACAATAAGACCAGACTGTACATGATTCCTTTTCTGTGCTTGCCTTGGAATAGGAGTTTGGACATACTCCTGGAAAACATATCCATCCTCTACCTTGAGGCTTTTCATTTCTTTCTGGCTTTTTAATCTGAACTCTGGATTGTTCTCTGCAGGCCTAAATCAAATCTAGAATCATCTTCTAAATTCATTAGTAATTCGGAGTCATTACTCTCCAAACCAGGATAAATCTTCCTGATCCCTATCCTTTCCATGAGGCCTTAATGTGTCTTATTACTCTTAATTTTTCTTAAAGATTTTATCTATTTATTCATGAGAGGCACAGAGAGAGAGAGGCAGAAACACAGGCAGAGGGAGAAGCAGGCTCCATGCAGGGAACCCCACGTGGGACTTGATCCCAGGACCCCAGGATCAGGCTCTGGGCCAAAGGCGGCGCTAAACCGCTGAGCCACCTAGGTGTCCCTACTCTTCATCTTTTAAATGTAAAAACTAGTTTTTCATATGTTTTTGGGGGGAGGTGGGAGTGGTTCAAAGTTTTTTAATTGCTTACCTTCAATACAAACCAGAGTATCTAAATTTACAACACAGGTGTCATTAGTCTTGGATATTTTTATCCAAGACTTATTTACATGAGTACTATCAGTTTTATTAACACATACTATCTTCAACATGCAGATGCAAATTATTTCCTAGCTATTGTTAATAGTAAGTAAGGTAGGGCACTGTAGAAATGCTAAATTATCATTCAGTGAGCTATTTGCTATTGTTCCTTTTCTGCCATTTCTTGTTGGTAAATTGTATCCTGGGCTGCTTGCTGCATTTTCTCCAGCTTTTCCCAGGTCATAGATTTTAAGGGCAAATGTTCAGGTTTACAGAGCATCACAGTGGTTATATCTTCCATAGACAACGTGTTTTGAAAGAACTTCCTGGAACATTGACTTCACCATATCTAAATTGTTGGATACAGCTACATTTTTTTCTTGAAAGTTCTCCTGGTCTTTTTCCTGGCAACTTTAGGCATCCAACCCTGTATTATCAAGATAGCTGAGTCCTTGACTGAGTCCTTGACTCAAGTCCTTGACCCTGAGTCCTTGACTGAGTCCTTGACTCAAGCCTACGGAAGGAAAGATTCATCTCTTCCCAGATAGCTCCAGTTTTTCAAATGCTTTGTTTCTCTATTCTCTCTTTGCCATTTCCCCTTTCTTTGTTTAGTCTCCTTCCGATGTGGATTTGACCTGAATTATTCCAATAATTACATGTTCCTTCTATTTTGCATTTGCTCTACAGACCAAACTTCTTCTCCATTTCTTCTCCATTCACTACATTCTAGATTTTTTTTCTCTTCTACCATAAGTTCATGGACATCTGGGAAAGCTTGCATTACAAGTAGCCAAATGGTTTATCTACCTCATCTTATCTTCAGTTACTTAAATATGACACCAAAATTCTCTAGGAAATCAGCTCTGCTACTCTCAAGGTACAAGAAAGAATTTGTGTAAGACTCCCTGAGAGATTTAAAACTATCATCATGGTAACTTAGAAATAACCAACTGCAACTGCTCCATGGAGGCCCAAGACTCTGTTAATTACCACTGCTTAATTAATCCAAGAGACTCCAACTGAATGCTCAACTGAGTTGTGAAAATAATTACTAAATGACCAAAAAGTCCTCTAGAAGCCAAGAGAATAACACTTGGCCTGCCTGTGAAAGCAGAGATTGAATTCCTCCCTCTGGTTTCCTTCTGGCTAACTGGAAACTTGTTTATCCCTAAGGAGAAATGGAAGGAAAAGGATCTGTGAACACAGGAGCATCACCCAAAAATGAGGCTCTCCTTAGAGAGTGAGCCACACTTCCTAGAGAAAACACAGCAGCCCATGAATTATGAAATTGAAAGAAAAATCTGTAGGTAACTGATGCCTTGGCCCCGGAAGGAAAAGATATCCCAGGTAATTCCCCTGGCAAAATGTATGGAGGTTTCCTGACAAGGCTTAAAGTAGAGTTTACTGTCCAGCAATGCAAAACAACTTTTTTTAATGCAAAATATAGAGACGACCTGAGTTCAAATTAGTACTCAGTCCTAAGAAGCCATTGTTGCCTCAAACATACACATTACGTAAGAAGAAAAATCAAAAGGCTGTGGCTTCAGCATCTGATTCAAAAAATTAGAAAACGAAAAACAGTAAACCTAAGTTAAGGGGTAGAAGAAAAGAAATGAAAACAAGAAAAGCAGAAATTCATCATACATAAATGAAAACAAAATAAAGAGGGTTAATAGGACCAATGCTGGAGTCTTTGCAAAGATTAAAATGAAGCCAATCCGCTAGCAAGATTAAATAAGTAAAAGAACTAAGGTACAAATTAGCCATATTAGACTTTAAAAGGATATATAATAACAGATATATTAGAAATTTAAAGTAGCTTAAGGGAATGCTTGAACAATTTGATGCCAATAAATTTGAAACCTAAAAAAGGCATACATTTTCAAAAAAAATTGAATTATCAAAACATGTCATAAAAAATTCAAAGAGCATTGGGGTGGCTCAGTCTGTTAAGCATCCAACTCTTGGTTTTGGCTGAAGTCATAATGTCACAGTCATGGGATCAAGCCCTGCATTAGGCTCCATGCTCAGCATGAAGTTTGCTTCAGATTATCTCCCCCTCTCCCTCCTGCTCACTCTCTCTCTCTCTCAAATAAGTAAATAAAATCTTTTAAAAATAGAGATAGGGCAGCCCTGGTGGCGCAGTGGCTTAGCACTGCCTGCAGCTCAGGGCGTGATCCTGGAGACCTGGATCGAGTCCCACGTCAGGCTCTCTGTATGATGCCTGCTTCTCCCTCTGCCTGTGTCTCTGCCTCTCCCTCTCTCTCTGTCTCTATGAATAAATAAATAAAATCTTTTTAAAAAAAATAGAGAAAGAGAGAAGAAAAAACCTGAATAGACTTATGATCACTGAAGAAATTGAATCAATAATTAAAAAACGATGATCTCCCCCGCCTCCAAGAAAAGGGCCATGATGACTGCACAGATAGATACCAACCCTGTAAAAAAAAAAAAAAAAAAAAAAAAAAAAGATACCAACCCTGTAAGGAACCAGTATTTCCTAACTTATGCAAATGCTATCAAGCATGTAGAAAGAGAACTCCCCAACTCATCATATTAGGCTAATGTAACCCTAGTGCACAAAGTGAAGAAGGATAATGCAAAAAATAAATTACAAGCCAAGGGCAGCCCGGGTGGCTCAGCAGTTTAGCACCACCTTCTGCCCAGGGTGTGATCCTGGAGACCCGGAGATCCAGTCCGACGTTGGGCTCCCTGCATGGGGCCTGCTTCTACCTCTGCCTGTGTCTCTGCCTCTGGTGTGTGTGTGTGTGTGTCTCCCATGATTAAAT
Source organism: Vulpes lagopus (assembly GCF_018345385.1). Taxonomy (NCBI): domain Eukaryota; kingdom Metazoa; phylum Chordata; class Mammalia; order Carnivora; family Canidae; genus Vulpes; species Vulpes lagopus. Next base: position 26,495,259 of record NC_054846.1, on the reverse strand, counting down.
AAATAAAATCTTTTAAAAATTTTTAAAGAATAAATAAGAAATAAATAAATTACAAGCCAAGCTCACTCACTAATATAAATGTAAAATTTTAAGTAATTCATTAGCAACCAAATGCAGGGAAGTAATTAAAAATAAATACCTAATGACCATGCAGTGCTTTTTTCAGGAATACAAAGATTATTTAATGTTAGAAAATCAATAAAAGTAATATCCAACCCTAACAGATAAAAGGAAAAAAATCCATGTAATAATCCCAAAAGATATAGAATAAGAACACATGAAATTTAACCTCTACTCAAGTAAAAACTCTTAGCAAACAGGACTGGAGGGGAACTTTCTTTACTTGACAAAGAGTATCTATCAAAAAACGTCAAATATCATGCTTAATAGTGGGATATTTAGAGCATTCCATTTTCAAAAATAAGGATGCCCTTTAGCACCACTATATTCAGCATTTTCCTGAATGTCCTGGCTAAAGCAAAAAGACCAGGGGGGAGAAAAGATGTAAAGATTGGATGGGAAGAATCAAAACTGTCATTATTCACAGATGATATGATTGTCTACTTGGAAAAATCTATGAGATTATGTAAAGAAACCATTAAAGGCAATAAGAGCTTGGTGGATACAAAATAATATACAAAAATCAATAATGTCTCTATATACCAGCAACACTCAATCAAAAATATATAATTTAAAAATCCTATCAGTCACAGGAGCAACAAAAATATAAGGTATGTCAGAACATAGCTGACAAAAGATATCCATTAATATTATGGAAACAGTATAAAATTTTATTGAAGGGTGTAAATTTTTAAAACCTGAAAAAAAAAAGAGGAAAAATGCAGCATGTTCATGGGTGAGAAAGACCCAGCTTTTTAAAGTTAGCAATTCTCTCCAAATTAACCTATCAAGTCAATGCATGCCAGTCTGATCTGCCAAGGTTTTGGTTGACCTCATCAAGCCAATGTTAAATTTCCCATGGAACAGCAAAGAACAAAGAATAACCATGACATGGGGCACCTGGGTGGCTCAGTTAAGTGTCTGCCTTCGGCTCAGGTCATGGTCTCAGGGGTCCTGAGATGGAGTCCCGCATCTGGTTCCCTGCTCAGTAAGGAATCTGTTTCTCTCTCTCCCTCTGCCCCTACCCCTCCTTGTGCTCTCTGCTCTCTCTCTCTCTCAAATAAATAAATAAAATCTTAATAAATAAATAAATAATAAATAAATAAAATCATTTTTAAATGGTATATCTATATCTATTAACACAAACTGTTAGTCAGCATGGAGGACATGGAAATTCATAGGTGTGCTCACAGGAAGACATACCACCCAGTAAATTTGAAGTGATACATACGCTTCAACTTGCTAGATCCACCACTGATTCTCGGTACCCTAGAGAAAACTTAGCACACACATTCAAGGACATCTCTATGTCTAAAAATGTCCACTGTACTGTTTGCTGTTTGTGAAAAGAAACAACCATAACAAAGTGCTCATCAGAACAGAATATAAAATGTGGTTTTATTAATAAAGTGTAACACTTTAAGCCATTACAATAAACTAAATCGTGATAGAATGTTGATGGAATAAAAGAAAATTGCAAAATGTTTTGCACTGAATATACAGGTTTGTCATATATATATATATATATATATATATATATATATATATAAATTTTTAAACCCAGAAAATCAATACTACACTTTACTAAAAATTAAAAAGCAAACATGGGAAGGATTTGCTTTTTAATCCACTTATGTCAGGATTTGGGGGGTTTTTTCCTGTCATTTCTTTTCAGGGTCTGAGGTAAAAATGTAAAATGTGAGCCTGTGGTAAATGTGGGTGATGATACATGAAAGCCTTGATAAATTATTTTCTGTACTCATTTGTACGTTTGAAATGGATGAGAACAAGCCACTGAAAAGTAAGTTAAGAATCATCTGTAAAGATGTGTCTAAGATCTGGGAAGGCCTACGGTCAATTAAGGTTAAAAAAAAAATGGTGAATTCAGTGGGGGGCAAAATGGAAGGGTAACTAAGGGAGTTGAGGCTTAGAGAGGGGCGACTGGAGAGCTGGAACTTGGCAGAGGTTCTGTTCTCCTGTACAGGAAAGGGAAGTTCAGAGCTCTACCCTTTTTTTCTGGAAAAGGAAAAATTCATTGGACATCACCTTATGAATCTTCATGAGCTCATCACATGCCATCAAAAGTCTCTCCCTTCCTTTTCTCAATTCCATGTTTAGTTAACTGCCTCTGGTTTTAATTCTGTTTCTCAGGTCCCTTCACACTCTACTAGGGATAGTCTGGACAACAGTTACTGGAAAGGAATATTCCTGCCATTAAGAGTATGATGAAGGAATCATGGTGGCCTTCAGATTAGGATCCAGCAAATGCCAAGCTCAGCTCCTGCTCTACTGATAGCTTCCTGATATCAATCCAGTTAGCTAACCATCTCTGGGCCTCACTTTCAACGTCTTTGAAATGACTATAACAAGAATACTTGCTTCACTGGGTTATTCTGAAGTTTAAATAACATGATACATACAGAGAGCTTAGTACCTTGCCAGTAAATGCTGAATGGACCAGCAATATCAGCATCACCTGGGAACTTGCTAGAAATAAAAATACTCAGCTCCACCATAGACCTACTGAATCAGAAACGATAGGGGTGGAGCCCAGCAATGTGCTTTTTTTTTTTTTTTTTAACAAGCCCTTCACGTCATTCTGAGGACACACAAGTTTGAGAATTACTGAGTTCAAAATCAGGACCTCCCTGAAAGCTGAGATAAATTAATCCCTCCCCATGGGCTACATAGAGGAAAGGTGGACTCTCAAACAAAATTAATGTGCTTTTAGGAAAGAGGAAGGTGGGGGTGGGTTGCTAGATAAGCAGCCAAATGCATGCTGACATTCCTTATGTAATTACTATAAATCAGCCTTGGATAAGCCATTTTGCAAACATTGCATAATGACCAACAAGGCAGGTAGTATTTTTACATGCATAATGGATGCAAAAGTTAAACCACAGAGGAGGGTTTATTCAACTTGCCCAGGATCATAAACTAACCAGTGACAGAGTCTGTGCTCCAATCAGGCTGGACCCTAGAGATTGCCTCCTAAGCCATGCTACTACGTGGGTTTGTTTGTCTTCTCCAAGTTTCTCTGCTTACAAAATGGTGGACTAGCTCCCATGACCCTCGTCTAGACTGAAGGAAACCAGCTGTCCTAGGTAACGTCTGTAGGTAAGTAAATAGGCTAAGAGAAGCTAAAATACACCCCAAAGCCACTGAGTTAGTCAGCACCACAACCAGAACCTGAAACCTAGTTTTCTTAGACTAAGATTTATACCTGTTAAAGGTACACCTGTCAGCATTTGGGGAGATTTACTTCCCTTTTATATTAATTTAATTTATTGTTAAATCTGGCGTTTTAAACAATTGAGATATTAGCAGCTTCTCGACTGGAATAGAAACTGCTGAATTGAAAAGATCCTAAATGAGCAGTTGCGCTTCGAAGGAAAGGTCCCCTTCCTCCTTCATAAACCTTCTACAAAATTGCCATCTGTGCTCAGTAGCAGCTGTTCCAATCTCATACTTGGCTCCGTTGGGACTAACTTTGGGTTCCTTTTTTAAAAATTGGAAATCAATAACAAAGCAGGTGATAGAGAAAGCCAGTTGAAGTTCTTTTGTTCATATTCCCTTGCTAGGGGGCACAAGCACACTTCTCTTCAGAGCATTGATCTGAGAGCAGACAACTGTCTGCATTCCTTATGTTCGCATGCCGAGATCCTTCTGGTACCCTTAGCCTAGCATAGGCTGGACTTGCTCTGGACTAGAAAAAAAAAATCAATATTTCTTAATAAAACTTTGATCTGGGACAGGATTCAGAAGCCTTCTGTTTCTGGTGCTCTGGTCAAAATGAAAGAAAGGGTCATCAGAATAACTGTGGCTTCTCAAATTATCACTCTCTGCAATTTGGGGGCCCACTTTACCATTGGGTCATTTTCCAGCTTTATGACACTGTGTTTTATTTCTCACCCTCTTGAGGTGGATTGAATGATGAATTCCAGCATTTCAGTCTTCCTTGTCATGGCTTTGTTATGGCCAGAATGCAACTCCTGGCCTTAAAGTTGGGCTCTACTACAGGGCTGGCTTCATCATTGGCAGGAGGAAAGAAGGGACAGTCCAAAGCCCGACATGTAGATTTCTGTTTGCCATCTTACTCCTCTGCTACCACCATGAGAAAAATTGGCCCCTCTAGATGGAGCTAGATGGCTGCTCCAGGGAGGATGACAGATCTAGTGGAGACCTACGGTGAGTCGGAGAGCCACCCCAGACACTGCAACTGGATGGTTGGCACCCAGCTGGGCCCAGTCCAGATGAGCCAACACCCACCTAACCCACACAGCCATGGGCTAGGGAGGTGATATAACAATAGTAAACTAAAACACTCTGTTAAAAGAAAATTATAGAGCGCTATGCCTAAGATGAACATATAAAAAACATAATTGTTTTTGAAACACACCTACAGAGCATAGTCAGATCCACAAATTTGTCCTATTTTCCAAAATATTTGGGGAAATTCTTTAAAAAATCCACAAATTTGTCCTATTTTCCAAAAGTTGGGGAAATTCTTTTAAAAATCGCTTTTTTCATCTATTGCACAGGTTTTTGCATTACCCTCAGTAATAGCAAATCTTCAGACTTTGAAGTCTTTGAATTTTTTTTAAGATTTTATTTTTTATTTATTCATGAGAGACACAGAGGGAGAGAGGCAGAGACACAGGCAGAGGGAGAAGCAGGCTCCATGCAGGAAGCCCGATGCGGGACTCGATCCTGAGACCCTAGGATCACGACCTGAGCCAAAAGCAGATGCTCAACCACTGAGCCACCCAGGTGCCCCTGAAGTCTTTTAATTTTTTTAAGCTGAAAGACATTAGGGAGTATTTGAATTTCTTAAGGATCAGTCAGAATTATTTTAATTTTTATCCCAGAGAAATAATATACGGTTCAGAAAGTTTAGAAAATTAAGATAAAATGGTTCACTCTCAAACTTAACAACCATAACTCGGTTGTTTCGGTGCATTCGATTTCTTTTTTTTTTTTTTTTTTCTCAAGTGAATATCTTTACAAAGGTATCTCAAAGTTCTTCCCAAAAAGGAATGGGTTGTTACTAAATTTGTAATGTGAGACTTGAACTGAAAATAAATGTTTGGTATAAATTTGAGTGATTTTTAAAATATCTCTGACCATGAGTTTTTCATGTATGTTTTACTTTATTTGGGCTAACTATAGCTTTCAGAGCGAACACCAATAAAATTGTGATTCGTGTACCTGTGTTTCCATCTGAAATAAAATCTAGAGTAGGAAAGCAGTGACAGAAAAACTCAGGAATTTGAAGAATTAGAATTAGAAAGCATGATCCAGAAGTATAAGAGGCATGAGCCTCAATGGGTGGCTCGATTAAATTGGGGACATAAGGGGATGATGTTCGACAAAATTTTGAGTGAAAGAATGCTCAACTTTAAACCTGTTGCAGATGGGTACTCTGTGGAAGCTACACTGAGCTTTGGAGAACTAGATGGTGTTTGTGAAAGTTTTAACCCCTTTGCCCAACTTTTGAGTTTAATGAGGCAATTCCCCAGTTCAGTGAAAACTTTTGATATCCATAAAAATATACAATTTTAATGGAGTCCAAGTTCCGCCACAGCCACGTATTTAGTGCCACTAGACTATGGTTTCTTCCAGACTATGGCCATATTTCTAGATAGATAGTCACGAATTCTTTGCCTCCAGTTCTAAGGAACGGTACTAATGCTCAAAGATGAGTCAGAATCGGCAAAAAGTGATGAGCTATATTTCACAAAATAACTTTATTTAGCACCAAGGAAACTCTATTTGTGGAAATGAACTTGTGGCAAGCCTTCATATAAAATGGAATATTTTCTTTTTAAGTCAGTTTCTTTAAAAACTCATCCTAATCTTTGCATGGAGTGGTAATTATGCCTACAAACTTCCTTCCTTTCTTTAATATAATATTTGCTCATAAGTATATGATTACCTATATTTAATGACTGAATAATATTCCTGAATCAAAGATAGCATATTTGTTTAGTCATTCTCTTACAGTTGGATATTTTACTTTGGGGCTTTTAAAATAAGTAATAATGAAAGGAACATGTATCTATGCACACAAATTTCCCCTTTCACATCCGTTTCTTGTGAAAGATTCCTAGACATAATACTATTGGATCAATAGTTGTGAACAATTTTGTGGCACTTTGTGGAAAGTGAGATGCTGTTTTCTAGAAGATTATGCCATTTTCACTCGAGTGAAAAATACCAATTTCACCACAGTGCAAGTATTAGATATTATCATTTATAAATCATTTTTGCTGATATAGTAGGCAAACAAGTCACCTCTTCATATTGCCTAAACAGCATGTATTTGATTACAAGGCAGACTGAGTATTTTGCCAGTTTTGCTTGCAGTTGTATATCACATGTTTGTTTGCTAGTCATCTTTTCATGGTTTGGGGGGTTTGGGTTTGTTTTCACGGGTTTTTCTGCTAGTTGTTTATCTAGTAAAGAAAAGACATCAGCTAAAGAATGAAAGACTTACTGGGGGGCTGAGAGGAAGAGGGAAAAACAGACCTCAAAATGAAGAGGAGATTGTGAAGAATCATCGTTAATAATAAACTCGTCAAAGATGACCCCACTGTCAAAATTTCCTTTGAATATCGGGGGTTGAGGGATAATAGAGGGAATTGTGTTAAACACATAGGACATACTAGACCTAACTGGCGAACTGGAAATAAACAATGTATGCAGAGTAAATAACAGCACAGGAGGGTTGCCAAGTGATTCAAAAGTGAAACTGGAGCACAAATGGGCAAAGTCAAGGCTCTAGCTGCACCTGGTATCCGTGGCAAGAACCTGCCAAGGTTCGATGCACCTGATGCAGAGCAGAGGTTGGGCCTTACCAGTGAAGTTCATGTTCACATTCAGGAATACAGATATTGAATGGCACCCTTGGACCTGCCAACAGACACGGCCCTTATTGAGGACAGTGACACGGATTCTTGGAGGGCAAAGTGTAGTGGTTGAGGGATAAAGTTTTGGTTTCGATCTCTATGACCTTCTAACTGCGTGACCTTGAAAACCCGACTTCCTCTCTCCAGCCCTCAGTTCCCCACATGCAGCATGAAGGAACCAACTGCACTTGTCCCGGAAGACTGAGAATTCAAGGAGACAACACAGAAACTGCTTAGCTCCATACCCCGCCCCGATTTAGCTCTCAGTAAATCTGATTTATTGAGCAATTATTATTAATTGCCTATAAAAGAAATTTATACCTGAATGATATCTTAGACTTATTTAAAAGACTGAAGAGGACTGAGAAAAGGCATTACTAAGATCCATATTGGCCAAGTCTAGCCTTGCACCTCTAATCTGGCTAGACTGCCTCCCCCCACCCCCCGTCATGCAGCCAATACCCAATAAGACTGCATCTACCACAATATGAACTTATTCTAAGCCCGTGTTGAATTTCACAATGAGTTATAATTTATCATTAATACCTTAACATAAATTTAATAATAGTATAATTAATATTAGTTATTAATAAAAATCTTGATTATCTGCTATGCTATTGTGCCAAGTATTATATGCCGCAATATTATAAAGTGAATATTATTATTATTATCTAATGTGTAATAATGAATAGAGGATTCTTCTTAATAGCTGGCATCAGAGGACCTTTTATGGAGGGGACTGCCTTGGTTAATAGCCACTTCCATAAAAGATAGATAGCATACACCCCTTCCCCCCTTTTCTTATTCCTCTTTTCCTCCATTCGGCTGCTTGGAGTTAGGAGAGATGGCTGGAACTCCATCTGGGGCCATGAGGACAGGAGTCACACCCTAGGGAAGATGGAAGGAAAAGCTGGAAGCAGCTTGAATCCCCTGTGGTTAGAGACACCATGCCAGCCCAGGACTGCCCACCAATGGACTTTACTAAAAGTGAAATACTCTTCTTGAGCTAGTATTTTCAAGTCTCTGTTAATCAAAGCCAATCCTAACCCTAACGATAAGAGAGGACATTGGACTTTACCCAGAAGCCAATCTTACTTCACCTCAGAGGACATCTGGGTCACAACTATGCTAGAGATGGAGGAAACACAGCATCAAAGAGATTAAGTGACCTGGCCAAAGCTAAATAGGTAGTAGAACCAAATCTGGGCCAAGTTCTACCTGGCTCAAACCCTGTATTCTAGCTATTTCCCTCCTGATTTCCACCTCTTCTGTGAAGCTGACACTACATCACTTTTTGAGCATTGAACTTGCCTCCCTTCTAGCTGCAGTGTGCGCATTCATTTTTTCCAATTGTGGTCAGTCTCCAGACTCTTGAGAACAGGGACCCATCCCCCATCCTAGTAGAGACTAGCCCTATCCCTGGGTAAATGCGCATAAACCAGTATCCCCACTAGAGCTCCCTGATAACAGGAATTAGACATTAATTCAGCCATACTTTCCATAAGGCTTTTATTAAAGTTAGACACAAAAGCATTTTCTCCTTCAAATTGAGTCACGGTGAGATTCAAGACAAATTTCTAAAAATATGAGGATAACACATTCAAATCAGTTATTAAAGGAAGTTAGAGGTGTTTAGGGTATGTCCTTCAACCTCCTGAGATTGATACCAGGGGAAAACATACCCTTTCAAAAAATATTCTAGAATGCCACTGTGAAAGAGAGAATGCTAAGTTGGTCTGACCCTTTTGGCATTCCTTTAGAGCGAGTCTAATAAATTTGTTCTTAAAATAATTTTTTTCTCTCATGAAAGTAGTTCTTGTTCATTATAGAATAATTGTAAAATAAAAAAGGATTATAACTCAATAAGAATCACTTCATATTTTGGTTTTTCAACTTGCAGTCTCTTTGCTTCATCAATTTTTAAATCTTTGCAATCGTATGACATATAAAGAACTTATCTTGAGTGATTGTTAACAATAGCTATTTTTATTTTTCAAGTTATGAATACAGATTGCAAAATTTAGAATACAGAAAGTATGGAAAAATAAAATCACCCAGAACGTCAATGCCCAGAGAAAATTAATGAAAAGCATTTTACTGTTTGTTCCAGCAGCCTTCCTGCTGTATATTTTTTACATGATTGAAATCAAACTGTAGAGGCTAGTTTTTTAAGTAATTTCAACACAGAAAACACCCAGATTCCACAAGGAAGATGTTGCAAAGAGTTTTTTTTCCTTAGAAACCCAATGTCTAATCCATTAATATGAATTTTAAATAAGCAGGATACTATCACTCAAGTACTCTGGCAAAGAAAATCATTAATATATTGCTCTTTGTAACTCTGATTTTTGTGGAAGAAAGAAAAAATAGGATTTGTTTAGTAATTTTTCTGGCACAGAATGCCCAGCATGTACATAGTTCTGTCATTCTTAGTTAAGTACTTGCAGAATAACACTAATTACTGTTTCAAGTGGTTTTCAAACATGGCAATGATGACCATCTCAACTATGGTGGGAAGAATGTCCAAAAATCCTCATTTCTTGGTACTATAGAAAGAGCAAACACAAAAAATGAAGAGCCAAGAGACCCAATGTCTTAGGCTGCTATAACAAAATACCATAGTCTGGGTGGTTTAAACAACCCCTCTGTTTATTTCTCCCAGTTCTAGAGGCTGGGAAGTCCAAGCTCAAGGAGCCCACAGACCCAAGGTCAGGTGGGAGACCACTTCCTGGCTCACAGACATCTTCTCACTGTGACCTCACATGCATGAAGGAGCAAAGGAGCTCTCTGGGATCTCTTTTAAGAGAGCACTAGCTCCATCCTTGAGGATTCCACTCTCATGACCTCATCACCCTCCAAAGGCCCCCCTCCTAATACCATCACAGTGGGGATTCACTTTCAACATATGAATTTGCCAGGAGAAGGGGGAACACATTCCATCTGCAGCCCTCAGTTCCTTCCTTTTTTTTTTTTAAGATGTTATTTATTTATTCATGAGAGACACACAGAGAGAGGCAGAGAGACAGGCAGAGGGAGAAGCAGGCTCCCTGCGGGGAACCCAATGCGGGACTCGATCCCAGGACCCCAGGATCACGACCTGAGCCAAAGGCAGATGCTCAACCACTGAGCCACCCAGGCATCGTCCTCCCTTTTCATCTTTTCTCACATCCAGAAATACATCTGCAGCCTTGGTTCTTCACAAAGGACATGACTTCCTGCCATGTCTATCTTCTCCTCCTTCCCACTTCCTATATCTGCAGTTTTCTAGAGGCTGTGTCCTCTGAAGACATGAAGACGGGTAGGGGAAGCAGCAACTCACACTGTGGACCTAGACAGAGGTGCACCTGAAACCCTGGCACAAGGATCCTCAGAGTTCCACACCTCTGGAATTGCCCTGTTGGGTGAGCCTGTTATAATGGTAACACATATAAAGCTCGACATTACAGCCTCAGAACAGCAACATGTTTAACAAAGCAAAGCCCAGGAGTTTGTAATCTTCACTTATCGCCTTCAAATTCACAGGAACTCATTAAACCTCCCAGGAGTGCCTCTCTCTACCTCCCCAAAAGTTCTCTCTCTCTCTCTCTCTCTCTCTCTCTCTCTCTCTCTCTCATCTATACTACCCATCCCTACCGACCTGCTGGTCCCTCGGTGGCCTCTCTCCTCCTTGCCTTTAGAACAATCTGTTAGCACTGTGTCTCCCACTAAACCCCAGAGGAGCTGTCATTCTTCTAGGCTTCTATTGTTCTTTCAGGAATCCACCTAGGGTTTCTGATCTTTCCTTAGAAGGAGAAGGGGTGGGGAGCTAAGAGGGCAAAGGTCAGGTGAAAGAAAGCTGTGGTTTTCATCCTATTGAATAATTTGTGGTCTCGGAGGAATGAGATGTTGCCTGTGTGTGGAAAGGATACCAACGAGGTTGGAGTCCAGAGCACCACCAGTCCAGGGAGCAGTAGAGTGCAAAGCCCTCCTCTAAGTCACATCCGTCCCTCTCAAGTTCCAACACTCTTGCAGGATTCTGGACTTGAGGACACTGGGGAACACATTCATTGTGTAGGCACAGCTCACACAGAGAGGATGTGAGAACATAAACCACGCTGGAAGCATAGCATTTACCACAACCCCCATCAACCCTCCACACCTGCACCTCCTGCTCTGCTGCCACTACCACCAGCACCACGTGCAACACCCCCTCTAGCTGTAAGCTACTATTTTTTTTCCTTTTTAAAGTTTATAGAGAATAAAAGAGAATATATAGAGAATAAAAGTACCACTGAGAATAGACCACTGTTGGCACGTTGTCATGTGTTTTAGAATCTCTTTTTTTTTTTAATGATTTTACTTTTGTGCTGAGTCAATGAGACATCTGCATGGTTCAAACAATAAAAGGAAGGGAATGTAGCGCAAACACACCCCCACCCCCACCCCCCGGCCATCCACTGTTGCCCATATATCCAGTTCTCTGCCCCCAGAGGCTACCATGTTTCAAATACTTTTTAAATAAAAGAAATAAAACATTATAGATATAGTTGAAGTCTCCTTTTCCTCATTCTCTTTCAATGCTCCCCAGAGGCAACTATTATCATGAATTTGATACATCCTTCCAATGCCTTTTTATGGTTTTTTACATACATATGCATGTATTTGTGAGCCACAGAGAATTTTGTACTGTGTGCTCCTTGTGATTCGCATCAATGGTATCATATCTTTAAGCACCACCCTAGGCTGCCAGTTCAGTACTTTTAACTGCTATATGATATTCTAGTGCATGCCTGTATACTATGTTTTATTCATCCATTTTCCTACAGATAGAGAATTCCTTCCTGGTTTTCAGTAATATAAACAATGCTACCACTTTGGAATTTTATGAATTAAAATAATACTTAAGGCCATTTCTCCCTAGATAAATCTATAAATTTAAAATAATTGAGCTGAAACCTACCTAAAACCTCTGGAGATTTTTCCATCTACATGAGAGTTTGAAAATGATGCCTGAGAATGAAGTCAACATAGCAAGGTCCAAACAAGAAGAATCAGGAAAAACCTGACCTTGACCCTAGACCCTGAAATACCACAGCTGGAGCCAGTCCTACCTTCACCCTTGTTATCTAGATAATAAATGTCCTCAGTTGTGCCTTATTTACAGGCGCGTGCATCAGGCAAGGAGGATTGTCCTGTTTGTAGCCAAAAGCATGCTGATTCAATGCCTTATAACAATGTTGGATTTCATCAATCCTGGACTGTTAGGTTTTTAAGTGAGTTTCAACCCTTTTGCAACCTCCCCAAACAAAATACTGCGAGGAATATCTTTGTTGCTAAATCTCTATGTAAGCCTGATTATTTCCTTAATATAGATTCCTAAATCATTCCTACTCAAGTGGTTACTCAAACCAGAACACAGAAAAGAGGGTATTTGATAGGAGATGCTGAAACCAATACTAATTCAACACAGAAAAGAATGGAAACTAAAATAGTCCCTGAATCCTAACCCTGCACCCAACTTCTCCTGCTTTGCCCACCGTCTCAAGGGGGACAGGACATCTTCCTCTAGTCTGTTTGCTGTCGGTGTAAGAATAGTAGCAACAACAGTAATGATAATACTTAACAGTTATTACACACTTATTCTGTGCAAGAAGGCATTCACATATTGTCTCAGCTAATCTCCATAGCATAGTATTTACCCCAAAGACACAGATGTCATGAAATGCCGGGACACCTGCACCCCAATGTTCACAGCAGCAATGTCCACAATAGCCAAATAGTGGAAGGAGCCTCAGTGTCCGACAGATGAATGGATAAAGATGTGGTCTATATATACAACGGAATTTAGCCATCAGAAAGGACAAATATCCACCATTTACATCGACGTGGATGAAACTGGAGGGTATTATGCTGAGTGAAATAAGTCAATCGGAGGACAATCATCATATGGTCTTACTCATACAGGCAATATAAGAAATAGTGAAAGAGACTTTAAGAGAAGGGAGGAAACTGAGTGGGAAAAATTAGAGAGGGAGACAAACCATGAGAGACTCCTAAATCTGGGAAACAAAGGATTGTGGAAGGGGAGGAGGGTTGGGGGATGGGGTAACTGAGGGACCGGCACTGAGGAGGCACACAATGGGATGAGCACTGGGTGTTATACTGTATGTTGGCAAATTGAATTTAAATTAAAAAAAAAAGTGCCTGTGGAAAAAAAAAGAAATAAAATAATATTTGAAGAATACATGCCACAGTTGGCAGGAGGCAAGTAAACAGATGTGTTCCTAGCAGCCTATCTTGTGCCCTCAGTTACTCCCTAGGCAGGGGGTCCCTTGGAGGGATGCCTTAGTCTTGGTGGAGCTGAGCAAGGGCACACCAGTCTTCAGATGAAGCTGACATCACCAGAGATGGAAGACAAAGCAAAGACACAGGGGATAATAGTCTGATTCCTCAAAGTTGTCACTGACCTATTGGATCAAGTCTTACCCCAAGTCTACTCCCCTTCTCGACTTTTCAAATACGTAAACTAATAAATTCCCTTTATTGTTTTGGCCAGTTTGAGTTAGAGTTTTTGTTAATTGCAACCAAGTGTTCTGACTGGTTCCTCTCCCATCTAGAGCTCTTGAGCACAAAACTTGTATCACAGTCTGTCTCCTGATAATAACAAAGCTAATACTCAGCACAGCACTTACGATGCGTCAGGCATACCCCTGAGTACCGGATGCATTCTGATTTATTCAACCGTCACGACAGTCCTGTGTGGTAGTTGTGGGTTTTTTTAAAGCCTACTTGAGAAATAAGGCAAGTTGAGGCCAGAATCAAGTTAAATAATTGCCAAAGCTAGCAGGTGGCACAACTAAATTCAAATCTTGTCGGCCAGGGAGCCTGGGTGGCTCAGGTCATGATCGTAGGGTGCTGGGATCCAGCCCCACCTCCAGCTCCACACTCAGCTGGGAGTCTACTTCTCCCCCTCCCAACACTCCTACTCCTGCTCATGCTCTTTTTCTCTCAAATAAATAAATAAAATCTTTAAAAATTAAAAAGAAAAAAAACCTAGTCAGCCCCTCTAGCACCGAAATTCTTGGTCATAACCCAGCTGCCTGCAGTTCACCCCCTTCTGTGTTGGGTTTTCTCATGAAGACCAACAGCATCACCATGGACCCTTTGAAGGTGGGAGTGGGGAGGGCAAGGCCTATGTAGATGTTCATTTCCGTTATTGTTTAAGGAAACCTAAAGGTGCACCTGTCAGCTTTCATGATCCCAAAAGCCAGTTGAGAATTCAACTCTGTCACTCCGAAGTCACTAAGGAAACTTCGGCCAGGTTATTTCTCAGCTGCTGACAGTGGTTGTCCATGGCTGGGTCGATAGTTTCATGTGTACTCATAATCCTGTGTGTCAAGATCACTGAAAAATAAATGCCAGGATTTTTTCTTCATGTTCTAGCTGCTGCTTTGATTTTAGACACAAAGTCTAAAGTCTGTCTCCCAGGTATTATGTGTATAGAATTCAAGAGTGTAAATTTATGTAGAATTTATTCACATAAACATGGAGGTATTTGCAATTATTGTGCTTTTTGAAGAAAAGCAGCCCACGTATCATCTGCATTTTGCTGAGGTAGCTGTGGAAGCTTCAACAAATGACACTTGGGTTTCAAACTATGCCTTTATCTCCATGCCAAATACTCTTAAACTTTTCATTAAAAAATAAAAAGAAAAAAGAAATGAAAAGAAAAACCAGAGAGCTGCAAAAATTCCCTTGGCTATCAGGAGCTTATGATATTTGTGGTTACTAATAATCTTTAATGTAACTGAATGGGCACTGTTTTTTTTTTATTACTTTATCTCTCCCTCTCTTTGTTGTTTTTTTTTTTTTTCCATTCTATTTTTTAGTTCAAATGCAAAAAGGGCTCACTCAGGAAGCAAAAGGAAAAAGAGAAGAAAAATGTGGGCCATCCTGCCAAGTTCAAAAACCAGGTGTTGTGAAATCATAGTCCATAACAACTAAAAGTCTGAGATGAGATGTTCACATATGTACTTGTCAAAGTGAACCAGAAACCTTTCCAGGGAGCCAGGGGGCAAAGAAAGTCTCCAATATTCTTGTCCTGTAAAACTGATTCTCAGAATAGTCCATGGAGTTAATCAGACCATTGCAAAAATACTCAATTGAGCCACAGGTACATATCACAATCCTACTTCTTTGTTTAGTAAGAAGAGCCTCCTTTTTTTTTTTCATACTTATAATTATTTCCTTTTTCCAGTTTCCTTGAGAAAAAATTGACATAAAACATAATTATTTCTTGGGGCATCTGGGTGGCCCAGTTAAGCATCCAACTCTTGATTTCTGCTCAGATCATGATCTCAGGGTTTTGAGATCAAGCCCCACATTCGGCTCTACACTAAGTGCAGAGTCTGCTTGAGATTCTCTCCCTCTCCCTCTTCCTCTGCCCCTTCCACTCATGCACACACACTCTCTCTAAAATAAATAAATCTTTGCAAAAACATAATTATTTCTTTATTGATCATTTTATCAAAGCTTTCTCCCTATACACCTCCATTTTTAGATGAAGCTGGAATCTTTCTGGCAAACAGAGATTTATTCTGCACCATGGGGGTGGGCAGATAAAAACACAAAACATTAATTCTCAGAACATTCCTTTATCTCTCAGCATCTGTATGCGGGCCAAGCATAAATGGACATGAAGTGAGATCAATTGTTGAATGTCTACTAAATACTAAGTTCCAAACAAGATACTTTAACATTCACTGTCTCATTTAAGTCCATGAGAGCTCACGGAGTATTAGTCACCCCCATTTTAAAGAGGAGACAACTGAAGAACCTTAAGTTCTCTTCCAGCGAGTGACACATGAAGGCTCAGAACTCTTCCGATCAATGCACTTTCTGCTACCATGCTGATTCTCTGGAACAATTTAAAAACAAATATGCATAGGGCCACTGACCTCGGCATAATGGACAAGCCAGCAGGAGAATAATTCTCAGAACGGAGATGGTTCTTTCTCATCACCCGATGGCCACAGAAGCCAGGCATCTTTGTAAAATTAGCCACTTACTAAAGTTTCACTATTACACATAGTAATGCAATAGCTAATATGAATGGGAATATAACCCGTGTTAAGAGAAAGGCAGTTGATGAAGATCCCGTGCTTTCAACCTAATTATTAAAAATTTACAGGCAGGGCGCCTGGGCGGCTCGGTTGGTTAAATGTCTGCCTTCAGCTCAGATCATGACCCCAAGATCCTGGCATCAAGCCCCACATCAGGGTCCCTGCTCAGCGGGGAGTCTGTTTGTCCCTCTCCCTCAACCCTTCCCCCCACTCATACATGCTCTCTCTCGCTCTCTCTCAAATTAATGAACAAAATCTTTAAAAAATAAAATTTACAGACAGAAAGACTGCCAAGCCAGCCCCCTACATCAGCTTGGATATGTGCAGTGTAAGCCAGGATGGGGTGCCAACTGTGACAACACAGACAGACTCACAATGCTATAAGAAGAAAAGGACCCAGACAGGACTGGGACGTCACCCTTATGTATTTAATTAATACCTTAGTGCAGAGGGATTGGTAGGAAATAGTAGTGGCTCTAGACCACGACACTATGTTTATCAGTGTAATTTGTTAGCAGCGTGATGTACTTGTTATGTAGACTGTACCATTGTTTCTTTAGAGTAGATTTGGCCATAGGCAAAGAATCATTGGTGAGTTCCGTGTTAAAAGAACCACTCCAAATACAAGAGGAATACCAGAAATCCAGGATACTGCTTCTACAGCTGTTGCTAATAGTGACCAGACCCAAATGATAATGGCTCTAAAAATTCTGATCTCAGGAGGAGTGACAATGTAAGCAGCATGAACTCTTTCTGAACAAGTTTCATTGCATATGAAATAAGTAATATGTTTTAAACCTATAAGGCTGAATATATGACTTATCACAAAACCATTAGTACCTTAACTAATATGCTTGAAACTCTAATTCTTCCACAGATAAATCAGAGATTAAAATATGTGCATTTCCATTATTCTTCCAAAGCTTTATAAGATCCTGGAAGAAAACGTACAGGAATGATAGATGTCTAAGGCTGTGTTGTACCGTGGGTAGTAGCCAAAGAAGATTCCAGATTTTTCTATAACCTGTTTCATCTTAGAATAGCTTAGTCGTTTGTACAGAAACATTCCTGATCTCCCCTTTATGAAAACTGTCTCCTTTCCAAGGCCAGCTCCAGAGAGCCCCAGGCCTCTGTTGGTATTTGACATTCTCATGAGTCACTTGCACACTTTTGGAGTGTAAGCCTTGGAGAAAGAGGCTTTGTTTTGTGTTATGCAAAACCTTTGACTCCTATAATGTGCAGTTCACAACTTTGGTGTCAGATAAATGACAAATAATCATTGTTAAAAGCAGTGACACATTAGGATGTGAAGTTTTACAACAATCCCTGTTTTCCTTGAGCTGCTAAAATCATTAAATTTATGACATTGGTGGGTTAGTAGAACTGTATGCCTCCTCTCTATTTACTTAATTTTTGAATTGACTGGAACGTGCTTCTAATGTGGAAATCGTATTACGGTGTTCAAATAGCTTGTGCTTCTGAACAAGATGATTAGCCATAGAAACCAAATGGGATTTTATCCATTGTCATTGCTTTCTATTTTCCTTGACATGTTCATCCCCTCTATTGGCAAACCAAATTTGATGTCAGAATCCGCTCCAAAATACCAACAACATGTTTTATAATTGCAAAGCTAACACCTATGAATAATAAAATTGCAAACAAGCAGAGCACCATCAAAAATTCAGGATGATTATTTTTTAATGATTGTATTACTTTTTGTGTGTGATAGTATACAAAGCATGGGGCATTGTCTTTCTCAAGATTGAATTCCAGTGAGTTTCTGAGCCTAAGGGCCAGGGGGGCAGAGGCAATATTTTTTCCATCATTCTAATAGCAACCCATGTCATGGAGAGCACCAAGTTGGGGAAAAGGATTCCTGGCTCATTCTTATCTTCCCTCAAACCCTTTTTAGCTAATGATATAAAGAATGTATGAGGAATTAAATGCCCTTTGCCTGCGGTGCTGGTTTGGGGGGTAAGAAGACGGAATTCCAGTACTAATCCTGTCATTGATCTATTGGACTTATTAACATACCCTCTAAAATCTGTCTCGATTCAAGTTTATCCTAGAACCATGAGACGTTAGAAACCAATTAGTAGTCCAACTCCCACATTTTTAAGTAAAGAAACCAAGGCTGTTAGCGTAGAGGACTACCTCAGAGTCACCTTCCTTGGTTCTCTGCAGTTTGTTTACGTTCAGTCTGATCCCAGTGCTACAAGTAGGCCTCTAAATTCACCTTAGGATTCCCTGTCTTGGTCCCAAGCCACCTGCCCTGACCCAACTGAAGCTCCACGCTCAACTCTCCTTCTACCCATAGCCCTTTCCTGTTATCACATTTCCTCCTACTCCAGGAGCAGCACTAGTTCCCTTTAAGTTGCTCTATTAAATTGCAAACACCCTACTTACCAATGTCCATCATTTTTTAAAAGCTTTTTTAGCTGTAAGACACTACACAGGCATGCTGTAAACACTCTTAAATTTAGTCCTCACAGCACCATGACACTGGTATCATTATATAGAGGGAAAAAACAGAGGTCAGGGAACAGGATCAACACAAATCAGGTCACCCAGCTGGTAAGTGGCACAACCAGGATGTGTACCTACCTCTGCTGGTGCTCTTAACCACAGGGCTGGCTGGCTGTCACTAACTCCTAAGGTAACTGGTCATTCATTCAACCCACATTGTTCAATCATCAAATAGGCACCGGGCACAGTACTGGAAGTCCAGGGAATGCAGAGATGAAAGAGCGGCCTGAGACATCAAGGGTCCCAGTGGCACCTGAGATCCTGGACTATTATTCCCCAGAGGGCTGTCACAGTACCTGAGCTGAGTCACACAGGGGGGCTTAGAAAGGGGCAGGTCTCCAGACTGTTCCAGGCAATGCTGAGTCAGACCCGGTCTGGAAAGGGCATGTTTCTAAGCCTCGACATACTCAGGCTCCAGAAATTCTAAATATGTCCTTCTGCATTTCCTCCCAGTCCTGGCTCTGCAGAAGTTCTGAGCTCCCACGGCCCCAGGGCTGTGAGGCTAGGAGAGGTGTAGGGTTTCTTCCCTGGCCTACCTGGACAGGAAACTCAGCAATTTGCTCCTCTGTCTGTTTTTGTTGTGTACTCACACTCTGTGGGTATTTTACAAACCGCTAATGTTTGCAGAATTTGCTTTTCTGGCTGCTTCTCTGCCTCTTCCCTTGTTCCCTGCCTGCCAATGTAGCGGCTGTTCTTCCCCTCATATTTGCACATTGGCTCCAGCTTCCTCTTCTAAATTACTTCTGCTGTCAGCTCATTTAGCAGCATCGCTCATCCATAGGCTTGGAGTTTGCTTCTTCTTTTTTTTTTTTTTTTAAGTTTCTTCCTTCAACGAAGCTTTTGAAGATAGGGTTCCAGGCTTATCATGCTGTGCTCTGGTCATTTGGCACTTGCATCTCAGATGTATTTCATCAACCATATGCTTTTTCTATTGCTGCTTCCATATCCTCAGACTTCCAAAGCATTTTGTAATGGGCTCTACAAGACAGGGAGTGGGGCATACCTTGCCTTTGGTTGTGATTTCTCACTGGAGTCTCCACATTTGTCTTAAGTGGGTTTGTTGAGCTTGGGAAAAACAGCAATCAAAGCAACTAAGTATCCGTGAGATATAAGCAAAGCAAAACAGCTAAGCCCTACAGAGATGAATTGTGTTTAAAAAAAAAATCAGATAATTTACTCGTAGCAAGAAATTAAGTCAAATAGAAAAGGAACAGTGAAGTGTAAGAAGGAAATACTGACAGCTAAATTAACCTTCAAGTAAAGAGAGATAATCCTCCTGCCAGGGCCTACATGTGGGGGCATTCATGCCAGAGCTCAAATTTAAATTCCTACAGCCCTGTATGGGCCGTCAGACCATTATTCTCTTTCCTGTATTCAGCTATCAATTCTTTCTTATTACAATAAATGTTTGGATACATTCAGCCAGAGGCTTTTTGGATGATGAGCACATTTCTACAAAGCAGGAAAAATATACGTGATATGGTTGCTGCCTATTTCAAGAACCCCATATGGCTGCCTTTAGATGGGCACCGTCCACCTCTGCAGGCCAGCCTACCATTTGAAAGGATATTCGGCTCACCCAGAAACCAACTTTATAAATCAATTGCAAAATTCCAATCTCATTCTGTCACTCACTTCAACTGTGTAAGAAAATAGAGAGAGAAGAATTTAATGACTCTGGAAACTTCCGTATGCATAAACGCTGAAACCAGCAAATATTCATTTTCTTTTTTGGCAAATGACTCTGGTAATTAAGGTAAATGACTAATAACCCCTTTCAGGGTGCAGGATAGATTGTTCCCAAACATATTGAGAGGAATCACATTGAGCAGCTTGAAGCTCCAGCAGATCCCTAGAAAGAACTTTGCCAAGAACAACAACAACAAAAAAAGGACAAAACAACAATAACAACAACAAAAAACTGCCCACAAAGAAAAAAATAAACCTGGAGAAGTCAAACCCAAGTCTGTACCAAGGTTTTAATCTGCCTGATGAGTTCTATGCTGTACCTTTTTAGGATAATTTGCTTGAGTCCCGGGCAGTGTTTGGAAAACTTTTGCTGTAAAGGGCCAGATAATCAATATTTTCTGATTTACCAGCCATATTGTCCCTCTGGCAACTATCAATTCTGCCATTATAGCAAAAAAAGCAACCACAGACAATAATAGTAAACCCATGAAGGTGCCTGTATTCCAATAAAACTTAATTTCTAAAAATGGAGTAGTATTGGCAAATTGAATTTAAATTTTAAAAAAAAATTTAAATAGAGTGGGCCATATTTGGCCTTGGGGACTGTAGTTTCCTGATCCCTGCTCTTGAGGATAAGGTAATAAGGTATGACACAGAGCAAGCCAGCCACTTCCCCTTCCCAGGGTATAGACTTCCTTCTTCCAGACATGAGCTGTACCACCCAGGGAAGATGAGCTCAGTCTATAGGGAAAACAACCCATTTTAAAAGTCTAGACTTCCTGAGCCTTCTGACAAC
Source organism: Vulpes lagopus (assembly GCF_018345385.1). Lineage (NCBI taxonomy): Eukaryota > Metazoa > Chordata > Mammalia > Carnivora > Canidae > Vulpes > Vulpes lagopus. The sequence goes on along the minus strand of NC_054846.1, from coordinate 26,474,116 downwards.
TATGATACATCACAGCATTCTTTAGTCTTTCGCTCATTTACAATGAGTCACTGCTTGATTTGCAAGATTCCCTACTTCAATGATAATATTGAAAACCCACTAATATTAGTCACAGCAAGAAGCTGCCCTGAAAACTGAGAGAGGAAATTACTTTACAGTTTTAATTTCAGGCTATGAACTAAAATGACTATATATCAAACAGTTTTTAATGCTGCCTTTGGTACTAACACAAACAAGAATGATCACTTTCAAGTCGGGTTGCTCTCCATAGCAGAGCATTGTTTGGAGTCTTGAATCAAAAGACCTGAATGTACAATATAGAGGAAAAGCATGGGATTTTGGACTCAGACAAACCCAAGTTCTAACCTCTGCTGTGCCATTCACTACCCACGGAACCCAGACAAGTTGTTCGACCTCTCTGAATTTGCTTCCCTGTTTGCAGAATGGTGGAGCAAGCTCTGCCCTGGCTCTCCTTCTCTACGTCAGAGTCATTCGCCAAGAAATAAGGTGTTAAGGGCTGTGAAATGAGACAATGACTAAGGAATAGCTTTGTCTGTCATACTATGTTTCTAACACAAGAAGGAGGGTGATTTTTCAATGGAACCAGATATAGACTCAAGACTCCTTCTACTCACATTGCATCAATCTGTGGCTCTAGTGCAATCCACGGGGTAGATATACTAATTGGAAATCCATGTAGTCTCATGGATCAAGTTCCCTGAAGAGCATCCTGATGGCCAGGCAGGCACTAATACTGAATTCACAGTGGAATTCAGCCCTCCTGCACCACTTCCTATCTTCAGCATTTAGGGGGGAAAAAAAAAAATTACTGAATAAGTCAGAGATTTAAAAAAAAAAAAAAAAACAGGCAGGCAGATGGATGGAGGCTCCATGAGGGAATCTTTTCTGTCCCCATTCTGAACTCTTCTGTCTCTCTTGTTCATTCTATTCTGGAAATCTGCAGAAAGATGGGGCCCTCCACCATCTTCCTGGTGACTGACTTATATCTAGGCCAGCCACTCTTCTTACAAAGGAGGCTTTTCTACTCAAGATGTCCCATCTTGATTTCTTTTCCATCTCTCCTGATTATAAAAAAAGAAAACAATTTAATCATTTATTTCTTGCCATGATATTGTGCCTTTGCAATGGTCAGAGGCAACTGGTCAGTCAATCTGAGATAGGCCTTGGGGATGAAGTAACACTTATCAAAAACATCCTGTAGAAAAGAAAATGTAATTTAAATGGGGTGAGCAGTGCAGATGCCAACCCTATTCCTGGCTGATAAGACTAAATATCATCAAGGTATCTACTTCTTACCCAATTAATTTCATTTCTATGATTTCTGTAATTCGCAATCAAAACTAGGGGTGGGGGATGTTTTACATACCTTGAGAACATTGTTCAAAAGTTTATGTGAAGGAATAAACCTATGAAAGCAGCTAAGGAAAGTTTTAAAATGAAGAATGATAGATTAGATACAAATTGGACTTAACATTCCTAATTTTAAAACTATGATACAGACAAAATAAAAATTGAAAGCCAGAGCAATGGAAATGGTTTCACAGTTAAACAGATCCCAATGTATTTATAGTGAAGGATGAGGGGCAAATGATAAAGGTAAGAGGATAAAGATCAAGAACTACCTCCTACAGGAAGCCTTCCTTGCTTATCTCAGTTCTAGATTAAATGTCCTTTTCTGATAATCATATAGTATTGTATAAATGCTTCTTTTTACACACCTGTCAAGGTATGCCATACAATTAGCACAAAGCATGAGGGTAGGTCTCAACATATTTTCACAAAGTGAACACACCTGTGTAGCCAGCATCCAGGTCAAGAAATAAAACTCTATCAGAAGCTCTTTTACTCCCCTTCCGGGAACAATCCCCACCCCTAGCACTGAGGTCTCTGATGGCCACTATGATCCTGATTTCTAACAAAGAGATTACTTTTACCTATTTTTTTAAATTTTATTTATTTAAAGTAGGCTCCACCCCCAATATGGGGCTGGAACACATGACCCCAAGATCAAGAGTCACATGCTCTACCAACTGAGCCAGCCGGGTGCCCCACTTCTATTTTGGAACCTACTATAAATGGGCTCACAGAATACACACTCTTTTGTTCCTGGCTTCTTGGTTCAATATCATTTTTACAAGATATACCCATGCTGCTGGAGTTCTTTTTTTTTTTTTTTTTTCTTATTCCCACATAGCATCCATTGAGTGAACATACCATGATATTTTTTTCAAATTTATCACAGACAGTATTTGTATTGCTTCCATGTGGGGGCTATATGCTGCTATGAATATTTTTCTGCAAATCTTTTGGTTAAATGCACACACACATTTCCGTTGGTTTGTGCCTAGAGATGGAGGTCCTGGGCCATAAAGTGCATGTTCTTTTATCTTTAGCAGATGATGCTAAGCAGCTTTCCAAAGTGTCTATAGCAATCTTCATATCCACCAGCACCATATGAAAGCTTCCTTTGTTCCACATCCTCACCAACACTTTACATTTTCTGTTTAATTTTAGGCCTTTCACTGCATGTTCCAGGCACATATCTAAAATTACACTGGAAAAAAAATTAAAAATAAAAAATAAATAAAAATAAAATAAAATAAAATTACACTGGCATAATTTGTATGTTTACTCATCTATCTCCCGCACAAGTTTACAGGAATACATTCTACAAACTAAAAACCACAGCCCAGAGAGGTTGTGAGATAGGCCCAAGGTCACAAATTAGAAATATTCTTTATAGCACAGATGTCCGAGTAGACAGCGTTCATAGGACCAGGGAGGACAGGCTGCCTTCTTTAAAAGAGTTGAAAAACCTGCTTCAAGGTAATCAATGCAACTTGCTTGGAGAGTTGCTCAGACACATACATGTGTATGCGCTCACACACACACCCACACACACACACACACACACACACTCAGCACTTTGAAATGGAAGGTTTAATTTTGAAGCACACTGCTGTTAGTTAAATGATCCTGCAACCAACAGCCACGCATCTCTCCCTTATCTCCCTTCAGTTAAATGTTTTGAAATGAGTTTCAAATGGGGTTGGCTCAAATGACAGCTCTTCATTTCACCTTGCTTCTGCAGATGCTATTTGCAGGAATGTTTTATGGCTCTGTTAATTACCCACGTGGAGAGGTTATTTTATTGTTTCTAGAGAGGTAGAGTTATAAATGTAAATATTCTGAGGCGGCAAATTTCTTCAGCAAACTGAAAAGAGTTCTCACACTATGTGAGGCAATGCACATATCTAAAATGTGCATTATTTCAGTGATTACTGACATCCTAAAATATTTCTCAGGTACAAGTCTATGTGTGGAAGAGCTGAGGCTGATTCTGTGCTGCAAAAGCAGACTGGAAGTACAAAAGATGTAGATTTTTCATCCCAGCTCCAGCATTAGGACAGCACTAATTCCTCTGGACTTCAGTTTCCTCTTCTCTGAAATGGGAGATTATAATACCAGCTATCTGCTCATTACGAGGTTAAATGAACTACTGCATAAAAAGACCTGATGGTAATAAATGCACAGTCATTGCCTACTGGTGACTGAGAGCTGAGGAATCCTGTCCCAGTGATGAATGGCTTAAAGAGCTTACAGCCTAACAGCTGAGTTGAAGGCCTGAAGCTGTACTGCCTGGATACACATCCCGACCTTACCAGCAACTAGCTGTGCTACTTTGGGTTCACATTTAACTCCTCTGTGTTTCAGCTCTATGCATCTATAAGATGGACAGAAAGACTGCCAGCCTCATGGTGCAGTAAAGATTAAATAAAATAATCCATGAAAACTGTTCACAACAGAACCTGACCTATTGAGTGAATAATAAATGTTGGCTGCAAACAGGTGTGGGTTTGTCCCAGGGACAATTATTTACATTTACCTTTATGACCTGAGAGTGTGGAAGTAAGGCTAACTTTTTTTTAAAAGATTTATTTCATGTATTTATTTGAGGCGGAGAGGGGCAGAGGAAAAGGATCTCAACCAGACTCAGCACTGAGCGGAACACCCAACACTCCAGTCCCTGAGATCAAGACCTGAGATCAAGAGTCAGATGCTTCATCAACTGAGCCACCCAAACGCCTTTGTTACATTTCATTAGTCCCACCTTGACCGTCACCCATCCAGCCTAATTTTTCCTCCACTATGTTCCTTGAAATGGAAAATAAATGCCTTAATTGTGAATAAAAATGAAATGTTTCTTTCCTAGGTGTCATTAAAAATGTTTTTGGTTCTTTTTTTGTTTTGTTTTTTTACTGAGGAAGAAAATACTCTTTAGCCCTCCTGGCGAATCCCAGCATCAGAGCCTTGCTGTGCTCAGCATGAGGGGCTTGGCGCTTGCTAGGAACCCAATGTGTGTGCACCTCAGCAGCGCTGAGCACAGTGAGGGACCTCAGCACCTCGGGCAGGCGGTGCTAGGAGCAGCTCGACCTTCTGCCACAGACCAGTGCCCACCACAGAGCCCTTACGGAAAGGGTGCCGGAGAGGACAGATCACAGGCCATGCCTTTGCGTGGCAACAGGGCCCCACCGCATCACTGCTTTCCTCGGGGAGGGATGCCTCAATCCCAGCAGGAAAAGAAAGGCCTAAATTTTGAAATCAGACCCACTTGGGTTCAAATCTCAGCTCCACCATGTAATACAGCTTGCCTCAGGGCGGGTTATTTATTCTGACTTGTGTCTCATTGTTTTTACAGTGGAATTAAGAACACTTACCTCAGAGGTAATCACGAAGAATAAATGAGCTGAGGTAGGTTTGTAAAGCACTCCTGCCTGTGGCTGACATGTAGTAGCTATGATTATAATTTTCCAAACCTCAGCACTAATCCAGGCGGACCATTCCACAGACGACCTCTCCAAGAGCAATGTAACAGGAAGTTCCTGCAGAGAGCTCAGACTGCATCTCATCTCCTACTCTTTGGAACTAGAAGCAATCAGTCTTGAAGGGCCTCACATGATCACACCCCCAGTCGATTTAGGCTGAAGGCCACAGGTGGAGATGGTAGTAACTTCCTTGGCACAGCTTAATTACCTTTCATCTTTGCACACCAATGGCCAAATTACTTTCTTCTAGAAGTTTGCTACAAATGCGAAGCAGCAGCCAACAATGATATCCCGACCTTTTTCAACCATTGCCCCTAAAGGAACAGGTTCCAGAGACTCACAGTCTCTCCTCTAAGGCTGTCCCAGGCAATCATCCGCTCAATGTTTCACCACATCAAAGGAAGGGTCCCCAGTTCCCCAGCCTGCAATCTCTCCTTCCTGTTGACCAACACTAGTCCCCTGACCAGGAAGCCAAGACTACATAATGGCTGGTTTTACAGCCATTCCAATTCCATATTAGAAAGGCTTCTGGTTTCAGCTACTCTATCGGAAGATGAAACAGGGGCAAGCTCTAGGGTCAGTCAGCCTAGTGGCAATGCAGGCTCCACTATTTACTGCTGTAGGATCTTAGATCTATTATTACCTAATTTCTCTCATCCGTAAAGTAGAGATGGTAATCATAGCGCCCTGCTTATGGGGTTGTTATGAGCATAAAATTAGTTGATGTATGCAAAGCACTTGGTACCAGGTATGTGATAAACTTTCAGTAAAGGTTAGCTCTCATTACTATCAAACACCTAGTATGTTCTGGACATTGTACTAGTTATTGGGAGGATCCTGGATAATGGGCTATAGGCTGTTCCTGGTCTCACAGTGTTTACAGTATAGAAGTAAAATATTATACATAACATTATCCAGATAATTATTTATATTGCCAAGATTATAAATGCTCTGAAGATGTTCCAGATTGTTTACATCTTTGGTGTAAACTGGGGCCTCTGAATTGAAGGCAGTTTTGCTGAGATGATCTAATGAACACAAAACCAACATTTGTAGCATTCTGCATAGAAAGTAAATCTAGAAAAAGTCAACTCTGCTCACTTATTCCACTTTATATAATGCTTTCAGTAGTTTGCCTCACATTTCACATCTGATGGAGGCAGGATGATATCGTGATTAAAAACAGCCTTGGGCACCTGGGTGGCTCAGTGGTTGAGCGTCTGCCTTTGGCTCACGTAATGATCCTGGGATCCTGGGACTGAGTCCCACATCAGGTTCCCCACAGGAAGCCTGCTTCTTCCTCTGCCTCTCTCTGTATGTCTGTATGTCTCTCATAAGTAAATGAATAAAATCTTTTTAAAAAAAAAGAAAAAACAGCCTCAGCAATCAGAGGGTCTAGGTTCAAATTCAAGCTCTACCACTGACCACCTTTGTGACTTTGGATGTTTCTATACTTCTCTGTGCTTCAGTTCCTCATCTGTAAAATGGACATGATAAGAGTTCCACCATGTAAGTTATTTACAAGAGTGCTTAGCACAGAGTAAGCACTCAGTAAGTAGCTGCTCTTATCATTATATGATATGAACTTCTCAACAACCCTGCAAGTAGTTATTGCCTCCATTTTATAAACAGGAAACTGAAACCCCAAGAAATAAGCCTATAATTTCACAAAACTGGGATTCAAACCCAGGTCTCTTGGCTCCATGGTTATTTCCCCTCCTCCCAACAGCCTCTCATTTGGCAAAGAAAACAAACAAAATCTTGGGAAAAATCAATGTATTAAGGGCATGGAAAAAAATTTTAAATTAAATTAAAAAAAAAATAAAGGGCGTGGGTTAAAGTGTTTCATGAAGAGAAAGAGTACTGCGGCATATAACTGAATAAGGTAGCAAAGGAAAGCTGAAAGAAGCCAAAGGTTTCATTTATAAGACAAATGAGTAGCAAGCCAGCTGACTTAAAATGAGAGGGTTAAGAATATTTTCCTGTATAATTAAATCTCTGAAGGTTTGGTTAGAGTCCCATAGTTTATATCAGGTTAAAACAAAAGATCACATTAGCAATTGCACGAGTTTATATGCAGTACTTTATCCACAGAGCAACATTAGTAAAGTCAATTTTAAAGAGTCTGATCAAACTGTCAACTATAAGATAAAAGAAGCTGGACATTTGGGGGCAAGATTTTTAACGCAGTACATACAAAGAACCTATACTTACTCTATTATCAGCACTTACCTAGGAATTATGATTTTTTATTTGTTTGTTATTTTAACTGTGCTAAGATACGTAGAGCATCAAATTTACCATCTTAATCGTTTTAAAGGGTACAGCGCTCACGGCATCGAGTATATCCACATTGCTGTGCAACCCTCACCACCGGTCACTTCCAGAAATCTTTCCATTTTGCAAAACTAAAACTTTGTGCCCATTGAAGCATCGCTTCCCATTCCTCCTTGGAATTCTGGTTTTTACATCAAATAAGTTTCTCAGTTAGGATCATTTAGTTTCAATCACTTAGCTTTTGTTTCCTAAAACGAAATCTACCACAACTTAGAAGATTTTTGAGAATTCAAATATGATTGACATTTACTCGAATTAGAAAGTCATCCTGAATCACTTCAAAGTATTTGGAGACCATTCCCTATCTAACGCTATTCTGCCATTTTTATGGCCCCATCCATAATTTTGATTTCAGAAAGTCAAACAGAAGACAGCTATTTGTAAATCCAGACTCGATGACAAAGACACCATAGGAGCGGCTTATCACTTGAGTCAGTCCCATTCGCATTGAGACAGAATAAAGGAAAGGAAAGTTTCCTGTGTACACAAAACCCATTGACTGTCTGCTGGGTCTGAGAGAATGTGCTGGTCACCCCAGCCCACACCCCGTAATTATGCCTTCAAACATGTTTGTCACAAGAGGCAGAGTATTCTAGTTGCTATCAGAACCCTCAAAGAGACTTCATAACATCCAGTTCCACAGATAACAAGTTACAAAGAGGCACTATTCTTTGCAAATGACAATGAATTTTTCATATCGGGCTTTTGATGTGTAAAAGGACATATATTTAGAAGGAAATGCTTTTATTATGGCTAATCAAAGAAAGGGGACTTTAAAAAAAAAAAGAAAGAAAAATTTATCAGGAGCTTCTTCAGGACAAACGATATGACCCACGGCTTTGTTCCTGGGAATGATGTGCCTTTGAGGACAATGGAAATTGCCACTGGATTGCCTGAGTGCCCCCTCCCCATCAGCCCAAGCAGCCCCTGACAAACGGGCTCCAGCCTGCGGACATAGTGATGAAAATAGTCTATCACCTCACATTTATTTGGCATCGTGTGGTTCCCCTGGGTAGCATCTCTCCTCTCTGAGCTTTGCAGACACTGCTGGTCTGCTTGCTAATGACATTAACAGGAGTGTGGAGTCTCGTCTATAAGTGGTGGCCACTTTTAGCATAAGCACATGGTCTAGAAACCTCCAAATTCACTAAATACCCACATGCAAAGGGTTCCCTTAGAACAAACGGCTACTCCTACCAGATCTGACTGCAAAAAGAACCGAAGTAGAAATACCTGTGTGTGTGCATGCACGTTCGCGTGCATTGCACATGCACATACATGTGTGTTTGAGGGGAAAACTGGGGGAACCCACCATTATAAAAAACAGATATATTATGAAGGAGGAACAATTTAGCCATATTCTTTGCATTACAAGGTCAACTCTCTTTGTGACTGTATTACCATTTCTGTCAAGTACGGCATGTATGTATGTGTGTGTGTGTGTTGTCCCATGGGTCCTGTTTATGGATGTCGTGTCGTGCATTTCAACTCTTTTATATTTTCTTAAGGAAATGAGGTCAGGGCTCAGGGTGGCCTGATCAGCTTACCTCTCAGGTGAAGCTGGCTTCCTCAAGCTCTGGCCACAGTAATTTTTTCCATCTGCTGTACTCAAAGATTCAGTGAAAATAAAAACATCAGAAGCATCTCAGTTCAGGCAATGCTCCTTGCGAAATGCTCACTTTAATGACACTATAATGTCATGCCCCCTTGGTGTGCCATTTTATTGTGAGACTTAATCAAAGGCAAAAAGAAATAAAGTTGTTGAGCTTGGGCGCAGGTGCTTCTTTGTCAAAGTGCCTTCCTGGGGTCAGGGGCAGGGGAGTGGGCCACAGAAGTAGGGGCTTATGCACAAAGGCTGAGTTTCCCAGGGTCTGGGCGGTTGTTTTTATACGAGTCCAGAGGTCTGCTCTGTGTCTGTGTGTGTGCTTTGTGTCATCCAATACATATGGAGCCCAGGATTAAAAGAGAAAAGAACACAATATAGACAGAAACAGAGAGAGACACAGAGAAAGAGGGAGAGACTATATCAGGGAGCTTTTCTATAAATCTGCATAGGCCCTGGGGTTACACATGTATGACAGGGTACATGTATCTGCCCATGCAAGTTTGGGATTGGGGGCGTCTATGTGAGCGGTCTGTATGTATGTGGTGCACATGTATGACCCGTGTGTGTTCATGTGCCATGTGTAAGCATGTAGGGGTGTGACGTGCGTATATAATGTATGTGTTTATGCACATCGTGTGTAGTGTGTGAGGATGCATGGCGTGTGTTCACGCATGTGATGTTGGGCATGTGTTCATTGTTCGTGCATGTGATGTGGGTCTATTTGCACATAGTACATGTGCATGCACGTGGTAGTGGGTATGCACGTGGTGATAGTATGAACACGTGAATGTGCACTCATATGTCCACATATACATATTTTTTAGCATAGCGGACACACAATGTTACACTAGTTTCAAGCCATACACTACAGTGATTAGACAGCTTTATGCGTTCTGCTGTGCTCACCACTAAGTGGCTACATCTGTCCCCGCACAGCGTCACGACAGTATCATTAACCATACCCTCTATGCTGTGCCTTCTATTCCCATGACTTACTCCATAACTGGAAGCCTGTGTCGCCCCCTCCCTTTCACCCATTTTGTCCATCCCACACCCCCTTCCTTTGGCAGCTATCATTTTGTTCTCTGCATGTGCAGATCTGATTCTGCCTTTTGTTTATTCCTTTGTTTTGTTTTTTAGATCCCACCTATGAGCGAGATCATATGGTATCTGTCTTTCTGAGTCTGACTTATTTTGCTGAGCATTCTACCCTCTATATCCATGTCACAAATGGCAAGGTCTCGTTCTTTTTTCCATGTGTACATATAATCTGCAGAGTCCTTTATGGACTTGAACTGGGGTTCAAGTGTGTTCGTGGTAGAGAAGTATCTTATATTTGTGGGTACATGTGCCCATCTGGGTTGCCTATGACACTATGTATCAGGGCAAACCATGGCTATTTAAAAGCATTGAACCTAAGCTCATAGTGGTCACTCGGTTTGCTAAATGTTTTTGAAGAAGAAAAGGGAGAAGAAAAAAGAAAATTAAAAAAAAAAAATCAAAATTAGGATGTTTACATTGACATGGATATTGGGATCTAAGGGGTGATGTTATTTAATCACATCTCTTCTGTTATGGGTCCTGAACTCATTGAGGAGTTAGACTCACATCTACCCAGCTGCAGTGATCAGCTTTATTTCCAATAACACTACCTTGGAGAACTTGTCTTGACCTGTGACCAGAAACAAATTGCTAATCAGAATGCCAGGCCTCCCTTCAAAGAACAGAGCCGTTCTACTGAGTTTACAGTATGCACAGACAGAGCATGGAGACATGGGGAGAAGAGGCTGCTGGGAAACAGAGAACCCAGATGGGCCAGATTTTCACATGCAATGACTTTCTTCCCAGCTAGGGAAGGGAAAAAGGAATAGAGGCTCTTTTCCCAAGTCTCCCATTTTTCCATAAGGTAGATGTTCCTATTTTATGGGTCAAAGCAAAAACAAAAACAGGAGAAAGATTTCCCTTATGACTACAAAGATTTTGCTCTCTTAACTCACCAGGCTTAGGCATCCAGGCCATGGACAACCAAGAAAATGTGCAGGGATTGTGGAGTCCTTATGGGGGGCAGATCAGTGGTTAACCAGGACATATTTATGAGGCCACTTTTCCTATGCCCATTACCAGACTTTTGGTTTCTTCCTGAGATTGCTGAGATTTGTTTTCAAAATGGGTGAAGCCAGTTCATTAGTTAACTCCTGTGGGGCTGTCTAGATCATAGATTTCCCTATCAATTCCGTTCTTCGATCATATCCAGCCATGTTGGGGGAAATCCATTTCCTTCTCCTTGCATAGCTAGCCGCATGTGAGTGCACCCTTCTGACATGTCCTACCCCTTGCTCACCCCCCCCCCCTCCAAATGGAAAGTATCCATACATCTGACTGGATAGGTGGGAAGGGAAAAGTCCACATTTATTACCTGGGTGGGTTCCTTCAGGTATATGCCCTCTGTCCACACCATCAGGGGCACCACAGCGGACCAGCACAGTAACTGATCTAGACTATCCCAGCACTGGGTTGTCCCAAGATCTAGACTTGGGGGAAAAATAACAGGAAACCTACTTGGCAATGGTCCAAAGCTGTGTCCTCCACTAATACTGTTCCAAGAACACAATCTAAGGTTTTGCCTCCATGTAAGTTCTAAATTTATCTTTCATGTCTTCTGCCTATTTTATGACTGGATTGTTTGTTCCTTGGATGTTGAGTTTGATAAGTTCTTTATAGATCTTGGATACTAGTCTTTTATCTGATAGGTCATTTGCAAATATCTTCTCCCATTCTGTAGGTTGTCTTTTAGTTTTGTTGACTGTTTCCTTTGCTGTGCAGAAGCTTTTAATCTTGGTGAAATCCCAATAGTTCATTTTTGCTTTTGTTTCCCTGGCCTTCATAGATGTGTCTTGCAAGAAGTTGCCGTGGCCAAGTTCAAAAAGGGTGTTGCCTGTGTTCTCCTCTAGGATTTTGATGGATTCCTGTCACACATTTAGATATTTCAGCCATTTTCAGTTTATCTTTGTGTATGGTATAAGAGTACATGTATCTTTCAATTGGTTTTTAGCTCAGAGATCTCCTCCAACCTCAATAAACGATGCCAGTTGCATGGAAGTTAGGGAGCCAGAGAGGCAGTCCTGGATTTATGTTGGAGTTGGTGATTATGATGTAGATTTGGTTGTTCCCAGTGCCTTTCCAGTTTACAAAGCTCTACTGATTCTGCATAACTCTTTTCAGATCTCTCTCTTATGCGGGTTCCTCTTCCTCTCCATCACCATATCTAGACCTTCATTGCCTTTCACCAGAATTTTGCCACCACTTCCAAGTAGGCTCCAGAACACTAGTTATGGGCTCCCAACCAATCCAGCTTACACATAATCACTTGTTTAGCCTTCCAAAAACTTTTATTTTCAACTGGCAATCCCTGATCAGGCATATACAGAGATATCAAAATGTCACCCTAGAAGATTGAGCCCTTATCCTACACACTATAGTACCCCACCACCTAGTCCCTTTCCAAATTTGTCTCTATTCCTCCCCCCCAAATCCTTTTCTCCCAACAAACCCAGATATACCCATGTGCATTCCTTTAAGTCCACTTTTATGCTAATGTAATATCCTAAATAGATTAAATATGAGAATTTAGCCTTTATGCAATCCTCCCACACCCTAGTCATTCCTCCATTCCACTGGATGGCACATGACATGAACATAGATTGTGTCTCCTTTCCAAGTGAAGTTCTCTCTGCTACCTACTGTCCCTCCTCCTCAAACTGAACATCAGCACCTCAAACTAGCTCACAATATGTGACACATTTTCATGTCAGCTTATCTATGCACATCAGAAGTGTAGATGTGATCATTCCTCTGTGCCTGAGCTCACTCAGGCTTCTCCTCAGCAGACAGAACTTTCAGATGTCAAGGAGGTGGCCACAGAGGCCACAGACCACCTCTTTGTCCTCCACCAATCCCCAATGCCTCATATTCCCAATAGTACAGACATCATGGCCCACCCATTTGACTCTAACAATTCAAGCACTGCTGTTTTTGTTCAACACTATCTCAAAGGCAAGCCATCTAGAGAAATTCGAGGTCTGAAAGAGGCTCTATAGTCCAAAGAAGCAGCAATCTGTGCTAAGTCTGCAGGGAAAAGTGATTATACTGAGCTTGAATATAGAAGATGCATGCACCCCCACAGAATCAATACAAGAGCCTATTCGTTGTTGCCTATTTAAGGAAACTTAAAGAGTAAAATCTGACTTTCCATGAATTTATGTTTATATGCAACTCTTTTGAATGCAACCTTAGATTGCATTAGATATAACACGGCAGTACATACTCCAAGTGTCCAAACTGCTCCCTCCTTCATTTTGATGCCCAATTACAATCCCATCTACTCCTGCCTCAAACCACTGGGCCCTCAGTGATGTCTCCCTCCTCTGGACTCAACTGGATACCCCTATCATTTTTCTGGCATGTTATGCAACCTTGTATCATTACCTATCTGGTTATGGATGGCACATGTGAATGCAGCCATCTCTGTGATGAGATTATAAACCCCTGAAGGACAGGGACCTTATCTCTTAATCTTTGCATTTCTAGAAGCCAGCCAGAATAAATTCTGGATAAACATGTGTACTGTCAATGAAGGAATAAAAATATGGTTCTTTGGAAAGACCCCAAAGTAAAGGTGCCAAGAAAAATGTTTGCATAGTCTATCCACCTAGAAAATGCCTACTCAGCCTTAATGGTCCAGATCAAATTCTGGCTCCTCTTTGGTATAGTTGAAACAAATACAGGCTTTAGGGTCAGCCAGACAGGAATTCAAATCTTTTCTGTACCACAATTGGGTGAGTGACTTTGAGTGGCAAGTTGCAGTCAAGCCTTGGTTTCTACCTCTATCAAATAGAAATAATGAGATACACCTTAGAAAGCCAGAACAAAATAACATAGACAGTGTCTAGATAGAAGATAGGCATGGGGTCATCTTCAAATGAGATGATGGCGGAGGAGCCAGAAGTTGTCCTAAAATCAGTTCCCCAGGTCCAGGCTCCACCAGAGTGCCTCGATGCAGACTCTGTTGAAGACCTGGAGACCATGCCACAAAGGAATCCTCCCAACACGGCAGTCTCTAGGCAGATCCAGAGATTCCACTATGAGGATGCAGCTCGGCCCAGGGATGTCCTCAGATATCTCCAGGAGTTTGCCGGACAGTGGCTGAGACCCGATATTCACACAAAAGAGCAGATTGTGGAGATGCTGGTACAGGAGCAGTTCCATGCCATCCTGCCTGAGAGCTCAGAGCTCGGGCCCAGAGATATCAGCCTGGGGTCAGAATCACTGGCTAAGTCCTGCCACTGGGTTCTTGCTCAGCCTACGTGTGAGAGGTAACCAAATGTTCTCTTTGTTGCAAGGACAGTCATGGGGGAAATGTGAACCTCGGTTTTTTTTAGCTTGCCTTTGACTAGTTGTAATAAGAATCCATCAAAACCCACGTCTGGACCTCTCTCTGGCTGAGGCAGCTCTAATCCCTGGGACTGAGCTCTAGAAAGAGCTTCTGGTTTTTTTTGCTCTGCTGAATGCCTCCTTTTTTGTACTTTCTGACATGCTTTAACATATTGTTATGTATCCAAAGCAGTAATTGCTTCAACCTTCAGAATTCTTGACTCTTGCTGTGGTGGCATGAATGGAAGCTTCTGTAACCCCACCAGTAACTCACTTGAGATGTCCTTGAAATATGAAAGTTTGGTCCTCAAAAAAAAAAAAAAGTACAAGTAATAGAAGTTGCCCTGGAACCATATCACCCCAAATTCACATCCAGATCCTTAATCTCTTCACTATGTTGGGACCAAGGGTACCTTAGCCATCCTGTGCCACCCCTCTAATACTTACTAGCACATGAATGGCACGAATAAACATTTACAAATTGATTATTTATTTAGTAATTAAAAGGATTCTGATGTCCTGACACTGAATAACTGTATTCCACCTTGTGATGACCCTATGTCTAGAACAGTGCCTGAGATATGACTGCAATGGCATAAGCAATTTTTTCAGAAAGGCAGAAAGGGGCTCTAAATTTACCATCTTCCTGTTTCATAGGAGGCACACATTTTCTATATAAAGAAAAATCATGGCTTATATCCCAAAGAGAGTCTCCCACAAGTCCTGAGGGAGGATGTTCATTGCAGCATTATTTGTGGAGACAGAATATTGGAGTGTCAGCACTGGGTGAATAGAGAGGCAAAATGTGATAGATGTTCACCCTGGAGTACAGCCATCAGAAGAATGGATCACAAGTGAGCAAAACAACATGCGCACTTCTTAAAGGCAAAGTGTGTGAGAAACTAATGAGATTTATAACAGTGCCATTTACACAACACCATTTACATAAGTTTAAAACGCAGACACACAAAGCACAGTGCACGTTTTGGTGGTGTGGTTGGTGATTAAGGACATGGGTTCAAGAGCTCAAATGCTTGGGTTTAAATACCGACCTCATTGCTTAGTAGTTGTGTGACCTTAGGCGAGTTGCTTAACCTTTCTGTGCCTCAGTTCTTTCTTCTATTAAATGGAGATCATAATGGTACTTCACTCATAAATTTGTTATGGCAATTAAATAAGTGATTTATGATTATACATATAGGACTTAGAACACAGCCTAGAGCATAGTAAGTTCTATACAAGTGTTGTTTATTATTTCATTTAAAAAAAAATACACACAGAGGAAAGATGCATATAAAACATATTCTATCTACTGGGAACAGAATGGGGATGGAATAAAAAGTAACAAATTCAGACAAATAAGAACTTTGCATGAAACAGTGATGTTAATTTTCTACTTACTTAGAAATATGATTAATTCAGTCCTCTTCAGCTTATATTAAAAAAAGAAAACTTGAATTTACTGGTTGAGCTGTTACCTACCATTTGCCTTACTGAGTTGGTTAAGTGATAACTTGTAGGTTGTATTTGTGGTATTTGTGTATTTGTAGGTTGTTCAAAATTCAAAAAAACTCACCCTAAAATTAGGATCAATTTTTTCATCAAACAGGACTACGGCAAAGCCCAGCCTGACCCAATTCCCATTCTGAGCCTCCACAGCCATTGGGTGACAAATGCACAAGCATTCAAGTACCTATTTGGTGCAGGACACCAAATTGGCTACAATGAAGCAAAAGAAAATCATTAATGTAAACTTTTAAAATACAAAATACTAAATTTAAGGACAAGTTGAAGGTACCAACTACAGCTGTTGGAAGCCATTCAAAACTACTTGCAATGAAATCACCAGGGAAACCTTCATGGAAGTGGGAAGCAGCACTAACCCCATCAGCTACTTGAATAACTTCTAATGGTTCTCCTTATTATGTAAGACACTTACACCACAAATCAGCCAAGATCTACACATAAAGGGAAGATGTACGTAACAAAATAATTCTGCGTGGCCTTAGCCTCCAGGAAAAGAAACACCTCCTAATATCTGGCACTATAATTAAGGCAGGCTCAGTCTTCTAGTAGGTGAACCAGCAGCTGTACTGTGGATAGCAGTTAAACATGAGGGAAGTTACTATTCCAGAGATTGAAGAGGGGCCAGGGGATCTATACCAATTTCTCTTGAAACCTATCCAAAACATTAATAATTACTAAACTATCAGCAATAAGATGCAAATGCAGTGATGTGATTATGCCATAGGTGGGGTCCTAATCTTTAAAATGTGTGCAAGTATCAAATGCACATTTTTTGGTTTTTTGCACTACCACAAGCCATCCCAAAATCCAGTCTAAAAGGAGAAGACCTATCACAATAGTACTATTTTTTAAGATTCTTAGCTATTCTAGACTGCCATGGTCCAAAATGAAGCACAAGTTTAGAATACAGTAACCTGTCCATGCTGACACTACCTATGTCTTTTTGATTAATGAACAACATGAGATCAAAGCTTGCCTTGGCTAGCCTTATTACTGGAAACCAATAAACCTGGTTGTTTTCCTTCCTCATTTTGATGGAATGGCATTTTAAAATAGGTTCTTGTGAGGAACTCAGGTTCTTTTGGGGTCTTGACATTGTCTCCTAAAATGGTCAGGTCCCCCACTTTCTCACACCATAAACAAAAATAAACTTAAAATGGATGTAAGACTTCAATGTGAAACAGGAATCCATCAAAATCCTAGAGGAGAACACAGGCAGCAACCTCTTTGACCTCAGCCACAACAACTTCTTGCTAGGTGTCACCAAAATCAAGGGAAACATAAGCAAAAATGAACTACTGGGGACTTGATCAAGATAAAAAGATTTTGCACGGCAAAGGAGACAGTCAACAAAACTGAAACACAACCTACAGGATGGGAGAAAATATTTGCAAATGTCTTATCAGATAAAGGACTAGTATCCAACTTCTATAAAGAACTTATCAAACTCAACACACAAAAATCAAAAAATCCAGTCAAGAAATAGCCAGAAGACGTGAACAGATACTTCTCCAAAGAAGACATAGAAATAGCCAAAGACACATGAAAAAATGCTCAACATCATTTGGTATCAGGGAAATACAAATCAAAACCAGGATGAGATACCACCTCACACCTGTCAGAATGGCTAAAATTAACAAATCAGGTAACAACAGATGTTGGTGAGGATACAGAGAAAGGGGAACCCTCTTACTCTGTTGGTAGGAATTCAAACTGCATTCCCCTTTCCACAGCCATTATGGAAGACAATATGGAGACTCTTCAAAAAATTAAAAACAGAACTACCCTACAACCCAGCAATTGCACTACTAGATATTTATCCGAAGGATACAAACAAACATAGTGGTTTGAAGAGGCATCTGTATCCATCCCAGTGTTTTTAGCAGCAATGTCCACAATAGCCAAAATATGGAAAGAACCCAGATATCTATCAACAGGTGAATAGATAAAGAAGATGTGGTAAATGTGTGTATGTGTATATACAGAGAGAGAAAGAGAGGGAGAGACAGAGAGAGAGATTGGAATATTACTCAGCCATCAAAAAGAATGAAATCTTGCCATTTGCAACAACGTGGATAGAACTGGAGGGTATTAAGCTAAGGGAAATAAGTCAGTCATAGAAAGACAAATACCATATGATCTCACCCATATGTGGAATTTTAGAAACAAAACAGATGAACATAGGGGAAGGGAAGGAAAAGTAAAATAAGATGAAAACAGAGAGGGAGGCAAACTGTAACAGATGCTGGGCTCTAGGAAACAAACGGAGGGTTGCTGGAGGGGAGGTGGGTGGGGGGATGGGGTAACTGGGTGATGGACATTAAGAGGGCACTTGAAGTAACGAGCACTGGGTTCTGTATGCAACTAGATGAATCACTAAATTCTACTTCTGAAACTAATATACACTACATGTTAAACTGAATTTAAATTTAAAAAAATTAAATTAAAAATGTTCAAGTCCTTTAAAGCCATGTCTTTCAATGACTGTATATAGTTATTAGAACTGGATTTTGCTTTAAGTGAACCAAAGCCCAAACAACAGTGGCTTTAAAAAGATAGAAGTGGGGACACCTGGGTGGCTCATTGGTTGAGCATCTGCCTTCAGCTCAGGCTGTGATCCCAGGGTCCTGGGATTGAGTCCCACATTGGGCAACCCGTGGGGAGCCTGCTTCTCCCCTGCCTGTGTCTCTGCCTCTCACTCTGTATCTCTCATGAATAGATAAATAAAATCTCTTTTGAAAAAAGACCTGATAAACTTCACAGTCTGACTCCCCCGACAGCCACCATCCATGGCCATGCCTACTTTAAACGAGGCTGGAAAATGCAGTAGTTATTCCAAGTTGCCATGGGCCAATCTAAGAATGAAGGATTCTATTACAGTAGGAGAAAAGGAAAATGGATTTTGGAGGATAATCAGCAAACTCAACCACACTGTTGTTCATGTATTTATATATACCCTCATTTCCCATCTTAGGATAACTATTCCAGTATTCTGTACATTTTCTAAGTGTTACTTCTTCTGTCACTAAAAGAGTACAAAAGGAAAATAATATTAAAATATTTCCAATATTCAGGAAACACTGAGCATCACATTGCAGCTTTCACAGTTGTTACCACATTCTGTCCTCCTAAGGTAGCACTCTCATTTGGGGAAAGAAGATTCGCAGCACTGACATGTGAAATGGGAACATTTAAGCTTAGAGCCCTCCTAGTTTTCTCCCCTGTGAAATGTATTTCACTAAATTCTTCTCCACCTGAGACTCAATCAACAACCCCTATTCAACTTTCCCCGCAATCAAGGCCCTTTTGCTGAAGCACTAGTAAATAAATCAGGACTCCGCCGTGCATCTGCGGAAAGGTGATTGCCAAGATTTGAGTTGTGGAGCAGAAATTCCCGAATGTTTCAACTTGTGTTCCTCATGCCTTCATCATTAACTGGATGTTTTATTATTTTACTGCATGCCTTTCAGAAATGCTACACAATGCTATCGCTTTGCTCTGGTGCCCACATACCATTGGAATGGTCTTGCTTGGCTTCCACCCCAGAAAAACACCCAACCTTCAGGACAGGCTCCAGGAATCCCTCCTTCCTTTTCACTGGAGTATGTATCATCTGTACCACTGGAATCTCCGGGCAATTTAATTTGCAGTTGTAGCAGAAGATATTTATTGAGTGTTTAATATGTGCCAATGATGTGGAAATGACTTATAGGGTACAGTGAATTGCTGTAATTATGATTATCCCCATTTTACGGATGAAAACACAAGGCCAATCAACAGGAAGCCGATCAAAAACCCCCTGAAACAACTGGATCCAAATGGCCAAGACATGATTAATAGCTGACAGCCTTCCTAATTTTCAACCCCACTTGCAACCAGAGAGAGCCAAATATACACCCATAACCAACCACATAGAACGCCCCACTTCCAGTTAAGCTGCTTACCGCCTCCTCATGGAAACAGCCTCCAATCAGGGCATCCCAGGAGTCTTCTTGTATCCACTATAAAGCTTTCCCATTCTTCTGCCTGCCTTTGGGTCTGCCAAATACAAATGATAATGGCTTTCTTGCTATATCAAGCTCTGAATACATAGCCTTTGCTTGTTCTCATTTGATTGGTCTTCATTTATTTCCACACCGGTCACCATGTATTTTCTCTGGGCTGTGCTAATTCTCTTTCATGTCCCACACCAATCTGTTTTCCATGTTCATTTACATGTGTTCATCTTTAACTGGTCTTCTTTTTTTTAATTTTGTATTTGAATTACATTCAACTGCAGAGAATTCTCAATCTCTCCGAAAGCTCTCACTGTACAGACATAAGGCACCATGACTTCATCAACTGATCAATTGCCTTTCTATAGCTCTTGCTATTTCTGTTCCAATCTGCTGCTGCAATGACCTTTCCTCTACTTCTTTCAAATGTCCACTTGGTTGCATAACATCTTTGCTGCTGAAGAGACAACAAAAGAATATGAGATAATAAGAATCTCATGACAACTTCTGAGATAGGCACTATCATTATGTCCATATTGCAGACAAGAAGACTGAGACTGAGAGTGGGTAGTAGTAACACAGTGATCATAGTCAGGATCCAAGGAGAAAGCTTAGTGACTAAGTAGACATTTGCAGCAAAAAGATCTGTGTGGTTCTACTACAGACAGAGATAGATGCTTAGGTACAAATGAACCAACATGGTGAGACAAAAAAGTTTACAACCAAGTTGTCTTTTCAAAATTTCCCTATTTACAAAATTTGATGTCTTCCATTTCAGCACTTAGGGAACCACTGAATATAGTTATACTTGCTTCCCACATTTTGTAGTAAGTTTCTCTAAAGTGTTATTCACTTTCCTATGGGAAAAGATGCCGAAAGAGGCAAAAAAAATTTTTTTTCAACAGGACTTAACCTCCCTATCTTTCCTAAAGCCTTGGCCCACAAGGTCCCTGGAACCTCATCTAAAACAGCCAACACCAGGGCACACTTTGGTTCAAAGAGCCTGAGTTCGTATTGTAAGAAAAGAAGAGGTACAGCCACTAAAAATGTTTGGTTGATTTAACGAGGCAATTTGTACCTTCTGGAATGTACAAGTTGTTAATAAATTGCATTTTTTCCCTTTTTATAGAGTACATTCCTAGTGTGGTGTTTTGGTTTGTTTTATGATAGGTGCTATAGTTTGAGCATTTGAATATGGGTTTCATTAATCCTTAATTTGTGCCTCTACCAAAAGGAACTGAGTATTCTAGGCTTTGTGCACAGTGCCCTCTCCTGGTTGAAGTGACAGCTCCTTTCCTGGTTGCAAAACTTAGAAGGAAATTGATGCTGAAAGACAAAGGAAGGCCCCAGGGACCCCTCCTGGTGGAAACTGCTGGTCTCCCCTGGGGACACAAAGAGATGTCACCGTGACCAAGGTGGTCAGCAAGACCCGGGCCCAATCCTGTCCCAGTGAAAGGTGAGAGAGCCTCAGACTTCTATGGCTATAGAGGGGGGAAAAAAGGCCAAGGAAAAGATGTGGTCACTGTGGATTCCAGAAATCTAAATACTAGAGAATGAGCTGGATGAATAAACTTAATCTCACTTCAGATTGGTATAGGGACTCAGAGCTTTGGTGGCCTTAAAGGAAAAAAAAATTCACATATTTAATGCTGAGAACAATGAAGGAAAATTCGATCCTGTTCATCTCCTAAATTTGTTTAGCTCCCATCAAAGCAACTGAATTATAACACATAGAGATTGCATTTAAAGGTTACCTTTTAGAAAAGTGCAAGTCTAGAAGTTCAGGAAATACTGGCTTCTCTAAAAAGAATAGAGGAGAAGGGTATGACCGTTGGTGCCGTTCACTGTTAGTTGCAGTTCTCCTTCTGGGCAAAAATGAAGACTGTGCACTTTATATACTGTGAAGTTAGGCATGGCCATGTGACTTACTGAGGCCAAGGAAATATGAATGGAAGTTAGACCTTAAACAATTGGAAAAAGATGTGCCAACTTCCTTTCCTCTCCCAACCACCAGTGGAGCAAACTACAGCCCATAGACCAAATCCAGCCCTCTGCCAGTTTTTATAAATAAAGTTTTATTGAAACACAGCAATACCCATTCCTTTACACATTGTCCATGGCTGTCTGTGCACTACAATGGCAAAGCTGAGTAGCTGCAACAGAGACCATGGGATCTCTAAAAGTCTATTAAAAAAAAAAAGGTATAAAATATTCACTGTCTGGCCCTTTACAAAAAAAAATTGCCAACCCTTGCTATGGATGGTGAGGTCCTTGACAGAAAACATCATGGAGCACAGCCTATGACAGACATGTGGCTTAAATATGAAATAAATCTCCACTGTTTTAAGCCACTGAGATTTTGAAGTGGTTTTGCTGCCCCAGCATGACCAAGCCCATCCTGATTGACACACAGGGTAAAGAAGGATCTCTAACAAAAATAGAAAAAATATACCCAGAATCTAAAATATGTTAAAAGAAGCTCTTGAAACATTGATAACAGAAAATATGCATATTCAGTGTCACTGATGTTGCTCTTTTAACCAGGTGGGAAATAAGCAGGATCCCCACATGCCAATGAGACTATTTCTCAGGTAAGCTGGACAAAGGCGTGATATTTTTCCCCCTAAAATCAAAATAAATTAGTATCTGTATCTAAGGAAGGCCAGCCAGCTTTTCATCAGATGCTGGTTTGTTTTATGAGAGGAGTGAAGACGCTCATTACAGCAAATCCCAGGCACACGCTGATAAATTCCCAAACTTAGACCCTCATAAAACTCAGGAACACACTTCCCGTTGCTTTCCACACTTCTGAATCACTGAGCCACAGGCAAGCTGCCTGATTTGTGACCTTCAGCTGTCCGCCATCCCTCGTAGATCATTTCCACCTAATAGAGCCTTAAAATTGTCATCATTTTCTTTACTTCAACATTTGAAAGAACGTTAAAGATTGATCCACCACTGGGTTGGCTATTTTGCAACTTCCCCCAGCTGGTTAAGAAGGAAGTCGTTGTAAATAAATGCAGCTTTCCTGACATTTTAAATGGTAGCAATCACAGCAATTTCAGCAACATGGAGAAGGGGAGAGAGGAAGTGAAGAGAGGACTAGATAAAACAGACTATGGGCAACACATATCACCTCTGTGGAACCAAGGTAAAGCTCTTCCCATTTCCCTTGGATTGAAAGTTGTAGCCACCTACAGCCTGGAGCTTGGAGAAAAAGGAACACTCCCTTCCCATGTTTTCCATCAGCCTTGATCTCACATCTGTGTCCCAAGGCAGAGCACTGAGGACTGAAGAGGCGTGGCTCCATGTTGACCCACCAGTAGTCTTTGGGTGGATCCACTGGATCCTGGCCAAAGAGACACCAAGTATCCACAGAAGATCATTGCAGATGAATAGGGGGCTTCAGTCAAAAAGGCATCTGTGGACCTAGGAATCAATTCATCTGAAAGTAGAAGTGGGACAGAGTGGATGGCAGCGGTGATGTGCTCAGTCCCAAGCATCAGCCTCCAGGCATTCTGTAAAGCAGCTCGATCCCCCTGATGCTATGTATTTGTGCTGCTCAGGATGGTTTCATCCCAATTCAGCTCAGAATGGCAATGCTACTAACTAATATGGAACTCCACACTCTCTCAGGCTTTGACAAGTGTTCTCTTCAGGCCCAAAAGCTAAAGAGAAAGAAAGGAAGGGTGTTTTTCTTTTTCCATTAGTGTCAACCTTCTCTGTGAGCCTGTCTGAGCCCTTACCAATCTATTCCAGGACAGTAAGTAGGCATGAACTTCCCAATTCCAGGTAAGAGTCATAAGAATGGAAACAGAGCTTGGGGCCTTTGTTGAGGTCATTGAATGGGTCCAGCATTTTGGTTTTGTCAATCACCTGGGGCTGCTTGTTAAGTTCATACACAATTTGAAAGTAGGGCAGCAGCTGAACATGCTGGGAAAACAAAAGCTCAAAATGGCCTCACTAAATTAAAAGTGAGATACAAAGCCACCAGCAAAGGATGGTCAACAGAGGGTCGCTGTCACACCTTAGAAGAAGGGAGTAACAATTAAACTGCTCAAGTACAAACAGCCTGTGAAAGTGCTGACCATGGGTGTATAGGGCAGAGGAAAATCTAAGATCGTAGTGAACAAGCTCAATGAGCCAGCGATATAATAGAAGTGTCAAGCAAGAATATGAAAGAAAGACAGATACTATGAAATAATCTTCATAAATTCATGCATTCTTTCTCAACAAAATGTGTTGACTGCCTATTACGTACCATGCATCTAAGCAGGAGTCAACAAACTAGCACCTACAGGCCAAATCTGGCCTACCACCTATTTTTGTATGGCCCTTCATCTAGGAATGATTTTCACATTTCCATAATGTAAAACATAAGAAAGGATATTGGCCTTTCAGAGATAACAGCTATTCAGAAAGTAGAGGACATTGCCTCTTGGCCTACAAAGTGTAAAATACTTAACAACTGGGTGACAGGCACTTAAAGAGGGCACTTGATAGGATGAACACTGGGTGTTATACTGTATGTTGACAAATTGAATTTTAATAAAAAAAATTTTTTTAAGTTTGCTGACCCCTTGTAATCCAGGGGTACAAAGTTGAGGAAGAAATGGCCCCTTCCCTCAAGGAGCACACAGTTTGGCATAAATTCGATAATCAGTATCACAGTACTTTGTCATTTCCTGGCTTTGCAATCTAGAAGCAAGACAGAAAATTTGAAGAAAGCTCATGGAAAGTTAGAAAGATTAATAAAAGAATGGAAAGAAGAATTTATGAGAAAAGTTCAAAGGAATTTGGATTATTTATTCTTGAGAAGAGAGACTATGGGGAGACATAAGAATAGTCTTCAAATATTTGAGAGGATATTATTAAGCAAAAGGCTTTTCCACTGTGGACATAAAGATTAATAGAATGTAGGCTAAAATTTTTTATCATAGAGATAGAAGTATTTCCTGGAAGGCTTTAAAACTTCTACAGTGAATTGAGAAATCCATTTTCTTTAATCCTCTAAAACTAGTGTATTTTCTCATCTGTCTGGAATTGTCAAGAATTGTTTGAGTGTTGTCTGAGTTAAAGGTGGAGGTAGACTAGATGCACTGCGCTATCTAGCTCTCTGATTCTTCCACTCAGTTGGGGTTTTTGAGGAGAAAGTCTTTTTTCCCCTCCGGGCCTCAGTTTATTTTCTTGCAAAATGAGAACCTGATATGCTCTGAATCTGTGATTTCTTGGGCCAACACTTTGAAATGGTTCAGCTGCCAAGGAAAGCAAAGGAGCTTCAATGATCTCATCTCACAACAAAGGAGGTGATAGGAATGCTTTTTTAATCTTGATGTGAATAGAAAAATTTAGACTCAACATTTTTCATTTAAAGGTAGCTACTAGTTGGAAAAAAACAAAAAAATACAATGTGTTCACTGGAAGACAAAGACCAGAGAAAACTTGAATAAATGACTAAAGGTCATAGAAGAATAAAAAGGAAAATGTCAAGAAGGCATACACAAATAAAGATGTAGAATAGGAAGCCAGAAGTGAGAACTGGCATTTCATAATCACAATCAATGCGATGGGGTTATAAGCTCCTCTCTAAAAGATGTATGCACTTAGAGTAGATCCAAATCCAAAAATCAACCACATGCTGTTTAAGAGAGCCACTGAAAACCAAATGACCCACATATGGGAAAACTCAAGGGTTTAATATGGAACTTGGTTAATGATATGCATGCTGAGGCCTTTAGCGGGTGAAGGGTAGTGATGGCTGCAACTTACCCTGGGATGCATCAAAAACATAAAATTGGACTGATGGATGGATAGAGGGATGAAAAGAAATAGAGGGAAATATCAACTGCAGAAACTAGGAGGTAGACGTATGTATGTTTACTGAACAATTCTGTATGTTTGAAATTTTATGTATAAAAACTTAGGGAAAAATATTAAGGGTTGGCCCATACACTTGACGGGATGAGCACTGGGTGTTATTCTCTATGCTGGCAAATTGAACACCAATAATAAATAAATTTATTATTTTAAAAAAAAGGGTTGGCCCATGGAGTATGATTTCATTTTTTATTAACTCTATGAATAAATAAAGAAAAAGCAAGCTTTAGAAAGAAGTGATGTTTGAAGTAGGCAGAATCTGAGTTACTTGGGCTTCTTTGCTCTGCTTTTTTCATAACTTTGATAATAATTCTAAGGGCCAAGCCAGGAGGTCAATTTATTTTAATGTGCTCCGTCTCTATCCAAATGTAACTGGCTGTCCCTTGCTTTTTAGGGAAGATCATTTAAGAAGCACAGTTTGAAGACAGTTTTTAGAAACTGATGCTATTAAAAATTTCTTTCTTATGTTTTCTCCATCAGTAGAAGGACATTAGTGTTAGAATCAGATAGAATCAACACATTATAGCCATAGGTGTGTGAATTAAACACTGGCCTTTGATCAAAGAGAAATATAACGTTGGATATGTTATATGCTACATGCTAAGACATAACTCTATGCCTCCACTCCGATGTAAACACCTTACAGTTATCATGTTCAAACCACAACTCCTGATTTTTCACCTCAAATCTACTTCTCCAAAGCTTCCCCATCAGAAATGAGGACATTTCTGAGGCAAAAGTTCTGAAAGCCATCTCTTTTCCTCCCTTTCTCTCATACCCCACATACGATACAAATCCTGCTGGCTCAACCTTCAAAAGTTACCAAGAATCAGATTGATTTCACCACCCCATCACTGTTACATCTCTGCTGCCAACCATTGTTGTTCCTTTTCTGGATTATGGGAACAGCCTTAGAACTGGTCTCCTGGCTTTAGCCCCTCTAGTTCAGTCTCAACACAACAGCCAAACTGATCTTTTAAAATCATGTCTGATCATGTCACTCCTCTCTTCAAAACTCTTCAGTGGCTCCCCATCTCAGTCAAAGGAGAACCCAAAGTCCTTTAGTAGTTTACTGGGTCCCCTGGCTGCTACCTCGGGGACTCCATCTCCCCTAGCTCCCCCCTTCATTCACTCAGTTCCAGCCACACTGGCCTCCTTGGTGTTCCTTGAACTTGTTAAGCCCATACCAATCCTGGAACAATCGCTGTTCTCTCTGCCTGAAACTCTCCTGTTCTTGATATCCACATGATTCACTCTCTTCCATCTTTCATGGATCTGTAAAAATACCACCTTAACCTTTTCAGACCTTCCCTGCTCGCCCATGTGAAATGGCAACAACCATACCCCCACACTCGCCATTATGTTTTCTCTGCTTTATTATTTTCTACAGCGCTTATCTTTCTCTTGCCATATTACGTGCTTGTTTCCTTACTGCCCATGTCACTTGTCCCTCATACCCAAATTCCAGGAGGCCAAGAGTCTTGTTTCAGCCACTACCATATGCTCAGAACTACTTAGTTTATTTTCTCCTCCATTAATATTTGTTGAAGGAATATGAAAGTGCTCTGAAGTTATAAAGCCCTAAATATGTGGGGTAAGGCATTATTAGTATTGACGTGGGTAGACCAAAGAAGAGCCTTTTTTTTTAAAGTCCCTAGTTCATTTTTCCCCTGAATATATCCTCTTTGTTCTGTGATAAGGCCATTCTTCTTCCACCACCTAGATCAGATACTGACAAATGTGGTCATGTGACACCCTGAGGCGATACTCAGGAGCTGTTAACAGCTTGGTCCTCAGGAACCCAAGGAAATAGATACAATGGCCAATCAAAATAACAGCTGAAACTAGCATGTACCAGAGTAACATCAGCTTGGAGAAACCTAAGATCAATGGTAGTTCACACTGTTATCTTTAAAAACTTAGTAGAGAAGCATTGAATTAAGAATCAAATTCATTGCCACTCCCCTCAACTCAGGGTTTCTCCAATTGAGCACTAATGACATTTTGTGGCACATAATTGGTTGATATAGAGAGCTATCCTGTGCATTGTAGGTTATTTAGCAGCATCCCCGGCCTCTACCTACTAGGTTCTAGTAGGGTTTCTGCCTAGTTGCAACAAAAATGTCTCCAAACATTGCTAAGTGTCTCCTGGGGAATGAGAACTACCACTCCAACTCCCAGCTATGAAAATTGAGATAAATTAGTAAACCTTCATGGGGGTCAATTTCCTTGTTTCTAAAAGAGGACAGGTAATACCTATCACACAGGGCAGCTTTGAGGACTAATAAAGAAATAACGTAAATAACAAGTACTTGGCAAATGTTACTATATTACTTTTGTGCCCGTTCCTTTTTACTCTTGGCAAATAATGAGCTATTTATCTTGCTCTCATAAATGACTTGGCTGATGTAGGCTTCACTGATTATAGGCATCCTGTATTTCAAGTCATAAAGTTGAGCTTTTTCGTGCCTTATCAGGTCACACCTGCAAGACACAAATTATCTCCAAATCCATTCCCTGGTTGGTTTCTCTCCTTAAAGAGCATGCCCTTTAAAGAGTGCATTTAGAGGCAGCCTGCTCACCCATGGTTAATTTTTATGGGCTGTTTATCTACAGTAGGATTTACTTGAGTCTATCTTGGTAAATGTAATGAAGCCTGGGTGTGCTTTCATAAGGATGTGAGGTGAGGCTAGGGAGAGCAGAGAAAAGTCTTAGGCTAGTTTTGGAAATGTCATTTCAGAATCACTTAAATTGGAAAAGTTCTAGACAGTTCTAAAAGAAGAGCTCAATAAACAAACCCATCACAACAAATAAGACAGAAAACCCATGTCTGCACTTCGGAAGCAGAGAATAGTGCAGCGTTTGGTACAGATTCTACTTGGAAACTATTAATAACCTGCTCTGCCAATTTTTCAATCCCCTCAAGGACTAGACAAGTACACCGTACAGTAGACCATATCCATTGTGATATTAATGTACTTCTTTCTCTGGTGAAAATATTCAAGTGAATGGTAGGAATCTAGAAGAGGTAGATAGAATTACCCTCATTTTACAAATAGAAGGCACTCTAAGGTTTAGTAGCCTCTACAAGGTGACACAGAGGATAATGGATGGACCCCAAGACTCACTAAAGTCAGCTACCTTTAGAGACCAGCTCTTTTCATTACAGTGCCCTGAAATACCTCAACGTTCTTAGAGTTCATGACTTGCCCTCCATTATCTCACCAGCTACCCCCATAGAAACCAATGGCAGGAAATATACTTGGGTTTTAATGGGATTAACATATTTACAAAGGACAAAATCCAAAAAGCTGAGAAAAGAAGTTGGGTTAATGACAGGAAAGACTCATGGGCCCCTCCCTGGAAAAACTATTGATGAAAGAACACCAGGAACAGCTTATGCATCTGAACTGTCACACTGACTCATATATTCTCTAATAAAACATTGTTGAGCCCTAGCCCACCAGTTGGGACAGATGCCATGAAAACTGCTTCCACCCAAGGATGATATATGTAAACCTAATACAGCAAAAAGACCACCCAAAGAGGACAGACACAGCTCCAGGGACTTCCCACTGTACTAACCCTTCCTTAGTTGGTTGGTCATGGGCAGTCTGGCAGGGCGCTGTCCTCAGCATACAGACACTCAGAGAAGCTTGTAGTAACTACTTACCCAGTATAAGAAGAAATTTTCAGTGTTTTAATGATTTGCCAGCTGTTCTGGTACATCCAGACCCGCCCCATGCTTCCTAGATATGTGATCTTACACAAATTACTAAATCCTTTTAAGCCTCCATTTATTTGTAAAGTGAAGGTGATGATTATAGTGCTTAGCACCCAGAACTATTGTGAGGATTAAATGATGTAAGTAAAGTGCTATGTATTGCTCCTGAAACATATTAGATGTTCATTATCTATTAGCATTCATTATTATTAAAGGAAAAAGTTGAAATATGCAACTTATCAATTAATTCTAGCAAAAATGAACCTGGGGCACATGGGTGGCTCAGTTGGTTAAGCATCTGGTTCAGCTCAGGTCATGATCCCAAGGTCCTGGGATCGAGCCCCATGCTGGGTTCCCTGATCTCCCTCTGCCTCTCCCCAACCTCTGTGTGTGTGTGTGTGTGTGTGTGTGTGTGTGTGTGTCTCAAATAAATAAGTAAAATCTTTTTAAAAAATGAACCTGAGTCTCCTATATTAGATGTGACTATTTCGTGAAGCCAGACAAACATGGGATAGTCTGCCTCTCACTGAATCATACCTTCCAACCCTGGTAACTGAATCAATCTGAATCCCTCTTGATACTATTCCAGGCACTGTTACTAATTTTGTCCCAAATAATCCAAATAGCATGGCCTCTCTGTCAACAAGGTACCTTATAGAGTCAGTCATGATTCATTATGTTTCTATCAGTGGCTGAGCTCTCCCTCTTGCATCTCGAATTTCCAGCCATGAAGTCCAAACCTTCCCTATAGCTGAATACGGAGTCCTATGTGCCAGCCTTAATAGCCATGTTTCCGGTCCCTCGGTGCCAGTCGTCAGTTCCCTGACTGCTGATCCCTGGCCCTCCCAATGCTCATTGCCAGCTCAATCAGAACTCAGCATCTTCAGAGCTGTGTGAGTACAAAGCCAAAACATCTTCCAGATCTTGGGTCCTCAGTCATCACTGGATTAAAATGTCCAGGAATCCTCCATGTTCTTCCCTTGGATGTGGCTTCTCACACAGTGGTGGATCTTCTAAACCTCTTTACGTGCCAACTTTCAATGTCCTCCAGTGTTTGGGCCTTGTCTTTGGCTTACGTAGACACCAGACAGCATGGTGGTTATGAAGACAGTGCTGGAGTTTCATAAAGGAGAGTTCGAATCACCCCAGGTCCTCCACTTACTAGCTATATACCATCTTGAGCAATTATTCATACTTCCTGAGCCAAATGTAAAGTGGGAAGAAAAATGCATACCTCGCAGACCTGTTATAAGCATTGAAAGAAATAAATTAGGCTTAGTTCTGTAGTTGGCATATAGAAGCATTCACTAAGTCAGTCTTTTTTTTTTTTTAAGATTTTAGTTATTTATTTGACAGAGAGAGAGAAAGAGCACCAGCAAGCGAAGCAGCAGGAAGAGGCAGAGGGAGAAGCAGTCTCCCCGCTGAGGATGAGTGCAGGATGATGATGATGATGATGATGACAACGATGATGTGAACCAAAGGCAATCGCTTAACCCCTTCACTGACTGAGCCACCTAAGCACCCCTGAGTCAATCTTATTTTTGATGGAAAGTAGCACTCGCCCCTTTCCAACTCAACTTGATGTCTGGCCATGCTCTGCCTATTTAACCCAGCTCTTTAACAAAACTACTTAGACATTATTCAAAAGCCTAGAAAGCTGTTCACACCAAGAGTTTCAGTCCCCCCTTCAAAGTGATCAAAAATCAAATGGGGAAAAAAAATCAAATGGGGACATATGTGGTTAATTGCTATGTGTTTACAACCTCATTCTTTCAACAAGTACACAATGAACATACACCGTGTGCCAAGCACTGAGCCGACAAGACTGACCTGACGCATTACCCTCCGGGAGGTTACAGGCAACCAGAATTAAGGGACCTTCTTTTGTGAAGAACTCACTGATCCTTGTCTAGTACAGCGCTGGCTTGTGAAATAATTATTTTGCTAGTGCTCTTCTACATTTTCCAACATCTTAAATGGGAGCCTACTGTTCTTAAAATTTTTTTAATTCATTAAAATTGAAAATCTTTGCTGACTCTCTGAGATGTGCATGAAAGCAATTCACCAGACCACCTTATGAAGTAGGGACATCCTGACCAGCTCCTTGCAGCGGTCTTGTGTTTCTCCCGGGTAAACTCTTGAGCTAACAAGCCACTGCTGTCTCTTCATCTGTCTTCTTTCCTGTGGGCATTTCGCCATCATTCTAGGGCTGAACCTCTCAAATAAGTGTGTTCAAAATCTAACTGATTTGCTCTGGAAATTTAGAACAGACACCAGTTACTTCATCTGAATTCTTTAAACAAGAAAAGACCCCAGTCGCTACAGTCAGTCTTTCAGAAAAGCCAAGAAACTTCTCTCTTTGGGAGTTGCTACGTATGATGTCACTCCATTTTAAATGGTCTTAGATAGTCTTCAATTTTGTGAAGTTTAGAGATTAATAATACCTTAGGGGGGGGAATGCTGAAAGGTAGGCAGGTCTTGTCACAGTAAGAAAAGACTCTCTCCTGCTTTGCTGTGATTAGCTACATAAATTGTAGTGCGAGTTCCAGAGCTAAATGAATTAGTATGCATCCCACTCAGAGTTCTTTATTTGTTGAAGTAAAATGCTTATAATCTTTGCTTGGGGGAGAGAAAGAGGGTATGTCATTGAGTGGATATGAATTAATCAGTACTTTATGGACAGAACCCATAATTTTAAGGCAGTGAAAAAAGGCGAGGCATTTATCAGGGTTCCACTCAGCAATCTCCCTCTGTCATTGCTAATAAATCTTTTATGAAATGGAGTTTTGCAATCTTTGCAGGAACCTCCCCCCCTCCACCTTTCCTTGGAAGAAAAAAAAGTTGGCATTCATCTTTAATATTTTCGCCTCCCTTCCCTATTTGAATCTCCTGTACTCAGAAAATCGCAGAAGCTCTTTAGTTTTAAAGCTTTCCTTCCAAATGTATAAGTTCAAGACTTCTTTTATCAGAAGAAATAATTCAGATAGAACTTCCTCCCAAGAGATTGGAGGAAAAAAGCTTAGCTTTACATGAGGAGCACAATATTTCAGTAAGCCCAATACCCTGGGCCTACTAAACAATTGATATTTATAGATGGAGTGATAGACTCCACGACAAACTAAAGGAGTTTGGAGATAGATAAGAGGATAATTATACAGCATTCCAGTTCTAAGGCTTTATAATTTTCCTATAACTACTCATAGAAGCAAGAGTCTGCCAAATTATAAACAGCCTGCCAATAACCTCACGATGCCCTGATTTAATTAGGATTTTATGCTCCTACTTGAAGGTTAGGTTCATTAGCTGTGAAATACGCCACTGGATGTCTGGATTAAGATTTAAAGGGAAACCTAAATATGGAGTGGCATGTAGCCAGTTTCTAGCCATTTAAACCAGGCACACGACATGTGATCATTCTCCCCGAGGTGGGTAACTTTTTATTTTTAGCCACAAATCCACAGGCCATCTCTCCTGGTTAGGGATGGTGCCTGATGGCCAGTCGGAAGCTTAAAAAGGTACATGACTGAGAAACAAGTGGTTACGAGGCCGTAATGAACGGTTGGCAGGAGGGGGGCAGGATGCCCGTAATGATTTTGCCATTAAGCCTGAGTTCCATTTTACAGCTTGGATTTATTTATAACAACAGGTGGTGGTATTTGTGGGGAATTGCTTGTTTTTTCATTTGAGAAGGGCAGCTCCATACATCTGCTGGAAGGCGAAACAAAACCTTTTCCAAACACCGTTTCCTAGCTTTCCGCATTACCATTAGGAAGGAAGAATTTGTAGCAAAAGGCCACCCTGCCATTATTTCTTCCTGATGACACTCATTTAGCAGCCATTAAAATGCAAATAGAACTATGATTTTTAGATCACAAAATTAACATTAACGGTTGGATGATTGATTAAAGGTCATAGCGACGGTATAACTTAATTTCTTAGATAATTGTGTTCGGTTTTCTGCAGACTGTTTGGGTTTCTGAATTAATTTTATCTGTTGTTGAACACTGACAGGTGCAGTAATTGGCAGTCTCCTTTGGGCTCATTTCTTCCTGTGAACCGCACCCCCTTCGCTTCCTTGAAGGCACCACCTAAAACACAGAGGCGAAGGCCATCTGAGCGAGGTCACTGGAGGGGTTACCACAGAACTGCAAAGCCCCAAATAGAATCCCATTCCCTGGCTAACGAGTTTTCCCCTAAGAACTTCCTACATCAGACTCACAGTGGTAAAAAATGACCCCTGGCTGTCCCCTGGGACTAAGGCTAGCCTGCTCGGATGGATTCCTGGCTGAAGGATCCTATCTCAGACCTGATTGTATTTAATGGAGGGATTAAGCCATGGATAGAGGTAATAATACCACCACCACCGTTTTGTGTCACCTCTGGATGTGAGAGTTCAGGCAGTGACCCGGTAAACTGAGAGGGGAAGTGGCCAGAGATTGGGTCCGTCTGCCCTGCTTCTCAAATGTCAAAAATATAAAATATATAATATGGTGCTTACCTGACAAACTAAATACCTTGTTTAATCCCAATAAATACGGAACTCTGTATTGGAAAGCCAGGAACTCACAGGAAAAGCACCGTAGCACTGAAAGAATTAAGTTAAACTTCTGCATTATTGTTGTTGTTGTTGCTATTACTATTGCTATGTTGTCTCTCAGTTTCTCCTGGAAGTTTCAAAGGACTTTGTTTCATCATGAAGGATTGACTCCAGTTTGTAAACTTCTGTGCATGAGCTTCTGGATTCTGGTTCAAATCATCTCCTTTCATTCTTGTAAATTCTTACACTAAGTCTGCATAGACAGTTCCTAACCAACCAGTCCCACCCTCTAAGAGCTAATAGTCTGGCAGAAAGACCTCTGAACAGGAAGCAATTAAAGAATAATGCAAAGTACACTGTAGAACAGTTACCAGACATAAGGTCACCAACATGTCTCATCGGGCTTTAATTCAATACAAGTATTCATTCAACAGGGGCGCCTGGGTGGCTCAGTTGGCTGAGCATCCAGGTCATGATCCCAGGGTCCTGAGATTGAGCCCTGCATCAGGCTCCTTGCTCAGCAGGAAGCTTGCTTCTCTTCTCCTGCTCCCCTTACTTGTGCTCTCTTTCTTTCTGGCAAATAAATAAATAAATAAAATCTTAAAAAAAAGAAGTATTCATTCAACAAACACATCCTGAGCACCTACTATATGCCAGGTTCTGTACCAGGGTCTAGGGATACTGTGATAAAGAGGACAGACAATCCCTTCAGAAGGTAACGGATAGCTCTGATGAAGTAGAGGAAAGGGAGAAGAAGCAAGGAATGGTAATTAAAAGTGGGCCGAGGGCCACAAAGGGGAAAGGAAAGAGTAAAGGAGCACTATGAGAGCTTGTGGTAGGCTTCGTTTTCCCAGCACCTCTCACGGGGCATACCAGGTCCTAAATCCATGCTTATTGCAACCATCAGTCTCTTTATTAATGAGTCACTAAGAGGATATTAGGATATAATTCCAGGGAGTCATAGACATGGGCCCATGAAAGAAACAGGTCCATGGAAGAAAAGGGCTTTGCAGGCTATCAGGCTGGCTATTGTCAATACCCCAAACACAATATACTTCCCCTACCCCAGGGCCTTCACACATGCCACTTCCACTTCTCATGCCTAGTTAATGTCCACTTGTACTTCAGACCTTAGCCCAAAGGCCAGGATCACAGGGCAGTCATCCCTGACATCCCCTGCCCTTCCCCAACCCCAGATCAGGCTCACAGCCTGGGAATAGAGGCCCAGTCAGACGTCCAAGTACAGGTACCCACAGTCCTAGCACTCCAACCCCCTGCGTGGCCCATGTCACACAATTTCCACTGATGTAAATGATTATGTGACAGATGTCTCTTCCCCCATTCTGAACTATAGGCTCTGGGAGGGCTACACAGCATCTGTCTTACACCATTGTGTCCATTGCAGGCCCTCAATAAATAGTTATTAAATGCATAGATGAAGTTTGCTATGCGTTGGATCTTGGAAAAGTGGTGAGTATCCAAACAGGCAAAGAAGAGGAAGAGCAGCATGGAAGGTGGAAAGAGTGCACAGTGGGCCCCATAGGTCTACACAGGGTACATGCATAATATTTCACCAGCTGTCCAGACTGGGCTCAGACCCTGCAGATGGTGCTGAGGCTGGTGCTCTCCCTGTGATGCCAGGTGTTAACCTGTTAGCTCATGGGATGTGGAAGTATAGGTGGGTCCCAGGCAAAGGTGCACCTGGGATTGGAGGGTAGGAGTGCTCCTCAGGGCAGCAGCCATCTACCAATAATTTAACAAGCTGAGGATCCTATCAGAGAGTACCAACTGACCAAAATCCCTCTCAGAGGAGAAAGGTGGCCCCTGCAGGGGGAGGGGGCAGTGAATCCTATTTGGTTGGAAAGGAAGATAAGCTAAAATATGAGAAACCCTCAAATTCAGGTGTAGGATTTTGATCCGATTTCAGTGGGCTACATAAGAAATCACTGCAGATCACTAAGAAAGGGAGGAATGGTGAAAGGCATATTTTTAGGAGGACTATTTCAAAGTTCAAGGCCAGCTGCTGTGCTAGGGTGCCATTTAACTAAAAGGTAACACATGGACATTGGGCTTAACCAAAAGTAAGTTTCCCATTTCATAATGCTCAGGGCTGATTCTGAATTTCTCAGAGGGTTAGTCTCCATGTTCAACTGCAATAAGGCTGGCTTTGGTGGTTTCCTCTTCCAGTCTCCCAGCTCCCAAAAGACAACTCCTCACATCCTTGGTGATGAGGATGGCGTCTAGCCCTTGCTCAGTGGATAAATGAATGGCTTTACTCAAAATACAAACCCAAAAAAAAACCAGTAGCCCCCCAAGACTACACTATGATGCAAATCCTCTCTCACCCCTCCACCTCTTCCTTAAATAGGTTTCCCCAACTGAAGGTCACCTTTCACCGGCTTTGCCAAAACCAAAGACAACCTAACTGCTCCCCTTCCTTGCCTGAAGTCTAACAGAGCCCCATCTTTGGGTGCAATTGCCTGCACTTCTCAGAGTCCAATCCTGTCCCCTTCTTGGCAAGCACTAACTTGGTAAGCTGTATTTCATGAAGTTAACCAGGCTCATTACAGAGAACATATTTCCAGGAGGAGGGATGTTAATTTCTTCCTCATACAAAGACCAAAAATCAATATCGTAAATCCAGGAAATCTCCCCTAAATGTCTCCCCCGCCATCATTCTCTGCTTTGCTCTGTGTAAATACCATCATGACAGCTTAGCTATATTTTCTACTCAGGCAACATGATCTTGAGGTGACAGCAAGACTAGTCATGCAGCTGAAGGAAGGAATATTGGCTGGGAAGTTATTCCTCGAGGTATTTTGTGACATTGGAATTCCATCAAATGGAGTTGAACGTCCTTTATCTTTCAAACAAGCCCCAGGTCCAGTCCTCGGCCTGCCTAGCATGCGCTGCATTCGCATGGTGACCCATAGATTTTCCACATGCGTGGAAGGTGAACGGAAAGGAAGTGGTGTCCTACAGGCGTGTGTGTGCATCTCAACAGCTTCCTTTACTCGAATGTGTAGTAAACACCAACTGCACACATTGTGTGAGTGAGACATAAAGAAATCAGGATGCCAGGCACCGATTTTGCAGGAATTGACAGTCTAAATAAGCAAATAGTTTAAACTAAGACTTACTTTTAATTTAATACACACACATGTCAAACCCTAGCAAATCCCCATGCAGAAATGTGAAATCTCCAAGTAATGTTTTTTCTACCACCTTTTGGGAGTCCCTTAACCTTATGGTACCCCAGGGGGAGGGACACAGCTTCATCTTAGGAGTAAACAAGAATCTAATTTTAGAAATCCTCCAAGATGTTGACCTTTGTGTAGGGATCTGTCAGCCTAAGACCCAGGGTCTTAGATGGGTTATTATAAATTAAAATCTAATACTCCTTCCTTCTCCCTGGATCTATAATGCCTCATTCAATCAGCAACGTCCAGCTTACGTGTGCAATTCAGCTCCAAGAGGTAGACAGCAAAACCTAGTGACTTCAACATCCCAAGGGCATAGGCAAAATTAATTAAGGCATTGCCGCTGAATATTAGCCCTTCTTAGTCCTCCCTCCCAGGTTTATTTCTAATTATCTCCCATTGAGTCATGTCCCCAATGAGTCAAAATTTTTATTAGATTTTTAGGAGCCAATCTCCTGACAGCTTCAAAGGATTTTTATATTTTAGCATAGCTGATTCCCTCTAATATGCTTCTATCTCTTAACTAATCTCTGTCCTGAATCATATTATAAAACCATAGAGTGGAAAGAGTCCTTTGAGGTCACCTAGCCCAATTCCATCTGATTATAGACAAGGAAACTGAGGCCTAAGGAAGTTTAATATCTTGAGTAATATGAATAAGTTAGCATTGCAAAAACCTGATGCCACAGAGACCTACTGTGAGGTCCTACCAAGACCAAATTGAAATGGCTTTAGAATAAAGGCTTGCATATTTTGACTTTGAGACTATCCCATCCTATGCTCCAAATTTCTACATAAAGTCCCCTCATCAACAAGCCCAGGCCATGCATTCTCAGCTTCTAACCAACATTTCAGTGTCAGCCTCTTCGATGTGGGCAGACAAGGAGCCATCATACACAGGAATAAGGATTCCACCATGAGAGACACTCAAGCAAATGAAAAACAAACAGAAGTAAAGGAAACTACAGAAAACAGACAATCTGGGAAACAGAAGAACATCCCAAAAAAATGTATCCTCAGAGCAATATTTTATACATAAGAAAGGATGCTATGAAAGGGAATTTATTAAAGAATAAGGAGTTCTTAGATATTAAAAATATGAAAGCAAATAAACTCAATAATCAAGACTCACAGAAATAAAATCGAAAGAGAAAAAGTGGGCCAAGTAAAATGATAAGAATGCTATGGAGATTAATCCAGAAAGTCCACTGTGCAACCAACAGGAGTTCCAGGAGTCCAGCATAGAGAAAATTAAGGGAAATTAAGGGAAGGAAACTATCAGAGGCATAAAACGAGACTATTTCCCACAACTGCAAGATAGAAGCCTGCCTCCACGAAACAGACTGTTAACTGGAGAACAAACTGCTGGATATGGCTGGGGAGGAACAGGTGATGGGGATTAGGACTACACCTGCTGTGATGAGCATGTGCAAGTGTTGAATCACTATTTTGTACACCCGAAACTAATATTACACTCTATGTTAACTAACTGTAATTTAAATTAAAATTTAAAAAAAATCCTGGGATCCCTGGGTGGCGCAGCGGTTTGGTGCCTGCCTTTGGCCCAGGGCGCGATCCTGGAGACCCGGGATCGAATCCCACGTCGGGCTCCCGGTGCATGGAGTCTGCTTCTCCCTCTGCCTATGTCTCTGCCTCTCTCTCTCTCTCTGTATGACTATCATAAATAAATAAAATAATTAAAAAAAAATCCACACTGGGGGCAGCCCGGGTGGCTCAGTGGTTTAGCACCACCTTCAGCCAGGGCGTGATGCTGAAGTCCCAGGATGGAGTCCCACGTTGGGCTCCCTGCATGGAGCCTGCTTCTCCCTCTGCCTGTGTCTCTGCTTCTCTCTCTCCCTGTGTCTCCCATGATAAATAAAATCTTTAAAAATAAAAAAATAAAATAAATAAAAATAAAAATCCACACTGTAGGGAAGAAAAAAAGATAGAAGTCTGCCTGTGAGAGCTTCCTGAGTGCCCGACTTCAGTACAGCTATATGGAATTTCAGAAGGTCAGGGATAAAGAGGACATCTGGATAACTTTTAAAAAGAGGAGAGTTTTCATCAAATGATCAGGAATCAGGATAGCTTTGGACTCCTAGACACTGGAAATAAAAGAATAATGGAGCAATGCCTCCAAATCTCTGAGCCAAGACTATTATTTGAAGCCAAACATTCTATACAACCAAGTGGTGAATCGAACATAAGGATGGAATATGGACGATTGTGCACAAGCATAATTCAGAGCATGCATCTCCAATGTGCTATTTCTTAGGAAATTACTGAAGGATTGGGCTTCTGCAAAAGGAGAGAGAAGTATTGAGAAAGAGGAAAACATGGCTTTCAGGAAAGGCCCCAACAGATGATAGCAGTAAAGAGAAAGCTGTGAGCAGACCATGGCAGGAACCATTGGACAAGAAATGAAGAAGGGAGCTCTCCAGGAGGAAAAAATAGGAACAGATAGACCACTTGTTGATTTGAGAAAGAAGAGGTATTTTGGCTGTTTTTCTCTTTCTCCATACTACTAGATTTTGTTTGGGCTACAATCTGTCTGGCTTCCAGGAGGCATCGGGACTGGCCTAAGTCAATCAGGGAGTCCTATACCCAAATATCAATGACTTGTCTAACATTGATATGTGACCAGTTCTGGCCTATCATATAGCAAGTGCCAGGCCTCAAGGGAATTCTAAGAATTTGTGCATTGGCAAAAGAGAGCAAAGGGCAAAGGCCCAGTTTGAGCTCCTGACATCTTCCTTTCTGTTCTGGCCTGTGTGTGTGGTTTTTTAAAAAATATTTTATTTATTTTGGCCTGTGTGATATTAAGATATGCTCTTTGGAGCTGCAGCAGTAGTCTTAGGACCACCCAAGAGACAGTCACCTTGCTGAGGATGGCAGAAGAGAAAGACAAGAAGAGCCAGATTCAAATCTGCCTCTCAACCTAACCTGCAAGCCCCTACTGCCAGGATTCTTGTTATGTGAGATAATTACATGTCTTTGTTATGTAAACTACTGTTTGTTGGTGCTCTGTTACTTGAAGCCGGAGGCTGGACAGTCTTTGGCAGATGTCAGAACATCTGTTTGTAAAAATTAATAATAGGTACGTTGAAATTTGAGCAAATAAAAAATGAGACAAACCTGTGCAAGGAATAGCCAATAAATTTATGAAAAAATGCTCAGCCTCACAAGTGAAAGGGAAATACAAATTGAAATCACATTTAGATACCATTTTATGCCCAGGATGTTAGAAAAAAATAAAAGTCTCGCCATTCCAAAAAAAAAACTCTCATACAGTGCTGATGTGCATTTCATTATTTCAGCCATTTTGAAAAACAATTTGACAATACCTAGGAAAACTGCCCATGCTTGTTATTTACTAAAATTCAGCATATTTAGAAAACTCTTCCACATATGCCTGAGCAGACAACTATGAGAATGTTCACTGCAACATTGTTTATAATGACCCAAAAAATGGATAAAAATATAATTTTGTTTATTAGTAGGAAAACAGATTTATATATTGTGTGGTTTACTTATGCAATGAAATACCACACATTAGTTTTAAAAGCCAGAGTTACATGTATTATCAACTTGGATAAACCTCAAAGTGAAAATAGAGGTTGGGGGCGGGAGGAGTAGGTACAAAGGGTTAATCAAAGTATTATGCCACTCATCTCAAATTTTAAAACACAGGGATCCCTGGGTGGCGCAGCGGTTTAGCGCCTGCCTTTGGCCCAGGGCGCTATCCTGGAGACCTGGGATCGAATCCCACGTCGGGCTCCTGGTGCATGGAGCCTGCTTCTCCCTCTGCCTGTGTCTCTGCCTCTCTCTCTTTCTCTCTCTCTCTCTCTCTCTCTCTCTCTCTCTCTCTCTGTGTGTGACTATCATAAATAAATAAAAATTTAAAAAAAAATTTAAACACAGAAATACTATATATCATTTAGGAGTGCATACATATGTAACATAAGTAAAAAAATAATTCATGGAATGACAAACATCATTTTCAGGATGGTAGTTGTTTCAAAGTAGTAAGGAGAGAAGAGAAAGAATAAGATGAGAAAGATAAACCCAAAGGGTTTCAACTGCCCCTATAATGCTTTGTTTTAAGCCTGAAACAAATGTGGCAAAATGTTAGGTTATGACTGAGATAATAAGTACCTGGGTGTTCATGATATAAGCTATTTCCATTTGCTTCAAATTTTTATAATGTGGTCATAGTACTCTAATTAGCTCAGCAATCTCTCCATGGTCAAAGAAATGTCAAAACTGATTATTGAGTGACCTAAATCTATCATATGAAAATAGAAGAAAAAAATAAAAAGTCTGAGAATCCTAACAGAAAATAAGTAGAAAATGTTCATAATTTAAAATGAGGGAAAAATATTAAGCTTATTACTTAGAAATAAAAAGTTAATACCAAAAGCTTTCAAAGTTTCAGTGACTGGCTCTGGAGACTACATAGGGAGAGTTTGGGGGAGGGAAAGTTCTTGTATGGCCAGATGACCAACAAGTATACATTATTCTAGGTCTCCAAAAGGAGACAGATTCAGTGATTTTAATGTCATTTGCAGTTAAAATTATCTGATATGGTCAAAAGGGAAAGGCTGTATTACGGGAACTTGGAGAAGGAGGTAGTGATAATCAGGCCCTCTGAAGTGTTTTCCTAAGATACACTAAGTTTGTTTTTCTAAGATATTTAGTCTGTTTTGCCAACAGAAACAGACACTGGTGGCGCTGGATTCTGGGGTCATTTGGGCCAGTCCAGGAAGAGAATAGCAGTTGTCATTAGACACCTGAATGGCAGCAGTCAGAAGTGAATGGGCTGGGAAGTAGATACAGAGTGTGAGGAAGCAGGGGGAAGGGGAGTGTGTGTAGCCAGTACAAACAGTCCATGAATAAGGGACACAGAGAGAATCCTGAAGGGGAGATAAGTGGGAAAGAAGAGAAGGTCTCATCAAGAAGGCAACTTAGAAACAAACATCCCTGAGAGAGCCAAAGTAGACTCAATAAATTGTTGCTGGTATTCAACTGGACAGGACAAGAATCAGTAGCAAGGGTGCATAGCAAGAACAGTGTTTCCAGAAGTGGTGCTGAGCCCTACACCAGGGCCAGAGAATGCCAAGATTTCTCAAGATAACAGACCTTGGGGACCCGAAAAATCTTCCAAATGGCTTCTTCTTCCAGTATGGTTTTCACTGGGCTATTCACATATGCAATATGCCTCTTCCCCCCAACCCCACAGGATCTCAAAGGCACTGTTTGGCCCATGCTTCCACAGCAACAGTCCTACACAGACAACGTATTGCTTCCATTACGGAGAACAGCTACACAATTTGGCTACTTCCACTTACTAGCTCAGTGACCTTGGGCAAGTATTTATCCCCTCCGTGCCTCAGGCTCCTCAACTTTAAGATGAGTCTAATATGAGTACCTACCTCATAAGCTAATGTGCTTTTCAAAGGGCTTGGTACATAGTAATCATTCTATAAATCTCCACCGTTATTATTAGATTTGGATGATGGACCTTTAAAAAGGCATGTCACCACGTAAACACTCAGAGGATAGCAAGCAAGTTGGTAAAGAAAAGTAAAATGAACTCAAGTGAGAAACACTGGAAGGAAACAAAGATGCAATTGTGGCTTGCCTTAGTTAAATGCTTGGTGCCAAGGAAGGAAACAGTCTTGGAAAGTGAAGAGAAGTTCTAACACGTGCATAGTTTGAACAGCTCCTCTCTGCCAGGTGTGATGGGAAACATTCTGTGGCAAATTCTATTAGTTTCTATTCCAGTTACCATTACTAAGTAAAAAAAAAAAAAAAAAAATTGCTCCCCAAATTTAGCAGTTTGAAAGAATAACCATTATGTTTATAGATTCTGTGGGTCAGGCATTCAGATGGCATGACAAGGTCGGCTTGCCTCTACTGCACAATTCCAGAGCCTCAGCTAGGAAGACCCAATGGTGGGGGTCTGGAATCATCTAAAGGCTCATTCACTCATGAGTCACAACCTGGGCTGGGATCATTGGAAGACTAGGACCGCTGACTGAAGCACCTACATGTGGCCTCCTTGTGTGACTTGCAGCCTCAGGGGAGTCTGTCTCCTTACAAAGCATCTCGGGACTCTAGGTGAAGGGGTTCCAGGAAATAGTACAAGATGGGTGGCCTTTTATGACTCAGCCTCACATGTCATACAGCTTCATTTCTAACATACTCCATTGGTTACAAATGAAGTTTGAGGGGAAGAAAAAAGATCCAACTTTTTTTTTTTAAGATTTTATTTATTTATTCATGAGAGACAGAGAGAGAGGCAGAGACCCAGGCAGAGGGAGAAGCAGGCTCCCTCCAGGGAGCCTGACATGGGACTTGATCCCGGGTCTCCAGAATCAGGCCCTGGGCTGAAGGCAGCGCTAAACAGCTGAGCCACCCGGGTAGCCCACGATCCTACTTCTTAAAGGGAGGCATGTCAATTTATTTATGGACATGATTTAAAAACCACAGTCCTATCTAATGTGAGACCCCTATTTTGACCTTGCCACAACGGACTATTCCCCAAAATTCATGTTGAAATCCTAGTCCCCAGGATGGTGGCATTAGGAGGCAGGGCCTTTGGGTCCTGGGGTCTGGCTCTCATGGATAGGAGTAGTGCTCCTATAAAAGGGACCCCAGAGGGCTCTCTTGCCCTCTTTCTGACAAGTAAAGAATAGCAAGAACACAGCCATCTATGAACCAGGAAGCAGGTCTCATCAAATACTGGATCTACTGGTACCCCCATCTTGGACTTCTGAGCCTCCAGAACTGAGAAATAAATATTTGTTGTTTAAAATACCCAGTCTTGGGCAGCCCCGGTGGCCCAGCAGTTTAGCGCTGCCTTCAGCCTGGGGTGTGATCCTGGAGACCCGGGATCGAGTCCGTCAGGCTCCCTGCATGGAGTCTTGCTTCTCCCTCTGCCTGTGTCTCTGCCTCTCTCTCTCTCTGTGTCTGTCATGAATAAATAAATAAAATTTAAAAAATAAAAATAAAAATAAAATAAAATACCCAGTCTACACTACTTTGTTAAAAAGCAGCCCATGCTTGGCTAAAACACCTACTAAAACAGAACTACAATTTTGGGGACACCTGGGTGGCTCAGCAGTTGAACATCCTCCTTCGGCTGAGGACGTGATCCCAGGGTCCTGGGACTGAGTCCTGCATCAGGGTCCCTGCAGGGAACCTGCTTCTCCCTCAGCCTGTTTCTGCCTCTCTCTCTCTCTCTCTCTCTC
Source organism: Vulpes lagopus (assembly GCF_018345385.1). Lineage (NCBI taxonomy): Eukaryota > Metazoa > Chordata > Mammalia > Carnivora > Canidae > Vulpes > Vulpes lagopus. The sequence continues at coordinate 26,429,783 of NC_054846.1, read as the reverse complement.
TCTCTCTCTCTCTCTGTCTCACATGAATAAATAAATAAAATCTTAAGAAAAAAAAAAAAACCTGCAATTTTGTTCAGAGTAGCCATGCCCCTAGCCCAAGGTAATGAACCATAATGATCCTATTCCCTTTGACAGTGATTGCTTATGCCAGGGTGCTTAAAACTTAGAGCGGTCATAGGACCCAGCTCTGGCCAATAAGACTATCGAAAACTCTCGGGGGGGGGTGGGGGGGGGTGGCTTTCAGGAAATGTTTTGCTTTCCTAATAAAAGAGTCAGACTTGACCATTACTGGCATTTCCACTTTTACTGTTTCTTTAAAGGCACATAAAATGTTTGGAGCTATGGCAACCATGTTATGATCACGTGGCAAAAAGCATGAGAATTAAAAGTCGATGGGCTAAGAATAGCAGGGGGAAGATATAAAGAACTTGGATCCTTAATTGCATCAATGAGCAGCTGAACAAATGCCAGCCGCTACTTCTTGTTATGCAAAAATCATAAACTTCAATAGTTTAAGCCCATTTTAGTCAGGTTTCTTTTACTTATAGCTGACAGCATTCCCAGCTAATACAAACTCATAATTTCATGGAACTCTCATAATAAATTAATTAGGCATTATTTATTTGAGCGTTATGATCCCCATTTTACTGGTTGGAACCTGAGTAACTTCCAAGGCCACAGAACTAGCAAGCAATGCCAGACTTGGAATCCAAAGATAATTGCAAAGCCCTAGGTTTTTCCTCTGCTCCCCTGCTGCTCACAGTGCTGTCCTTGAACCAGGAGGAGAGCATCACTGAACGCTTGTTAGAGATGCAGAGTCTTGGGCAGCCCGGGTGGCTCCGCAGTTTTGCGCCACCTTCAGCCCAGGATGGGATTCTGGAGACCCAGGATCGAGTCCTGCCTTGGGCTTCCTGCCCAAGCCTGTGTCTCTGCCTCTCTGTCTCTCTGTGTCTCTTATGAATAAATAAAATCTTCAAAAAATAAATAAAAATCTTTAAAAAAAAAAAAAAAAAAGATGCAGAGTCTCTGGCCGAACCAAGATATGCGATTAAACTATGTCTACAAGGTCTTACTTCCATGGCCCAGGGAAAAGAATGAGGACCACTAGTTGAAACTTCTAAGAGGTCAGATTTCAGCTCAAAGAAAATGTGAAATGCTTAAGTAATTAAAACTACCAACAAGGGAAGTATCTACGGGAAGCAGTGAGATTCCCTCCACCACCACTAGAACTATTCAGGACCATTGGAGGGATACCAACTTGCCACAGGTGCCAGGGAGATCACCCTGACTGAGGCCTTTCCATTCTGGTGATGGTTACCACTGGCCTTTCCAAGGCCTGAAAGTGCACCATTAGAGCCATCCCTGAACACCCCAGATGATAAAGCCCCTCTGAAGTCACTGGTATCCCACACAGTGGGAGCAGCCTGTGGCGCTCCGTGGTAGGTAAGTCAGTGACACTGGGGAAAAGGACATCTGGGGCAGGACCCTGGCCCCATGGAAGGCCAGCTCTCATGAGGCAACCCAGCCAGAAGCAGAGGAAGCAAGGGCCCAGAGGCCGGGCATCTGGACCTGGGACAGCAGGCTCTTAGGGAAGGGGCCTCAGGGCCAAGACTCTTAGTGGTCCAGGAAGCCAAATTTGCACAGGACTCTTTTGCTCAAGTGGATGCCACCTGCCCTTGGATCTGAAGCCCCGATCAGCAGCCCCCCAGCCCCACCACCCGGCTCCCACAGGTTCTAAACCCCTTACTGAGCCCCTAGCAAAAGCCACAAACTCAAGGCGGCTTTGGAATCGCACACATGTAACCACATTCTCACCCTTCTGAATTTAATTCCACAGTATAATTAAACACATATACTGCACATGCACAGCTAAGATGCAAGCTGTCGGTTCAATTTGGAAGTGTGCATTAAACAAATGCCAGCGAGGAGCAGTCCTCCCTGAGCCCGAGGCCCGGGGGAGGAGCCAGCCCCCAAAACGAACATTCTGTGGGACACACTGCCATCCAGCGGCCACAGGGTAAATTGCCAAGACCAGGAAGCACACGGATCCCCAGCACCTGGCAAGGGCGCCCAAAGGTTTGAGCTAAATTGTATTGAATTAAATCAAGTTGGGTAGGAGTAAAGTGAAAATGGGTGAACATAAAATGGATTAAGGGTCATATTGGGTACTATGGCCAGGGTTGCATAACCTACTCCTGACCCAAGGAGAGCACCGTGCATTTTAGACCAGAGGGGAATCTCCTGCAACCGGCATCAAAGAGGAGGTGAGTTTTGCCAGAAGAGATCTTGAAAAGGTAGTCCTCAGTCCAAACCATAATCAGAAGTGGTCTACCAGACCATGGTGTAAATCCTGCTTCTGACACTTAACAAATAAATAGTCAGGTCATAATTAAAGAAACAAATATCCATATGCAAACGAAATGCAAACCTTGGTAAGCAGGTCAGAATGAAAGTAAGAGTTCCTGACTGCCACTACCCATCTCAGGAGCCGCTTCTTTGATGCTTAACTGCACATGGCACCCTCCTCCCGTTGTAGCTACATTCGGTGGTGAGAGTGGTATTAAAGGGCCTCTGTCCCATGGGCTGTGAATTTTCAGAGGAGGCTTTTGATCCTACTCGCCTAGACTGTGCCCATCACTTAACAGATAAGGAAGGAGGTGGGAGGGAAGGCATCATTACTGCAAATGTGGGCAGAAAACTTTCTTTTGTCTGTTCGCTGCAAGCCTCTTGAACAAAGCTGCTACCGTTTTCCTGAGGCTTTGGGGCCCTCAGGGTAATGAGTGACAAGCCTCCAAGTCCTGATGCTCTGGACTGAATATTTGTGTATTCCCAAAATGTATGTGTTGAAACGCTGTTTCCCAATGTGATGAGGTTCGGAGATGGAGCCTTTGAGAGGCAGTTAGGTCATGAGGGTGGAGCCTGCATGAATGGGATTAGTGGCCCTACAAGAAGAGAAATGAGCTCCATATCTCCTTCACCATGTGAAGTCACAGCAAGAAGGCGGCCATCTGCAAACCGAGGAGAAGGTCTTCCCCAGAAACTGAATCATCTGGCACCTTGATCTTGGACTTCCAGCCTCCAGAGAACTGTGAGAAACAAATTTCTGTTGTTTAAGCCCCCTACCCTATGGCATTTTTTGTTATAGCAGCTTCAAAAAGATCCCTCATTTTTTGCTTTTCTCTATTTTTGTTTAAGTTGGTCTATTTTCTGTTTTTAGGTAGCTTCAAAGGATGCACTATGATGTGGACTAATAATGAATGCCTGGAGTGCTTTACAGTCTGCAAATGTGGGTTCCTAAGGGCGCCATTTTAAACATGTGGAAGTTGAGGCTCCACGTTAGATCATATCACCTTCATACCTTGAAAAGCTCCCACAGACGGGGTACTTGGGGCCCCCTCACAAATCTCACTCATGGATCCAAGGGTTTCAATGGTCATGTTGTTCTAGGCTCTAATTTGGGACTTATTCTGAGGTGTTTCATCATTGCCTTTTGACAGTCTGCCCACAGAACCAAGCATTTACGTTGGAGGCTAGGAGCAGCTACTCCCGGCAGCTCCAGTGGGGAAGGCATCTCCTGCCCAGCCTAGGCCTCTCCGTGTCTCACAGATCCGTTTGGCCTCTGCAGACTCGTTGCTTTCTAACCTGCTTCTCCCTGTGGCACCCAAAGTGTGAAGATGGCACGAAGAGTCCTTCAAAAGCCATTTGAAGCTTTTTAAAACTTCCCAACGTGACCATCTAGAAAAGTATTTACCAGTGACAAATTCCCAAAAAGAAATTTGTTCAAGCAGGTATGAATCGCAAGTGAGAGTGATTTTTAAGCAGCATGAAGGTATTCTAGGGAGGAGCAGGGGAGTCTTTGCGGGGAAGAGTATATAAATTAAGATTTTCATTCACAGCACCAGTGAGTCCAAAACTGAGACCGTTGCCACCATGAGAGCAAGCTCTGTGTATTAATATTTTTACTTTCATCTACTTTTCTTAAGATTCATGACATGCACATATACACACGCCTCTGTCTAGCAGGAAAATTCTACTCTTACCTCGAGAGAGTTCAGGGCTAACCCCCTCTTTGAAGCCTTTCCAGCTGGTCCCTTAGATAAGCCAAAGGACCCTCTCCTTCCTGTGATGTTTGTGTCACCCCAAGTTCATGTACTGACACTGATCCCTGTGTGATGGTATTTGGAGGTGGAGCCTTTGTGAAATGACTAGGTTGAGGATAGAGCACTGGGACTGATGTCCTGAGAGACCAGACTGCCAACTAGGGCACAGCAAGCTGTGAGGACACAACAGAGACAGCTAGCTACCTGTACACCCGGAAAAAGACTCACTGGAAGCCGATTGTGCTGGCACCCCAATCTTGGGCTTCCGGCCTCCAGAACTGTGAGAAGTACATTGTTATTTAAGCCCCCTGGTCTGTGGTAATTTCTACAGTAGCCCAAACTACATAGGACACTCCCTCAACCCCTGTAAAGGGGTTGAGGCCTAATCACTGACCTTCTGCATTCTGATTGTCTCACTAGCCTGTGATCTTCCTGAAGTCAGGAGTAGTGTGAAAGCATAACTCATCCCCCTTCGGAGTTCAGAGAACAATCATGGTGATTCTAGAGAACTACAAAGCCAGACATTGGGGCCCATAGCTCTACCCAAATACTGCATGGGACCTGATTTCTTAAGCTGAAAACCAAGTCTCTTATAAATACATCTCAGTGACATGCTTGTGGTTGTGGTCTAGAGAAGGAAAAAGACCTGTCTGTGTGGTGCACTGGAAGGATATCACAAAGAGCCTTCTTATACCAATGAGAGGAGTTCATCTGTCACCAGCTAACTATTTCATTTTTAGCTCTTATCCCAGTGTACCTTGTGGTGCCAGTTTTCAAGCTGTGAATTCACAAGCTCCTCGAGGGCAGGGAAAGATCCTGCTACTAAAATTTACCAGTGATGCTTAACTTTTGAGATGGGTTTTGTTTTTAAAGATTTTATTTATTTATTCATGAGAGACACAGAGAGGCAGAGACACAGGCAGAGGGAGAAGCAGGCTCCCTGCAGGAACTCGATCCCAGGACTCCAGGATCATGCCCTGAGCCAAAGGCAGGTGCTCAACCGCTGAGCCACCCAGGCGTTCCAAGATGTGGGTTTTAGAGAACCCAGTAGGTAACGCCCTGACTTCCCCTTCCAAATACCTAATCAGTGACAAATAAGGTACAGGAGTCATGGAGATTAAAATATAAAAGCACAGGCAGCCCGGGTGGCTCAGCGGTTTGGCGCCTGCCTTTGGCCCAGGGTGTGATCCTGGAAGCCCAGGATCGAGTCCCACATCAGGCTCCCTGCGTGGAGCCTGCTTCTCCCTCTGCCAGTGTCTGTGCCTCTCTCTCTCTCTCTCTCTGTCTCTCTGTGTGTGTCTCTCTCATGAATAAAGAAAATCTTTAAAATAATAATAATTTAAATACATATATATAAAAGCACGTATTAACACTTACTGCGTTCTAGGAATCATAAGCACTTAGATATGTTAGGTCATGTGACAATATTATAAGATAGGAAATGGAAGGGCCTGAGGTTGAATCATTTGCCCCTGGTCATGTCACTTGTAAGTGGCAGAACCAGACTTTATACCGAGCAGTGGTCCCATACTGGTAACCATCATGCAACACTGCCTCTCTAACACCAGAACATGCCACTGAAGCTAGTTGCAGAGTAAGCCTTTGTTCTGTGGCCAGATGGGCTTCCTAAAACATCCCCCCTAAACTGAAATTTGCCCTCCAAAACTATGGGCAAGGACAAAACCTTCCCTTCAGTGGACAGCAGATGATAATGTGCCTCCTATCCAAGACCAGCTACATAATTTTCAAAGGCCAGTACAAAACGAAAATGCAGGGCCCCTTATTATATATATATATATGCAACTGCGTGGATTGCACACCCATGAAGCTGGCCCTTCCTCTGTGGCAGGTAGATTCCACTGAGAGAGGTCCAGGAGGCTCCTAGAGGAGAACCCTCAGACTCCCCATCCAGAGAAGTCTCTCCAGGGGAGGAGTGAGCCAGGTTGCTGAGAGAGTGGAAACAGGAATGGTCTTCCCATCCATCCCTGCTGATGGGGGAGGGGGATGGAATGAACATCCCTTTCTTCTTAACAGAAAATGAAGATCGGGAAGAAATAATCTACCTGTCAGGGACTTTTTTGAGGAAGTTAGACACATGCACACTTTCTGCATACACTTTCATGGGCTTTCCAAAACCCCTTGAGTATCACCTTAGCTCAGGCTGCTATAGCAAAATACCACAGACTGGGTCTTTAAACAATGGACATTTCTTTCCCATAAGATCAGGGTGCCCTCTGCTTCGGGGTCTGGTAAGAGCCTGCTTTCTGGTTTGCAGACAGCTATCTTCTTGCTGTCTCCTCACATGGCAGAGAGAGAGGGTGAGTGAGCTCTGGTGTCTTCCTCTTCTTATAAGGATTCTAATCCTATCCTGAGGACTCCACCCTCATGACTTTATCTAAATCTTATTATCTCCCAAAGGTCCCATCTCCAAACACCATCATATTAAGGTTTAGGGATTCAACATATGAATTCCAGTGAGGGGAACACAAACATTCAATCTATAGCAGGCATATCCCTGCAAACCCACTGCTTTAATCTGTGGGGGATAAGGACACACACATACCTATGTACACATATAAATACACGTAAGTGCATATATGTGTACACACACACATACACACACACACACACACACAAATATATAGAAGAGACCCCCTCAAGGTACCTTCCAGCTCTCAAATTGATCTTCCTGAAGCTTTAATCCGAGTAGAGTTCCATCTGGCTCAAGATGAGTCAGCTCATTTCCTTCCCAGGTAAAGGTCAAACCACCTTCATTGTTTGTGCACAAGAATCTTCAGTCTCTGTCACCTATGGCTGTCAATCCAAAGAGCCAGATTTACGCTCAGTGTGCTCTGGTTTCTCATTAACCTTGAATTGTCTCCCCCGACAGAGAGCCATGACATTTAAAATCCTATCAAAGTAGCCTAAAACAACCATCAGACTGAACCTTTGGGGAATAAAATAAATGACCCACAAGCCTAGGATGAGAAAGAAATAAAAATGGGTCTTAAAGGAGTCAGGTCTCTATGGAACACATCACTCATAACACATCACATCACTCTGTGTTGATTTGTTTGTGGGATATCTGAAGTTGAATGATATTCATCAAATTTAGCCCTTCAAATGTAATTATAATTCTGAATGCCACCTTGAAATACTGACCAATCAAAATCTCCAAGAAGGTCTACTGTCATTTCTAATGGGTTTCAATAAATGTTACATAAATTTCAAAGACAGAAGTCTTATTAAAAAAATAATAATAATGATTTATGTGAGCCATTGTAAAATAGATTGCTTCTCCAATATTTTTGTTTTGTTTCATCTTTTGTTTTGTTTTTTTTAATTGAAATACAGTTGACATACAATCTTATATTAGTTTCAGGTGTACAACATAGTGATTTAACAATAATACATTAGGAAATGTTCACCACAATGTGTGGTTGCCATATGTCACCATACAAAGTGATTACAATATTATTGACTACATTCCCTATACTGTACTTCTCATCCCCGTGACTTATTTATTCCATAACTGAAATTTGTACCTCTTTATCCCCTTTGCCTATTTCATGCATCACCCCACTTCACTCCCCACTGTCAATCACCAGTCTGCTCTGTTATTTGTGAGTGTATTTCTGGGGGGTTTTGTTTGTTTTTTAGATTCCACATATAAGTGAAACCTCTGTTATTTTTATCAAATATGTCTCTTTCCCCACCAGGCTGATGAACAATGTACATCATTTATACTCATTCATTGGTTGAAATTTTACTGAGAATCTACCGTATTTGATGATGTAATAGCAACTAGGAGTACAGAGACAAATAAAAACTAGCTTCTGTCTTAAAGGGCTTGTTTCAGTGCAGGGAGGAGACAATCATATGGAGGTAAATGCTGTGACAGTGACATGTTCACAGCACATGCTCTAGAGGACCAAAAAGGAACTGACAGAATTTGGATGGAAGGACATTCCCGGGAGAGGAAAGGAGATGAGCAGAAATGGAGTGGAGCAAATGGGAAGGCACCTGGGAGCCCTACACGCAGTCCACTGTTGTGCTGGAAAGATGAGTGTCAATTCTGCCATTTGCTAACCTCACGACCTTAAAGCGATCACCTGACTTTTCTGAACCTCAGATTCCTTATCTCCCAAGTTGGGATGATTACCCCTATTCACAGAATTGCTATGAGGCCCTAATGAAAATTTATACAAAAGTGACTTGCAAATTTGGCAAACTGCACAAATGTCAATTGTGCCTATCTTCTGTTGTCAAGCCTACAATTTCTTGTTCCTCTTAATCATGAAAGTGTATACTCTGAAAAGGAATGTCATGGCCCAGCCTGTTGGAGCCACATAAATAACAAGTGCATCCCAGAGAGATGGTTGCCGGCCTCACCAGTATCAACAGGAAAAGCTTCGGTGGAAGCATAACGATCGTCATAGCTGCCATCTTTGAATCCTTACCACACAGTGGGCTCTGGGCCAAGGATTTTATATCTCAGCTCATCTACATACAACAACCCCATGACATCAGTGAGATAATCATCTCCCTTTGATGGAGCTTAGAGAAGTTGAATTGCTTGTGCAGCAACTCCAAGTTAGTAATGGCAACGTCAGAATTGGGTCCCAGGTATGGCCATGTGACCCTGGTCCTTCACATCATGCTACGGTGCCTCTTCTCTTCCTTTTACCCATTTCTTCTATTTCTCTGTTCCTTCCTTCCATCCTTGACATTTAAGTAGGCCACTCCTAAGTATCCATTGTTTTCAAGGAGAAACTTTTCTGGGACGAAATGAAAGGAGGTAAACTAGTAGACTGGCCCCCAGCTGACAGTGTCTGAGCCCTGAGTGTCTGTTGCCAGGCGTTCACCGCGGGACCCAACAGGAGCTTCTCCCAGAATTAGAGCTGGCGCTGAAAGCAGAAGCCATGCAGTGAGAATTCTGAGCAACCAGCAGGTGAAGCTGCCTGTGCAGAACCTTCCAGACCCATTAACCTTAACATATGTGTCTCATCCACAGGGAGGAGGCAGGCAGTAGGAGGGGCTCAGCAGTGTCAGGGAGGTTGGAGGGAGATGCTGCTATTTTTAACCTGCTCAGCCAGTCCTCCCTTCCAACAGCCTCTCTTCCTGTTCATAGGTTATTTGCTGCCTCCTAACGAACTTTTTTTGTTTTTCCTACCACTTTTATACTTTTGGAGTGGAATCATTTCCTTTCTTTCTTATTACAACACGACGGACATTTCTTGGAGTTTGGGGAGAATATTTAAATTCCTTTGTTTCCACTGTTGACCTGCTGCCCTTAGAAGGCAAGGGACATATGACTATCCCTTTGTTGAAAGTCTTGTATTTCTGGAACCAAGCTCAGGCACGATTGCATGATTCAGTGAGCGTGGGCCCACTGAAACAAAAACCAAAGGCCAACATAAAATGTACGATCTAAAAGAAATTGAGGGGGATCCCTGGGTGGCTCAGCGGTTTAGTGCCTGCCTTTGGTCCAGGGCTTGATCCTGAAGACCCGGGATCAAATCCCATGTCGGGCTCCCTGCATGGAGCCTGCTTCTCCCTCTGCCTGTGTCTCTGCCTCTCTCTCTCTGTGTTTCTCATGAATAAATAAATAAATAATCCTTTTGAATGAATGAATGAAAGAAATTGAGCCATCGCTGGTTTGGACCCCAGTGTCCCAAAAGACAAGCCACACCCTGCCAGGAAGCAGGGTACCTGGTCTGCTGGAGAAGATGGGAACCCAGCCTTGCCTCTGTAGTGGATATGCTTCACATTCTCTTCTTCAAAACCATTCCAAGTTTAGGCAACTCAACTCTAAGTCTCGTGAGAGTAGTGTTGATCAGAGAGACCTAGAGCCTGGTACTAAATAGCTCCCAATAGATATTCATGGAATGAATGAATGAAGACATTGAAAGTCCTGGTAAAAATAGAAGTATGTCATGTAAGTGGTACATGAAGGGTAGTCATGAGATCACACTCCCCAACAAGAATTAGGAATTCCCCTCAGAGATGAAAGAAAACCTAGGTCTGCAAATCATAGTAAGAGAGAACGGACTCCAACCAGACTTGACCCAAGGACAGAAATCATTGACATCCTACATGTTAATTTCAGTTAATTGACTGTGGTCCCCTGGAAGGCTGTGCAGAGGAGGATTTTTGAAGTTTTGTCTGAGTTTAGCTGGAAAGTCATGACCAATTAATAACGTCTGTATGTATGGTATGCAGGAAAGGAGATAATAGCAGAATAGCATATATTTGCCATCCCTTTGTTGACTTAACCAGAAATGGGATTGATCAACCACAGAAGTATGGAAAAGGGGAGCCACTAAGGTGGATGTGGGCACTACCCAAGCAAGCCTAAAGCAAGTATTTCTCTCATGTGGAAGGGCACAAAGTAGATTTCAAGCCATTAAGTGTCACCACCCTGGTACTGATTCTAGGTTTCCCAAGCCCAAGCAAACTCTTCTTTGCCTTCCCATGTAGCACGCCTTCAGGGAAAGAATGTTCTGGGTCAGGACACACCTAGAATCAAGTAGCCAGTTCCCTGGACATTTATAGTGCTTATCAGTGATTATAAGGATGTCTTTCTGATGTCATTGATTAATTTCTGCAGATGTGGTTCATGGGTGCCCATCACAGGAAGATGAATCTACACTCAGGGTGCTCTAGGCTAGTCAGGAGTCTACAGAAATGAGGACTAGGGTGCCAGACTGTGGTTAATTCACCAAAGGATACCCTGCCAGGCCTCTTCCTGGGCCTGCAGTAGCATGCCCTTCGGTATGCCATGTTCATTTGACAACTACCACATGTTCAGGGGTCTGTGGAGCACAATTAAGTCACTAGCATGTTTTCAGGAACCTGGTTAACAGATCAGCTGAGTTCTAAAGACGGGAGACCATTGGAGTTTTCACTTTTTTAAAAGATTTTATGTATTTATTTGAGAAAGAGTGAGATCCAGAGAGATCACAGAGGGAGAGGAAGAGGAAGAAGGGAGTCTGACATGGGGCTCCATCCCAGGACCCCGAGATCACGACCTGAGTGGAAGGTAGATGCTTAACAGACTGAGCCACCCAGGCACCCCCTGGATTATTTATTTTAATGAGGACAGAAAAATAAAGTTTCTGATGCCTGGAGACTGGCAGGTGTAGAGCCTGTACGCACTTCAAAGGAGAAACCATGTTTTACTTATGTACCTATCTATCTTCAGTGCCTGTCACCACCCTGACTCATGGTAGTTACCCAGCAAACAGCTAGTGACTGATGAAGTTGATCAAATGGGCAGAAGAGGTTTGTAGACTTGCTGAGGAAAAAAAGTAGTAGGAACAGAAGAGCCAATCGGAGATGCTATCAGCAAACCACCTGCTTCACAAAGTCACCTTGAGGCTTTACAGACAGTGTAGGCAGTTTCCACCCTCAAGCCAGCATTATCCCCATTGGTATTAGAACCTTGAGCTTTTGCATATGCTGTTCCCTCTGCCTAGAATGCTCTTGCTGCCACCACCACCCCACTCTACCCCCACCATCCCACTCATACACACTTCACATGACTGTTTCCTTAATTGTCACCTATTCAAAGTAAAGTCTTTTCCAGCTGCTCTAAATTCTCCATCTCTCAATCCCTCAATTAACTTCTATCTCAACCCCCATCCTCCATTGATTTGCTTCACATCTGTAATTATCCTAAGGTTTTCTTACTTTTTTTTTTTTTTGCCTCCTCTTCTAGATTATGAACTCCATGATTATAAGACCATATTGTCTTATCTTCCCTATATCCCTAGTGCCAACCTTAGTGTCTGGTTATAGCAGATGCTCAGTAAGTATTTACTGGATGGATGGATGGATAGATAGATAGATAGATAGATAGATAGATAGATAGATAGATGAAAAGTACTGCTTCAGGGGCGCCTGGGTGGCTCAGTTGGTTAAGCGTCTGCCTTTGGCTCAGGTTATGATGCTGGGATCCTGGGATCAAGCCCCACATTGGGCTCCCTGCTCATTGAGAAGCCTGCTTGTCCTTCTCCCTCTCCCCCATGCTCTCACTCTGCCACTCGCCCTGTGTGTGTACATGCTTTCTCTCTCTCTGCCAAATAAATAAATAGGAAGAAAGAAAGAAGAAAGAAAGAAAGAAAGAAAGAAAGAAAGAAAAAGAAAGAAAGAAAGAAAGAAAGAAAGAAAGAAAGAAAGAAAGAAAGAAAGAAAGAAAGAAAGAGGCTACTTCATTCATTGTCTTATTGGTTGACCTTCAGGAGAAGAAAAACACAAGCCACCACTCTAGTTACTTTAGTCAGAAGGGGATTTAATGAGGAACTTTGACTTTCACGAAACTGTTGGAAGGGCTGGAGGTGTGAGCTCTAGACTGGGACTCTAAGAATGACCACCAAAGCAACACTGCTTTGCTGACCCCTGCTTTGCCACAGTCATGATAATGGGAGTCAGAGGCCACCCCTCAAACAGCTGAATTCAAAGACACATTACTGAGGCTACAATACCAGGATAGGTAGGTCGCTGCTGCTGCAACCGCCTTTCAGCAGCCTGAAAATGAGATAGTAGGCCCTGGAACATTGCTACAGGGCGGAAAAACTGTTTTTGTAATTGGGCTTACCAGCAAACAGTCAAAGCAGCAGGCAGACGGCTTCTACCTAACTGCCATCTCCCAAATCATGTACCGTTGGATCTAGTGGAGAAACCTAAGTTGCCTAGGTAGCCTCAACTGTAACGGAGTCTGGGAAACAGTTTTACTTTCCAGCTTCTCTAGTTCAGAAGAGTAGCATAAGGAGATCAGAAAGGGTGGCAATGAGTTTCAATTCACCAAAACCCCACAAGCCTCTGAGGTAAGCAGGGAAATTCACATCATTTTTTTTTTTTTTTAGGATTTTATTTATTTATTCATGAGAGAGACAGAGAGAGAGGCAGAGACACAGGCAGAGGGAGAAGCAGGCTCCATGCAGGGAGCCTGATGTGGGACTCAATTCCACGACCCCAGGATCACAACCTGAGCCAAAGGCAGTCGCTCAACCACTGAGCCACCCAGGCACCCCTCATCTCCACTTTTTAAAGATGAAAAACCTGAGTCTCAGAGAAGTTAAGTGATAGTACCTGCTGACTGGTTCTTAAAATTATTTGTGAAATGAGTGAGGATAGTTTTCCTAGAGTCAAAAAGCACATTTCTATTGTCCTTTAAGACCCAAGTGAAGGAGACTTTTCTATGACACTTGACCTTACTCCCCAAGACAGGGTTAATGCTACTGCTTATGTACAAACACACACACACAACCTTGCTATTTCCATCATGGTGCCTACTACAATATATTTTAAGGACCAGTTTACCTGTTTCCCTGGTTTACATGTCTGTTTCCCTAAGTAGAATGAAATTCTCAAGGTCAAAGACGGTGTCTTACTATTCTTACCACTGTGTTTATATTCATTGTGCTTAGCTCATATGAGGTAAAATCAATAATTGTTCATTGACTAGATAAGTGTAAAGCTGTGGGCTTTTGACTCCAGTCCAGTGCTCCTTCCACCACGCCACTCTACTTCTAGCCAACTTTGCCTGAAACTCATCGGCTTTGTTATTAATTTGCTTGGGCGTCAAGAATATGTATAAGGAACTGCAATGCATCTGTGTTTGGCACAGGAGATATGATAGAAGCAAAAAGAGACTCGGTTTCAGCTCTAGTGGAGATTATAGTCTAGTGGAGAAGACTGATATTAATGAACTGGTCACACAAATAAATGTGAAAATACAGTAATGGTGATGGTACCGCAAAAGCAGTTTAAAAGTAAACAACTTTTTTCTCTGCTTATAATACCTCTGACCCTAAATGTATGGGTTTTTCCACACCAAGCAACTCTCCAATTCTCAGCTGGCACCAACTGGGTGTCCTACATTTTAACTCAATTCTTACACTAACAGCCCCAAATTAGGACAGATTCCACAGATCAGAGGCTCAGTTCCACAAGACTGCTCCCACTTCAGATGCCAATCACAAGTCCTAGGTTGTGATCTATGCTTCTGACCAACTGGCTATAAATCGAGGATTCCTACCAGGTTCCTGCCTCAGGTTCAATTATTTGTTAGAGTGGCTCAAGGGACCCGGGAAATGATGTACATACTACTGCCAGTTCATTATAAGAGATACAATTCGGGAACAGTCAAATGGAAGAGATCCATAGAGCAAAGTTTGTGAGAAGAGTGCCCATGTCTTCCCTAGGTGCACCACCCTCCCAGCACCTGCATTCACCACCCCAGAAGCTCTCTAGACCCCATTCTTCAGGGGCTTATAGAGGTTCTGTTGTTCAATCAGCATGACTAATTAAATCATGCCATTGGTGATTGAACTCAACCTGTAGCCTCTCTTGAGGAACAGGGTTGGTGGGGGTGGGAGGGAAGAATTCCAACCCTCTAATCACATGGTTGGTTCCTCTAGCAAAGGTCCCCATCCTCCAAAAGTCACCTCATTAGCATAAACTCAAGGATAGTCTAAAGAGGCTTATAATAAATAACAACAAAATATCCTCCAACTCTATCACTCAGAAATTCCAAGGGTTGGGCAGCCCGGTGGCTCAGTGGTTTAGCACTGCCTTCAGCCCAGGGTGTGATCCTGGAGATCCAGGATCAAGTCCAATGTCGGGCTCCCTGCATGGAGCCTGCTTCTCCCTCTGCCTGTGTCTCTGCCTCTCTTTCTCTCTCTTTCTCTCTCTCTCTCTCTCTGTCTCTCATGAATAAACAAATAAAATTTAAAAAAAAAAAAAAAAGAAATTCCAAGGGTTTTAGGAGTCCTGTACCAGGAACCCGGGACAGAAACCAAATATATATTTCTTGTTATATTATAATATCAGAAGTGCAGAGTGGTGTGGGAACATATAATAGAAGGCTTGGACCACACAAGAACATCAAGGAAAATTTGCCTAAAGCAGGGACGGTAGCTGAGACCTGAACCATGGTAGGAGTTACATGTTGCAAAGAGGGTGGGGCAGTATATTTCATGAAAATGAGAATAGTCACACAAAGGCCTTGTGGCGGGAGAAGCTGAAGGAACCCAAGAACAAGGAGGGTACCGGGTAGGGCTGGAAAGGGACAAAGGAGTTAGACCCGGCAGTACTTATAGGACAAATGAAGGATGCCTTTCTTTCTTTACTCAGTGGAAAGGGAGCAATCGACATGCTTACACATGTGCTACAGAAAGGCTCAGTGTGACAAATAAATTATCACATACGTTCATGCGTTCGACATCCCATGGTACCCTGCCCCAGGCAGGCAAGGGAAGGTGAGAGAGCTGCCTTCAACAGTAGCCCCATATTCCTAGATTGAATCATATTTTAAACACCATACAAATATATGCTATGCACATACACACACAAAAAAATGCCTTTCCATAGAGTATTTTGGAGAGAAACAACTTGGTTATATCACTCACAGAGGCACAGAGAGATTTATATTGGCTTTTTGCATTTAATTTATTTTGCAGAAAGAAATTTAAAAGTCCTTGGGATTGGAGGTTTCCTTTGAACTAACATCAAACCACCAGACCTGCTAAGGAAGGTTCAGCCAAGCTTTGATATGCCTCAGCACACACATAGCATTGCTTCTGCTTTGGACATGCAAAGGGAAGAAAAACATAGCACTGTGCATAGCAAATCACTCTTTATTAAAAATAATTAGTGGAGATAGTGCCTAAGTCACTTTTAAAGCCCGTTTTCACTAATTATCCTCTTAAATACATACCAAGACCAAATCACCAAACACTGCTTTGGATATTTTAGAAAATATCTTTCACTTTATCCAATAAGAGCTTAAAGCAAGAGACGGTACTCAGGCCAAACAAAACAATATTTACAC
Source organism: Vulpes lagopus (assembly GCF_018345385.1). Taxonomy (NCBI): domain Eukaryota; kingdom Metazoa; phylum Chordata; class Mammalia; order Carnivora; family Canidae; genus Vulpes; species Vulpes lagopus. The sequence continues at coordinate 26,413,847 of NC_054846.1, read as the reverse complement.
TGACTGTTTTCCTTGTTTTTTAAATCTCACTCTCTTTCACTCTTAAATTTTGTTTGTCATGTTTTAGCTGGTAACTAAATGGATTGCTTCCCTCCAAATCATAATTTCATTAGAGGGCATGGATTAGGCCCACAACCACCTTTAAATTCTTATGGGATTTTTTTTTAATGTTTCTTGGGATTAAGTAGAAATTTTATACAAAACAGGAGAATGTACTTTGTGGTATAGATTTTTTTCTTTAATTATCTTAATCCTGACTTTGCATAAACTCGAAATCAACAACAATAAAATCCATATTATGTTCATGATCATTCTAACCTGGCTCTGCTCCTTCCCAACCAGATGACCTTGACAAATCACTTAGTCCATTTGAGGTTTAGTTTGCTTACCTTTCAAATAGGATAATAATCAAGCTAAGGCTTAAAGACAGTTTCAAAACAAAAAAGTGAGGCTACCAGACCTCTGTTTCTGAGGAATGCTGAAAATGCTCTTTTTCCAGAACCTTCCAGAGAGTAGCCACACTCTCTAGCACACTTGATTCCCACTGCACCAGAAAATGAGCCATGCTTTTCATTGCTTTGGTGCTTCTGCACATGCTTATACCCCTTTGCCTGAAATTCCCCAGCTTCCATATCTCGAGTTGATCTCTCCCTACCCTGTGTTTTCATGATCTTCCCATGGCTTATCTCACTACATTATAATTATTTATTTATGTCACTGGCTCTCTCAACTACGCAGTTGGTTCCTTAGGGCAACAAGAATGTCTTATTCATCTCTATATCTTTAGCCGCCATCAGATTTCCTGGCATAAAATATTCATTCACCGAATAAATGAATGCACAATTATATGTAATAAGTCTAGTTGAAACATGTAAGTTACAGGGAGACTAAGAATTATAATATTATTTTTCAGGTTTACCAACTACTGGTTTATCTCCTTTCAAACATTGTGAGCCACTCTAATTAATGGTAGAAACGACAAGGGTAAGATCTCCCTTTAACCAAATGCGCTCTGTCCAAAGAAAGAGAGAAAGATTTGCCTCGTATGCTTTCTTGCCCTTTATTTCCATCACAGAACAATCACAGTTTATACTAATCTCCTCTTGATTTTGCTGGTCTTTCCCCACTGGAAGTTCTCAAGGGCAGGGTTTTGTCTGTCTTGCTCATTGTCAAAAGCACAGCTCGCAATGTACAGTAGGTACTCAGAAAAATGTTTGTTCAGGATATGAGTGAAACTGACAAGATAGAACAAATTATTTTATAGAATCTCTGCATTTCATTGGTGACTCATATTACATTTTCAACACAATGAAGGCAAGTCATCATGCCAGCTTTGTTGGAACCTCAAAGGGGCCCAATAAATAGCACAATTTTCCCATTCCTGAACAAGTCAAGAATTGAAACAAAAAATTTGGTAGAGAATCAAAATTTTCCTTTTATTAACAAGCTAAAATCAAAGAACTTGGCAAGTGAGTCCATGGTACTAAACCTCAGAATCCTATAGAGTCAACCCCTAATCTCTGGACAGTCTCTGCTTAGGGGTGGAATAGCTTCTCTTAAAAAAAAAAATATGATGCATGCTATAACATGAATGAACCCTGAGTGTATTATGCTAAGGAAACCAGCCAGTTACAGAAAGACAAACACCATATGATTCTACTTATATTAGGTACCTAAAATTGTCAAAAACGTAGAGACAGAAAGTAAAGGTAAGGTTGCCAAGGGCTGGGGAGAAGAGTGAATGGGGAGTTATTATTAAAAGGGATGGAGTTTCAGTTTTTCAAGGTGAAAAGAGCTCTGGAAATAGATGGTGATGGTGGCTGTACAACATCATAGATGTATTTAATATCACTGAACTGCTCTCCTAAAAATGACTGAGATGGTAAATCTTATGTTGTATGTATTTTACCACAATTTTTTTAAATGGGGGGGGGGAGAGACAAAAACGATTATAGCAGAGAAGAGCACAAGAGAACACAGTTTCTCAATGAGCAACTAATCCCCCAAGAGCAAGTGTGGAAGAGTCTGGGTCCCCAATGGCAGCTTCTTCGTCCACACTCGCTGATAAGAGACATCACTCCACGTCCCTCAGGCAGAAGGAAGGAGGAAACAGTGAGGTCAGTAAACTAATGTGGCTCCCAAGCCCTCTGTGGAAGAAAGCACCAGGACTGAAGCAGAGGTTTTCCTTTTCTCATCCCCAACTAGCGTGCACTTCAAATATACCTATTTTCAGATGTTCTCTATAAAGGCTCCAAATATGGCCAGACGCATTAAGTTCACCAGGTCAACGGTAATGATTAGAAGACATAACAGATAACAGTCTTCTGTTATCTTCTCATCAACAGAATAACCAGTGCATCTGGCAACCTAGTTAATTTTGTCATTTTCCATCAGTTTGGGGACACACAATACCACTGACAGGTAATATAACCTAGAAAAAAAAATTCTTTCTAGGGGTGCCTGGGTGGTGCAGTCAGTTAAGCGTCTGACTCTTGGTTTCGGCTCAGGTCATGATCTCAAGGTCCTGGGATCGAGCCGAGCCTTGGGCTCCACACTCAGTGCTCAGCACAGAGTCTGCTTGGTTTCCATTCTCCCTCTCTCTCTGCCCCTCCCCCCGGCTCGCTCACTCGTGCGCGGGCTCTCTAACAAATAAATCTTTTTAAAAAATAATGACAAGACTTTCTATCACCTTTCATGGATCCTGCTTTGATCACATGACTTACTCTACAATCCCCTAGCCAGTTTGCATCCTGATTTGGCTCAAAATATTCCTAGCCACCAAGCTGCCAATAAAGGTAAGAACCTTGGCCTTTGTCAGTAGAAGCCACATAGGATATTCTTAAATATTCGAGATCCTCTCTATTGAAATCATTCTTTTCCTGGATGGTCAGGGGGCCTAAAGCATTCTCTGGAAGCAGTGATCTCTGGTTGGTAAAGCCAGATTAGTGTAAGGCAGGTGAAGAGCAAAGAAGAGACCCTTAACTTCATCAAAAGCACTCCTTCAGGGTTGCCAAAAAGGAGAAACTCTGAAGGGCATTTTTCCCAGGCCTCTCAGGCCACTGGGAGCAGAACTGTGGAGGGGTTAAGGAGAATTTATCATTTGGCCAAAACAGAGAGGAAAAACCTAACTATAAATGTTTGAAGATTTGGTCTTTTCAGGTGCCCGCCTTTTGAGCTCAAAGAGGAGAAAGTTAAGGGTTAGAGCGGGGAGGCCCTTAAAACTACTAAGTAATTTCTTTTTTCTGCTTTGCTTTTCCCTTGTGTACAGCAAACTCTATGTTACATCCTGGCCTGGAATAAATCTTCTGGGCTGAATGATAAATCAGGGATTGTAATGGAAATCACTATTGACCTTTAAAAGGGCACTGTCTTTATATTTTCACACTGTGCTGTTTGAAATGTCGACTCAGAATCGGGAAAATAATATGCCATCGATTTCTCTCCTTACCTCTTACAACAGAGCTTGATATTGACCAGGAAAGCATAGGTATGGGTTTTCTCATTATGGTCTCAACATCATCGGAAATGGTGATTAATGATTCAGTCCTGGGAACAGCATTGTTAGACCTTGTAATTACTTTGTGAAATCGTGTCCAAACAGCCACTAGCTGACCCTGCCCATACCACCCCTAAGAAGTGGGTGTGTTTTAATTTTAACCCTCTTGCAGTAAAACTCTGTGGTTCTTGATTATAAACCTATACAAGATGGGGATAGGGTTTCCTTGTATTATTGTTTATCTTGCTTACTATCTCCCCCTCATCTGATTATTCCTTTTTTTAAAAAAATTTCTCCTCCCATTTCCTAAAGTACCAGGCCTCTCTGGCAACTGGTTGGTTCTAATTTTTCATTCTTTCTATTTCTCATTTCCCTCTTAATTTTTCCTCCGATTTCATAATCTCTCTAATTCACTGGTCTTTTTCATTGTTCCTGTGTCATCTTTCCCTGATTTATTCATTTCATCTCTCATTTACTCTGGAAGGACCTTTTAAAACCATCTAGATTCTCTGACCCTTGGCCAGTTTTGACAGAAAGTATGGGGATGTCTTCCCTCACCCACCTTAATCTTCATATGTCCTGGCCTGTGCATGATGGCTGCCCTACACGCAGCCACCCCTTGCAACCAGCTCTCCCAGCAAACCACCATGAAGAGATGTCTATAGACTTTCACTTAAGCATGGAAGCTGAGGGCATGACCTCTCTTCATTTTAAAAGGAACTAAATAGAAATGATTAACACTTTTCTGTTTAAAATATTTTAAATAGCTTTTAGTGGATGCGGCTCAACTGAGGGATCTGTTGTAGCCACCCTGCAGAAGCAGGAGGAACCCCCACTCAAAATTTGGTTTGGATGTCCAGACTGAAGATGCCATACATACCAAAAGACTGTGGAAAGGTTTATTATTTCCACAATTGAGGAAAGTTTTATTATTTACATAATTGAGGCTTTTCTGGGGAGAACAGGACAGGCAGGATTCCCAACCAGGTCCAAAACAGTTTGAGAACACAAGGAAGGGAGCTCGCTGGGTCACATGTCATGTGGGAATTCCCACTCACTGCCAAGGGTTGGCATGCTTTGAATCTCCCACCAGCACCAAGGGAAAGAGCACCCCGGCTCTCTGGTCAACTTGCCCAGATGCAGGGCAGAGAAGGGGAAAATGAAGCTGTCAACACCTGAGCATCAGCAAATGGAGTCAGGCCTCTCCCCTCTACGGCTCCGGGGAACAAGGGTACAGACAGAGGAGGGTGAAGGGGGGCCAGAGGAGACATCTTCTCCCCCCGCCACGCCAAGGGTCCTGGCCCCCCAGAAGGGGGTAGTGGCACGAGGCCTCCCTTATCTCTATGCCTCCATGGACTCTTCATAAGCTCTCTGCCCAAGACAACTAAAAGCAAGATAGCAGAGCCAGACTGAACCACAACTGGAGAAACCCAGGGAGAAAGAGAGAGAGAGAGAGAGAGAGTTCTACAGAGAATGTCTGGGGCTTGGGAAAGAGATGTCCCACCCATACACAGTGAGCTCATTCACACAATCTCCTTAGGCAAAGGACACAGGGAGTTAAGAAGCAGAAAAGAAAATCTCACCCTATTTCAACGAAGTCCTTGGCCACACACAAGATGTGACTTGACCTTCACAAAAGGTGTCCCCTTGCCCAGAACATCTCTGTCTCGTGGAGACCCCAGAGTCAGACATACTCAGTCAGCCCTCCTTTAAGTTCAGGGGCTCTAATATTCCTGGAACATTGAGGATAGCACTGAAAAAAGAGCCTATTTTGTGGACCTGGATTCAAGGCTCCCCCTTTTGCCACTTTTGTGACCTTGAGAAATATGCTCATTCCTAAGCCAGCCCCAGATTCTGCTTCTGTGCAATGGGGATAAATAATATCTACTCGATTTCATCAATTCCAAAATGGAATTTTCCCTTGCATTTTAACATCTCTGAAAACTGGATACAATTAGGGGCTCTTACAAATTTTAACTGGCAGCTTCCTTTCTCAGTGGCCCATGAAATAATGGTGGTCTTATGGCCAAGAGTATCTTTTTTTTAAAAAACTTGGTTTTATGTTTTTTCCAACTTCATAGTTTTGGGTTTTTTTTAAGATTTTGCTTATTTATTCATGACATACACAGAGAGAGAGGCAGAGACACAGGCAGAGGGAGAAGCAGGCTCCCTGCAGGGAGCCTAATGCAGGGACTCGATCCTAGATCCCAGAATCACACCCTGAGCTGAAGGCAGAGGCTCAACCACTGAGCCCCCCAGGTGTCCCATATGGTCGATAGTATCTTAAATCAATGAAACAAGGTACTTCACAGGGCTTAGAAAATGCTAATATGAAAACTTAGCTCTACTTAAATGTTTTATAGACCTCTTTGAGCCTCAGTTTTCTTATCTGTAAAATGGGTATGATAATGGTATCAACCATATGGAGTTCTTATAAGCGTCAAGTATGTGAATACATCCTGCGTTTAAAACTATGCATTGGCTCAGGGCAGGAGACCTTAGTATTATTATAATTCCAAGACCTCTGATTCATTTGAAGACAAGATAGTTCTTGATTTATTCTCCAAATATTGTATGTTCTGTGGGTGCCAACAGGGTTTTAGAGTCAGACCCACTGGTTCTGAATCCTGGCCTTGCCACTTACTAAACTCTGGGCAATTTCCATAGTTTCATTTAGTCCTCTCTGTGGTATTCGTGAAATGAGAATTACAGACATATGGGTGGGCTTTCAATGGGTCAGCCCATGGAGAGAGCCCAGCACGGTGTCTGGAAGTCCTTCATAAATGCTCGTCATCATCTTGAAGTAAGCAACTCTGCTTTGAAGAAGCATCTGGTCTATCTATAGAGAGATGGCCCAGAAACAGAATTACCATACAACAAGTAAAGGGTGCCCCTGTTCACACACTGTCCTTGTATAAGTCCTGTCAATGCTCTCCAGTCCAAGACCACCCAGGAACACACCTGAGGTCAAATCAACTTGGGGTTGCCCCCTACTATGGGGACATCTCAGAGCATCTCATATCATGGGGAAAAGAGTCTCAGAGAGAGGGTATTAGGAAGGGCTTGTTCTAGGAGTGGGGACTGTGTTCTCTGATTTGGGGGGTGTTCAAGGAGGTGAATGGGGAGCTATCAGAGAGTAGGGAGATTTCATTATTATCTTAATTTTTATCTAGTGGACAAGAAGAAAGAAGTGAGGCTAGGCCAGTTACTGAAGAAGAAACAGTAGTCACTCCAGTTAGCCAGGAGAGGGGGTTGTTCGGTCATTTTTGCAGCTGCATGGCATCTGCTTCTACCTGTGTTCAGGCATAATCACAGACCCGTCTTATCTTTGTCTTATTCCATCACATCCGGGAAAGTCCTCATCTGATGTTGATGTTCTCCGAAACTACTTATGTGCACCCAGGGAATGGTGTGACACACGCAGTATCAAGGCAGCCAGCTACCAGCCAGGTCTCAGCTGGGGGGGTGACCAACTGTGCCATTTTGTCAGGGCCTGGGGCCGCAGGACTGTCAGCGCCAAGCCAGAGACATTCCCCAGCGAACTGGTCACCCTAGCTGTCGGAGCTGTTGGCCCTCACCCCCTTTTACTAAGTGTCTTGTGAGTGACTTAATTTATACTTTGGGATTCACTCCTTTGCATATGAGGCTGTGCTTTGGAGGCAAAGTCCAGCTCGATGGTTTCCTGGCACTCGACGCCTCGGGGTCTCCGTGTGGTCTGACCTAAAACGAGGTGGGTGCGTGCTTCTTCGTGGGAAGGCTTAATGAGCTAATGACACCTTCACCTGCACCTTGCACTCCAGGGGCCCCCACTGATGTTACATCCAGGTTGTCCCAGTTCATGCAGCCGCTTGTATTACCAACTACATCCTGGTAACGTTATCTGTATAGCACTTAGCATGGTTCCAGGTGCCTATAAACCCTTGAAAATCATTCTAATGGTATTTGCACTGTTCCTTTTTCTTCCCTTTAGTACCCCCACTTATTTCCTAGGTTTCTCGATTTCCTTTTCCTGCAGGAAACTTAGGCTGGTAAGTAATGAAAATAAAAACAAACTGCATTTCCGGAACACTTTATAGTTTACAAAATGCTTTTCATGAAAACAAACACATACCACAAAAAAAAAAAAGAGAGAGAGAGAGAGAGAGAGAGGCAAGTATTATCACTCTCTTGTTTACAGATTAACTGAAGCTCACAGAATCCATATGCCTGATTCAATATCACACAGGTAGTAAGGAAACAGAACCAACCTTCTGAGTCTCCACTCTGCCCTAAAACAACTTTCCCCAGGCTCAAAACTGGACACCAACGCATCCCCATCCCTCATATAACAGAGACCCCAGATGGGGCCTTTTGACCAGATGTGGCTACAGAGATGAGCAGCTGTCATCTGTCATTTCCTGTGCTGTCCCCCCAGAGTCCACAGCTTAATTTCACTTTAAATCCAGCATGGCTCCTGCTAGACCCATGAGAAAATCCCATTCGAGGTAGAACCACTGAAATCTGATTCAGAGCTCTCTGCTGAGCCTTGCCCTGACTATCATTTCGGCTTAGCCTTGGCAGCTGGGCTTAGCTGGGACTAGATAATTCTAACTACCTATTGCCCCAAGAAGGGATGCCAGACGGACTCACGGTTGTCACACTTTGGAATCCCTAGGCCAAAGCCTAAGCAGAAACTGCAAATAGGGCTTGGTATTTTAACTCACACAAGTTCCAAAATATTTCCTCGTCTGGAGTGATTCCATGGAAAAAGCATTTGCAGAATGCAGATGGAGGGTGTGGGGCTGGAGGAGACCCAGGAATGCAAGGTCAAGAGCCCTTGATCTACCAGCTAAAGGTGTGTGAACACCAGATACCTTTTCAGGGAAACTGAAGCCAGTGAGATCTGTAGAGGGGCCCAGAGAAGCTAAGCTTTGGGGTCAGCTGATCCAGATTCAAAGACCAGTTCCCGCCCTCCCGGGGTGGGCTGCTGCATGCTCTGCACAGGGTCTCCCCAAAATCGTGCTCTTCTTTGTGACAAGAAAATAATAATGCCTGCCTGGCCCTTCTCTTTAGGGTGGTCCTGAGCTAACGGACATAAAAGCAGTTTAGAAACAAAATCGCTAGACAAGCATAGGCTGTTAATATTACAGTGCAGCTGTCCAAAGTTTGCAATGTCTTTTCCAGACAGAGGTTCGCAATGCATTCCAATTCTCTTTGGTCTTTGTTTTCCCTTCGGGTCCTTTTGATCTCCCTGCACGAGCCCAAAGAAGCCAAAGAACAGGTTGGCGTTTGTTTCAAAATTCACACAGTGATTCAAGCCAGTATGTGGTATTCCAACCCAAAAAGATAGTCCCAGAAAGCCTAAGTGACTCAAAGGAGGGGAAAACACTTCTTGCTCAAAATATGCTTTGAAAATATGGTTTTGGTTTCTCTGATCTATAAGGAAAATTTATATTTTGATTCAGAGGAGGAAAAAGAAAAAAAAAGCAGGAAAATAAGAGAACTTGAGAATTGGAAGGGAAAGTGACATCTCACACACTTACGGATGCTTGAAAAGAGATTATATTTATAAAGCTAATTGGTAATGTAAAGTAGGAGTTGTGAACACACAGCCATTGAGAAATGAAATCATCAAAGCAGAGTTCCAAGTATTTGCAAATCTTTGCTAAGCAAAGCTAAATTTGCTTATCCCAGCTCAAGTCAGAATTCTAGTAGATGCTTATCTTCTAGGGAAAGATTTCTAGAAAATACGACTTACCTATTCTTTACATCTTAATAATACTTCTCTTTCACCCACACAGGGGTTAATAGGTTTTCTAGGAACTGACTATATTGTTTACAAAAAGAAAAAAGAAAGAAAAAGAAAAAAGAAATCCACAAAGGATTGAAACTAGGCAAGTCCAGAAATAGGTTTCTCCCTGAGTATGCCATCCTTCCAATCTGGCCCTGCTTCTGTTCAGTCGCCCCCCTGTTATATGTTTCCAGCAGAATCCTTCTATTTCAAGTCTTTCCCATTTCAACACAATGATTGATAGATGAGGCTATCTGTGAACAGGTGACAGGCAGGACATGTGCAAATGTACCGACCACATAGCATGAAATCCTTCTACGACGCTAACCAGTCCACAGACAATGGAATTTGGATTTGGCGGTTGAATCTTGGCCTCATTCCAGAAGCTTCAGTTCGGGAAATACCAAAGGTCCTCACCACTGTGCAGCAGCTTCACTTTCCAGGCTGGGCCTCAGCACGAGGAGATGCAGTGTAGGCGTGCTTACATGGCCAGGTGTCCGAACCCGGAAACTTTTCTAGTTGGCCACAAGGTGGCCTCACTGTTCAGATCCCCGTGGGTATGTTTAGGTCGCCCTTCTACTAAAATCAGGCAGGCACAGAGGCGGTTATTTTTAAAGATTGCCATCAAAATCGTTGGGAGGAAGTGGCAGCTTTTCTGTGGTGGTCTGGATTCCTCCTCTAGCCTACCAATAACAGCATAGGTGTAGAGTTTCTGGCAGAAAAAAATAGAATATTATGCATTTATTAACCCTGATGCTATAGCCAAAATGTTTTCTGTTCAGCATTATATGCTTTTGTTGAATTTCCCTGGTCTCTTGATGCATGGTGATGAATACACTACCTAAGTATATTCCCATATTTTTTTTAAAAAAATTGATATACTAAAGGCCAAACACATCAGAAATTGCTTCTGCAAAAGGTCATAACTACATTTAGGCTAACAGACAAGATGAGGTCCATCATCTCCACCTCATCGCTGAGTTTATCTTTTTTTTTTTTAATAATTCTTTTGTGAGGGCAGTCCCAGGTGGCTCAGCAGTTTAGCGCCACCTTCGGCCCAGGGCCTGATCCTGGAGACCCAGGAACGAGTCCCACGTTGGGCTCCCTGCATGGAGCCTGCTTTTCCCTCTGCCTGTGTCCCTGCTTCTCTCTCTCTCCCTCTCTCTCCCTTTCTCTCTCCATGTGTTTCTCATGAATCAATAAATAAAATATTTTTTAAAAATAATAATTCTTTTGTGGAAGATGTTCCCTTACAGGTCTCCCCATGTAATGCACCAGGGTTTGGGTGAAATTTCACATCACGTGGCATGGGCTGAGGAAGATGCTTAATTGGACAAAGAAAAAAAAGTTCAAGGCCAGGTTTAGCAATGACAAGGGCCTACAGTTGCTCCCTCGGCCCACGAGAGGCATGCCAGGGTCTGCTGGACCCATGGCCTATTCCTTCTTCTCTACCAAGTATGAAAAGGCAGCCTTGTCAGCAACATGCCAAGCAATCTGGTTTGGGGGTGCCAGCTACTTACAGGCGTTGTCTGAGAATGTCAGCTGCCCAGCCCCCATGGATTCTGCTGCCTCAAGGATAGCTCAGTTCAGTCTCTCCCTGGGCAGGGGGAGGAAGCTCAAGGTCCACGAGAAGCTGAGCTTGGGCACTGTCCCCTCCAACTGAGAGAAGAGCAAGGCCCGGAAGCCTGGATAGCCTCTGGCCCAGAAAGCCCATGTATAGCAACCTGCCATAACAAAATTCTACAGCCTGAGAGGCTCTGACAAGAGAAACATGTTTCTCACAGCTCTGGGAGTCCATCAGGGTGTGGGCAAGTTCTGCTTCTCTGGGGCCTCTCTCCTTATCCTGCAAATGGTTGTCTTATCACTAGGTCCTCCACTGTGTGTCTTCCTCTTTTTATAAGGACACTGGTCCTATTTAATTAGGGCTCCATTAAATGACTTCATTTAACTTTGATTATCTCGTTAAAGGCTTATTTCCAAATACAGTCACCTTAGGAAATAGGGCTTCAACCTATAACTCTCAGTGGAGGTTAGAATTTAGCCCATAATGCCAAGTAAACACCCAGGGTTATTTGGGACAATCCTGCTCCTTGTATAATACTGAATCAATTGATGAAGAAAAATGTGGTAGGACAAAATAGTTTTAATTTTCATATCTTTTGATTACTAATGAAATTATATGCCTTTTCACATACTTATTGGCCAGTTACATCATTCAATGATTTCTGCACTTTGCCCATTCTTCTTTGGGGAGGTTAGTAACTCTTTTAATTTATCAAATATTTTTTTAAGATTTTATTTATTTATTCATGAGAGACACACACAGAGAGAGAGAGAGAGAGAAGCAGAGACACAGGCAGAGGGAGAAGCAGGCTCCACGCAGGGAGCCCGATGCGGGACACGATCCCGGGACTCCAGGACCATGCCCTAGCCCAAAGGCAGGCGCCAAACCACTGAGCCACCCAGAAATCCCTATCAAATATTTTTATATAGAATGTCTTTTACTCCATTATGATTATCAGGTGATTTTTTTAATTGGATATGTTGCTGATATATTTTGCATTAAATAAAGGATATATATATTCTATCCATATGGCCCCTGGGTAGCACAGTCAGTTGGGCCTCCAACTTGGTTTCAGCTCAGGTTGTGATCCTGGGGTCACGGGATCAAGCCTCAAGTTCCATGTCAGCAGGAAGTCTGCTTGAGATTCTCTCTCCTTCTGCCCTCCCACTTGTGCTCTTTCTCTAAAATAAATAAATCTTTAAAAAACTATATATATAGTTTTATATATATATATATAATTTTTTTGAGCACCATCTTCCAACTTGTAAAAAGTTGCTATGTGGGAATAGCATCGAGGAACTGGGAAATAGAGGAAACTGCTTTCTAGAAATTGCCCTTTAAAATGAACACGGAGAAAAAAATAAAATAAAATAAAATAAAATAAAATAAAATAAAATAATAAAATAAAATAAAATAAAATAAAATAAAATAAAATAAAATAAAATAAAATAAACACAGAGGGCAGCCTGGGTGGCTCAGCGGTTTAGCGCCGCCTTCAGCCCAGGGCCTGATCCTGGAGACCTGGGATCGAGTCCCGCGTCAGGCTCCCTACATGGAGCTTGCTTCTCCCTCTGCTTGTGTGTCTGCCTCTCTCTCTCTCTCTGTGTGTGTGTCTCTCATGAATAAACAAATAAAATCTTTAAAAAATAAAATGAACACAGAGGAGCACCTGGATGGCTCAGTTGGTTAGGCTTTCTATTCAGGTCATGATCTCAGGGCTGTGGGATCAAACCCCATGGTGGGCTCCATGCTGGGTATGGAGCCTGCTTAAGATTCTCTCTCCCTCTCTAAAGCTAAAATAATAAAAAATAAATAAAACAAATAGAGTCCCTATTTCAATGTCTTGCATATATATATTTTGCTATATATATTCTCTCTCTCTCTATTTATATATATATATACACACACACACATATACATATGGGGGCGGTATTTGTTGATTATCTCTCTAATATCTACACTCATCTCTTCCCTGTAGCCTCTTAATATTTGTCAGAGGATCCAAAGGGTTCCAGAAAAGCTACCCCCAGCTCCAGGTCAAGTATAGACCTTGACCAAGCCAATCAGCCTAAGCCCTGCCCCATGACTGGTACAGGGCAGGGATGTGACCCAAATCAGTCTAATCAAAATGAATCTCAGAGGTCTTGTCTAAATGCCCTTATAAATATATCCCCTATTTCTCGCTAAATAAGAACATTGAAATATACAAATTCAGGAGCTACTGTCAACCATCTTGGGGAATTTGTTTAGGATAAAACTCAGCCAAAGAAAGCAGACCAGTATAGAGATCAACTGAGTATATTTGGCATATTATTCAATTACCACATCAAGCCTCACCTGAAGAAGCCTGCTTTGAGACTTTTCAATTATATGAGCACAGGCATATATATATATGCCATCATATATATATATATATATATATATATATATATACACCACTTGAACAAACTGGAATAGCCATTCTGGTTGTACATGGCTGGCCATTCTTTCCTATCAGTCAGGTATACTCTATAATTGGTCAATACCCATGCTGCACTGGTTGTTAAATAATTTTAATATCATCCTTATATGTGCCAATAATTCCACTTTATTATTAAACTGGTTTGAGTAGGATTTGACTTTTGTTTAATGTATTAGCTGTTGAGGTTTGGTGGTTTGTCTAGAATAGCAGCTAGTTTTGCCTTAACTAACAAAGGGAAAGGACTTTCCTTTGAATATCACTTTGCTAAATTAGAATTCTGTACCATCTTTTTTATGTTCATCAAATCCCTAATGCATTGCCATTCAGTTTCTTTTGTTGTTGTTGAAGATTTTATTTATTTGAGAGTGAGAGAGTAATCATGGGGTATGGAAGGCTGAAGGGGGCAGAGGGAGAGAGAGAAACAGGCTCCCTGCAGGGGCAGGAAACCAAACGGGGCTCAATCCCAGGACCCTGGGACCACAACCAGAGCTGAAAGCAGACACTTCAACCAACTGAGCTACCCAGGTGCCCCCACATTCAGTCTCTTTGAAGAAGAGAATTGTGAGGCACCTGAGTGGCTCAGTCTGTCAATATATTCAATTTAGCTTTCACAAGAACAATTTTTTTTCCATACTCCTATTTCATCAGTATACATAAATATGTAATCAGATTACATAAACAACAGTTGACATACACTGGATTGGAAGCCTGTTATTATCAGAGCAAAACTGCAAGAACACACCAGAGCAAGCTGGTCATAAACATTTGTTCTCTGCGGACGTCAGTCAGTACACATTTTACAGAAGAAATGATGAATTGTTCTTAATTTGATGAATTGATTAAGTGGAGAGAGATCAACTAGATGCAACTGAGTTCAATTTCATTACTATTTCTCTCTTTAAAATTTTCCATACATTTGCATATAAAACTGCTCTGTGGTTTGGTATTTTGGTTGTTTGCCTATCAGGTCCTCGTGGTAATGTTGTGCTAACTTTACAGAATGAATGTGATGATATCATATATTTCCATATAATTTACAGAGCATAAGAATTATGCATCCCTTGAAGAAATCCATGAATAAAATGGTCAGATCTTAGAATCTCTTTTGGAGGTAATTCTCTTATAATTTCTTCCAGGGTTGTTGGTCTAATCAGATTTTCCACTTAAGTCAGTTTAAGTAATGTGTTTTCTCAGAAAACCATCTACTTCATTAGGGAGACCTCCAAACATGTGGTACATTCTCCCTTTAACTTCTAATTACAGAAAATTGTAAACATATATAAAAGTAGAAAAACAAGTGTAATGAACCCCCACATACCCACAACCCAGCTTTGAGAGTAATCAACATTTTTGCCAATATTCTTTCACCTATTCCCCCAACCACTGTTTTTAAATGGAGCTCTGCATTTTAAAGAAAATCCCAGACTTGCCATCATCCCACCCACATAAACTTGTGTAAATTCTTCTTACAGAAAGGAACTTTTTAATGTAAAAGTTTAACCTCTCCTAGATTTACCATTCTATGTCATTCTCATTTTTATATTTTTTTCTCTTTTCTTCTCTATTTTCCCAAGGTTTTCTTAAAGACATTGGTTTTTCAGTAAACTGGCTCTTAGTTTAATGTATCAATTTTACAATGTTTCTGTTTTCTAATTCAAAAATTTCTATTAGTAGTTTATTTAATACTTTATTCTTCCTATGTCTTTCCTTACATTGGCTTAATTTGTTTTCCTGAGATGGAGTGCTTGCTTTGTTGAATAATGAGTTCCCTTGAGAACATCCATTTGCTTCTGAACACAACTTTGGCCTCAGCCTTCATGGTGTTCTCATTTTTCACACTTTCCAAATAGTCTATACTTGTGGCTTTTAATGTCCACCCTAAATAATGAGTTATAAATAAATTGTTTCTTCTTTTTTTCCCCACTTCAGAGTGTCTGTGAGTTTTTATTTAAAATGTATATATTAATTCTGTAGCCTTTGTTTCCTCTTACCAACCTCCATGTTTAGGGCTTACTATCATAGCACTTATTATAATAATACTACATTATTGGAAAATTTCTAATTTTTAAATTATATGTATATTCATTTTAAAGAATTTTAACACAATCAGTTTTGTAAGTGTCTACAACTAGAAAATTAGTTAGACTTTAATAAATTTTGGGGCAGCCCAGGTGGCCCAGTGTTTTAGCGCCTGCCTTCGGCCCAGGGCATGATCCTGAAGACCTGGGATCAAGTCCCATGTCAGGCTCCCTGCATGGAGCCTGCTTCTCCCTCTGCCTGTGTCTCCGCCTGTGTGTGTGTGTGTGTGTGTGTGTGTGTGTGTGTGTGAATTAAAAAAAGACTTTAATAAATTTTGGCACTCCTTACCAACTCTGCAATGACTTTCGTCTTGATACATGTCCTGGTCATCTCAACTACATCATTAAAAAATTTCTCATTAAAATACTATAGTAAGTATATATTTTGAGGTGCTCTCCTCTGCTCTTTTGCATGACAGATAAAATACAGAAGAAAATAAAGTCATAGCCATGTGAACTTGACTTATGCAGTGATCATTTCACAATATATACAAATATCAAATCATGTTGTACACCTGAATAATGTTGTGTTAGTTATATCTCCATAAGAAAACTTTAATTTTAAAAAAGTTACAGCCATGCTCAAACACAAATGAATGTATGTCCAGAGTTGGAGCTGACATCCAAAGCAAGAAATGGCCACAGGACCCCTGCAGATGCAATAAGAAGTGGCCAGGAATTCAGCTTCTGTGGAGTAACAGGCTGGTTGATATTGATAATATTAATAACTAGTACAGCACAGACAACAACCAGAGAGAATGGATGTGGCAGCCAATTAGAACAAACTGTGGCTAGCCACTCCAGAGCTTCCCACTGACTGC
Source organism: Vulpes lagopus (assembly GCF_018345385.1). Lineage (NCBI taxonomy): Eukaryota > Metazoa > Chordata > Mammalia > Carnivora > Canidae > Vulpes > Vulpes lagopus. Next base: position 26,397,657 of record NC_054846.1, on the reverse strand, counting down.
TCTACAAATAGGAATAAGAAAACCAGGAGGCTGAGTGCTCGTGTCTTAGGACTAGGGCCAAGGTCAAGCACCCTGGCTCAAGAAATGAGTCTGGAACAACCACTATGATCCATGGCAGTGTCTATGATGCTGCAAGCTTAGGAAGGAAAGCAAGCCTCAGGCTCTCCACTTGGCAAGTTATCACTGGTTTCAGTGACTGTCTCTGTGATACCCTCAACATCTCTATGGGGTGAGGGCCCCAAAGAGCCAATATAAGACCTGGAGACTCCATGGACCAGGCAGAAACAAGCCTCAAAACCACAAGAGTGGTGGGGAATCAGAGAAAGAATACAGAAAGAAAACTAAAGAAACAAAAATCTTACATTCAAGAAGGGCCTGCAAACTAAAATCTAGACAGAACATAATAAGAAAACTAATGTTAAGAAATTTAACCAAAAATAAGAGAAATAAAAAGTGCAGCATAGAGAATATAGTCAATAAAGTATTATAATAACGTGTAATAACGCCCTCCAGCAATACCCACACAGAACAGGTAAGGTCAAAACATACCCTGCATTTTGAACCAGGGTACAGATAGTTGAAGACTGATAAAAAGTGTTTTGAGAATTACTTCTAAGTAAAAGTACTTGCTCTATTTCAGAACACATTGTATTTCTCAACCCATTCCCCATTAGCTATTCAGTAAATGGAAGCTCTCCCAGATTCGGCCAATACATTGAGAGTTTGCTCTAGTTTTTGAAAATGTAGTGCTTTTTTTTTTTTTTTTTTTTTTTTGAGAAGATATACCAGCAGCTTCTTGCCAGGTACCATTTTCATTTTCCATATAAACCAACTCAAGTTTAATTAAAAAGATACTTATTCATCTAGCCTTTCACTCCAGAAGTTATCTCTAAGAAAAATCCCAAACTCCTCTTAGCAACTCACACGGGAGCCTAGATTACCCACTTATGTTCACTAAAAATGGCTATTGAATTAGCCATGCTTAACTAGGACCTCACCACCTTTATAAAAACAAACCCCATGTTAGCGTAATCTTGGCCTGAGGAGTTAGGACCTAGAATGTGGAGAATGATATCTCCGTATTTTTACTCTGTACAGGCATTGCACAGATAGATAGACCTGCATCCGTATTCATATGTAGAACTGGTGCTTGTTCAAGGAAGAGCGACCCATGTGTAGGATGACTTAAAACTATGTCATACAAGGAATAGTTGATGGAACTAGGGAGTTCATCCTAAAAGGATTTGGTGACAGGATGGGGGGTAGGCCTTCAGTGGGGAATAGAAATATAATGGTCTTCCACTATTTGAAAGTTGTTATGTAGAAGGGAAAATGGCCTTGTTCTAAAAGGCAAATATAAATAAAACAAGACCCAGAATCAGGCGAAAACTTCAAGAAAGGCAATCATGGCTATGGACTTCCTTATGGCACTTGGCCCCATTTAGAACAGACTCTCATTGGGGGTGTCTTCATGCAGAAAAATTTATGCACTGGAATTTTTATAGAGGACGTTCAAGAATCCACAGGTCTATGGAGACGTGACACATAAATGCACTGTAAGATCCTGGGTTGGATTCTGGTCAGAAAAAAAACCATTTATGAAAAAGCTGGCAAACTATAATAACGTCTATAGAGTAGTTAATAGTATTGAATCAATGTTAACTTCCTGGTTTTGATTCTTATACTGTGGTTATGGGAGATGTTAATATTAGGGGAAGTTGGGGAAAGGGCACACGGGAACTCTCTGTACTCTTTTTGCAATGTCTCTGTAGTTGTGACATTATTTCAAAGTAAAAGCTTTTCAAAAATTAAACAGCTGGGTGCCTGGCTGACTTGGTTGCAGAGCTAACTTGCATTCTTGATTTCAGGGTCCTGAGTTCAAGCCCCATGGTGGGTGTGGAGATTACTTAAAATCTTAAAAAAAAATTTAATGTTTAATCTTTAAAAAGGGGTACCTGAGTGGCTCAGTCAGTTGAGCATCTGACTCTTGGGTTTGGCTCAGGGTTATGGGATCAAGCCCCATGTTGGACTCCATGCTCAGCATGGAATCTGCTTAAGTTTCTCTTTCCCTCTGCCTCTATGCTGCCCCTCTCTAAAAGAAATAAATCTTTTTAAAAATTAGAGATTAAATTTTAAAAACTAAACTACAATATCAAAAATTTGGGGGAGGGGGGAGTCCATAGTACCAAAGTTCCAGAGCATAGTCCGTTGCCCATCTATCCCTTGGCCTCTGGCCTCCCAGGAATCTTATCAGTTGGACTAACCCAGTGGTGTACAAACAGACAACTGTATTATTTTGCTCTAATCACTCCCCTTCAACATGCTCTGTCAAATCACTCTCCTCCCCCACCCCGGACAACATCTCATGCATATTTCATACTCATAGAACTTTTAAGTTCTTAAAAGTATACTTAAGTAACTTAAAAGTTACTTTCAAGGATTAAAACGCATTAAATTTTTTTATTTAGGCATGCTTGGGTGGCTCAGCAGCTAAGTGTCTGCCTTCAGCTCAGGGCATGATCCTGGGATCCCGGGATCGAGTCCCCCATCCGGCTCTCTATGTGGAGCCTGCATCTCCTTCTGCCTGTGTCTGTGCCTCTCTCTGGGTGTCTCTCATGAAAAAATAAAATCTTTTTTTTTTTTTTTAATTTATTTATTTTTTTAATTTTTTTTTTTTTTTTTTTTTTTTTATGATAGTCACAGAGAGAGAGAGAGAGGCAGAGACACAGGCAGAGGGAGAAGCAGGCTCCATGCACCGGGAGCCCGATGTGGGATTCGATCCCGGGTCTCCAGGATCGCGCCCTGGGCCAAAGGCAGGCGCCAAACCGCTGCGCCACCCAGGGATCCCAAAAAATAAAATCTTTAAAAAGAAAAAAGTTCTATTTAGAATTTCCATCACATACCCAGTTCGAGGCCCCCACCACCACACCTACCCCTAGCCCTACCACTACTGCATGGTGACCACAGCCCTACAGTGTGAAAAGGAGGTACAGTCTGTCCTTCTCCATCTCCTTCATTCTCCTTCCCCTCAGCTGGCAGCTTCTGTCTTCTCCAGGGTCAAGGCAGGGGGTAGGGGATTAGAGGTAAAGAAGCAAGTGTATCTTTTGTGGTAGGTGCCATTAAAGTATGGTAGATCTTGGCCTTGATGTAGGAGGAGCCCATATGCTGGCTCTCTCCAATGGGAGGCATGGGGGGTGGGGCTTTCAAAGGCTTGCTGTAGAAACCACCTGGTTGAAAAGCAAATGTACTCTCTCACTTCTCTCAGAAATTTTGCACACAATTCTCAGCTCCGGCCCAGAAATACACCATAGAGCAGCTTATTGCCAGCATCCCTGTACCCCCATAGGCAGCCCTCCTGGTTGAAGGCCAGTTATCTTCCATTGCAGCTCTTGTGAAACACATAGGCCCTTCATTACAAATCCTGGGAGTGCAAGCAGCTCTCACCATTGCCCAGCTCACTCAGAGTTCATTGGCTGGTCTGACCAGCCTCCCACATTCCATTGTCATCAGGCAGGAAGCATCAATTCCCATTAATTTATGTTCCTAATCTGTCCAGAAGACACATACCCATTTCTCCAAGAATTCTCTCACCCTACTCTATACCAATCATAGGGCATCACCAGAGCCTCCAGTTCTCTTGAGAGCCCCCCTTCAGAAGAGAAAGGGAAATGCCACAACACTGTCTACTACCTCAGAAGCCCTCTTTAATTCCCGTTCTCCTGCACCAGCTGGAAGTGTGTGAAGGAGATTGATAATCACTTTCTCCTGCATCAGCTGGAGGTGTGTGATGGTGGTTGATCCCAGCTTTGCTGTCTTTTCATAATTTCTGCATGGATATATCTAGTGTTAGCACCCCATCTGGAAACCTGGAGACACTTGTCACCTTTCATTCTCAGCTTTGGGGCTTCAGATCAAATTTCAAGGCACCATGAAAAGTTTCATTCTATATCCTATTACACTTACAACACACCATGATGCCTTTCATATAAACCCTCAGTCCTTATCAGGACTATCTGCCGACTACACAATGGGAAACAGAAAAGCTGTGATTTTTGGCAGAGGCCTGTGTCTGGGCTGCTGAGATAAAACTTTTGGAAAGATCCAAACCACAGACTTTTGCAATAGTTACACAATCACTTCCGGCCCACCCTCATGCTAAATGCATTCCAGAAAACTAAACATTCCGTTGGAGGCTATTATACAACTGAAGTAGAAACTATTGTAATTTGATATGTAGGACTATCCTTTGGGGGATTAAAAATATATCAAATGAGAAGGAAAGACATAATTAGGATAGGATAGCTTTATATTGTTAAATACCATTCTGTAGAGAAGGGGTTAAATCATTCCAAGGACTACTTTATGGAAGCCATAAGGAAGCCAGTTCAGGGCTCAATAATATTCATTCATTTACTAATTCATTCACTTGTTCAATCACTGAGTTTCCACTATGCTTCAGGCTTGAGTTGGGGCTGGTGTTGTCACAATGCATAGACTTGGTCACGGCTCTTACGGAGCTAAAACAAAACAAAACAAAACCAAAATCTCCACATTGGAACAAGCTGCCAACAGAAGTCGTAGATTATCCCATGATTCTCACACATGCAAATCTTGGAAGACAGTGAAGAGGAATGATTCAAGATTGAAGAGTGGAAAGAGGCAGTGCAGCAGCTGAGCTTTCTAGTACTTTCCAAACCTAGGGTTCCATCTATTCTCAGGAAGGCACAGCACAGACATGATGCCTTGCTGGTAATCTGCATAAATAGAATGAGAGAGTGGGGTAACTGACTCGGTTAAGGAATTAATTTCAGACAGATAATAGGACCAAAAGTATACAGAATTCAATGTAAAGATGTGTTCATCAAAATGCAGAGGAGAATCAGTAACAGGATTTCCATCAAGGAGATCTAGTCTGGCAGAGGAATTTAGGTAGCTAGAGAGGAAAGCAAATGTTTACAAGTGGTCTATACGCACTTGAACTGAAAGAACAAGGAACAAAGATGTAGGTCTGTTATTATCCAGCAAGGTTACAGGGGACTTCTCCTGCCTCTACATTGGGACTGAGGGAACAAGTGTGCTTAAATAAAGTGCTGGATACACCATAACATCCACTTCCAGCCTATGCATAAGAAAGAATGCCAACAAAGTTGTCAGTCTGATAGTATAGGAAAGTACACCATTGTCTTCTCAAACCACATGGGAGAAGCTTTTAAGAAATGGTAGAGCATGGAGGTAGATAGAGATTCCCTGCAAGGGAGGGACACAGTCTCACCTTCCTCTTAGCCCATGTTTACCAAGAGGCAGAAACCAGTAAGACTCAAGGAGAAAATCTGGAGGAGAGTATATGCATTTTCTACTGTTGCCACAACAAATTACTGCAAATTAGTGACTTAAAACAACACAAACTTATTATCTTACAGTGACTTAAAACAACACAAATTTATTATCTTACAGTCTGTAGGGCCCAAGTCTAGTGGGGGTCTTACTAAAACCAGGTTATCAGCAAACTCATTTTTTGGAGACTAGGGAATAAGCCATTTCCTGCTCACTTAGGCTATCGGCAAAATTCAGTCCCTTGTGGTTGTAGAACTCAGATCCCCGTTTTCTTGTTAGCTGTACCTGAGGACATTCCCAACTCTTCGAGGTCACCACATTCCTCAGCTTGTGGCCCTCTTCCTCCATCTTCAAGCCAGCAATGGTGGAGAGCATCCCTCTAGTGCCACATGTCTCTAGCCCTTCCTCTATAGTCACATCTCTCTCCCTGACTATAGTCGGAATAGGTTCTCCACTTGCAAGGACTTGTATGGTTGGATGATGAGATTGGGCCTACCTGGATTACAAGGGATAATCCTGCTGTCTCAAGGTCCATAACCTCAATCACATTCGTAAAGTCCTTTTTGCCATGTAAAGTAACACATTCAACCAGAAGTCCAGTCACAACAAGTAGACAAGAAAAAGAAATAAAACATATCTAAATTGGTAAGGAGTAAAACTTTCACTGCAAATGACACAATACTATATATGGAAAACCCTAAGGACTCCACCAAAAAAACTACTAAAACTAATAAATGAATTCAGTAAGGTCAAAGGATACAAAATCAATATACAGAAATCTGTTGCATTTCTATACACTCATAACAAAAGAGCAGAAAGAGAAGTTAATAAAATAATCCCAACAAAAGAGCAGAAAGAGAAGTTAATAAAATAATCCCATTTACAATTGCACCAAAGATAATAAAATACCTAGTAATAAACTTAACCAAGGAGATGAAAGACCTGTACTCTGAAAACTATAAACACTGATGAAAGAGATTGAAGGCAACACAAACAAATGGAAAGATATCCTATGCTCATGGATTGGAAAAAATATACTGTTAAAATGTCCAGACTGGGCAGCTCGGGTGGCTCAGCGGTTTAACACCACCTTCTGCCCAGGGCTTGATCCTGGAGACCCGGGATCGAGTTCCGCATTGGGCTCCCTGCTTGGAGCCTGCTTTTCCCTCTGCCTGTGTCTCTGCCTGTGTCTCTGCCTCTGTCATGAATAAATAAATAAAATCTTTAAAAAATATATAAAATAAAATAAAATGTCCAGACTACCCAAAGCAATCTATAGATTTAATGCAATCCCTATCAAAATACCAATAGCATTTTTCTTTTTCTTATATTTTAGTTATTTGACAGAGAGAGAGAGAGAGAGAGAGAGAGCCAGAAAGCACAAGTAGGGGGAATAGCAGAGGGAGAGGGAGAAGCAGGCTCCCCACTGACCAGGGAGCCCAACTTGGGGCTTGATCCCAGGACTCTGGGATCATGATTTGAGGCAAAGGCTGCTGTTTCACCAAATGAGCCACCCAGGTACCCCACCAATAGCATTTTTCACAGAACTAGAACAAACAATCCTAAAATTTGTATGGAACCACAAAAGACCATAGCAATCTTTTTTTTTTTAAGATTTTATTTATTTATTCATGAAAGACACAGAGAAAGAGGCACAGACAAAGGCAGAGGGAGAAGCAGGCTCCATGCAGGGAGCCTGATGTGGGACTTGATCCTAGGACTCCAGGATCATGCCCTGAGCCAAAGGCAGACGCCCAACTGCTGAGCCACCCAGGCATCCCTGCCAAAGCAATCTTGAAAAAGAAGAATAAAACTGGAGGTACACAATCCCAGATTTCAAGATATACTACAAAGAGCAGTAATCCAAACAGTATGATATTGACACACATAGATCAACAGAACAGGAGAGCCCAGAAATAAACCCACAATTATATGATCAATTAATCTTTAGCAAAGGAGGCAAGAATATGCAATGAGAAAACAGCAAATGTGTTGGGACAACTGGACGGCTACATGCAAAACAATAAAACTGAACTACTTTCTTACACCATACACAAAAATAAACTCAATATGAATTAAGGACCTAAGTGTGAGACCTGAAGCCATAAAAATCCTAGAAGCGAGCACACAAGCAGGAATTTCTCTGACATCAGCCATAGTAACATTTTTCTAGGTATGTCTCCTGAGGCAAGGGAAGCAAAAGGCAAATAAACTATTGGGACTCCATCAAAATAAAATGCTTCTGCACAGCAAAGGAAACAATCAACAAAACCAAAAGACAACCTGAATGGGAGAAGGTATTTGCAAAAGACATATCTGATAAAAGGTCACTATCCAAAATATATAAAGAACGTATGTAACTTGATACAAAAAAAAAACCCAAATAATCCAATTAAAAATGGGCAGAAGACATGAACAGACATCTCTCCAAAGAAGGCATAAAGATAGCCAACAGACACATGAAAAGATGCTCGTCATCACAGAAATGCAAATCAACACCACAATGAGATATCACCTCACACCGTCAGAAAGGCTAAAATCAAAAACGCAAGAAGGACAGGTGTTGGCAAGTATGTGGAGAAAGGGAAACCCTTGTCTACTGTTGATGGGAATGCAAACTGATGCAACCACTGTGGAAAAACAGTTTAGAGTTTCCTCAAAAAACTAAAAAAAGAATTAAAAATAAAAAAGTAAAATAAAATAATTACCCTATAATCCAGGATTCACTCTACTGGGTATTTACCCAAAGAATGCAAAAAAAACTAACTAGAAAAGATACGTCCACTCCTATTTTTATTGTAGCATTATTTATAACTTAGAGGTAGCCGAAGTATTTATCAATAGATGAAAGGATAAAAAAGATGTGGTGTGTATACACACACACACACACACACATATATATATACACAACAAAATATTACTCATCCGTAAAAAAGACTGAAATCTTGCCATTTGCAACATGAGTGGATCCTGAAAGTATAATGCTAAGGAAAATAATCAGTCACAGAAAGATAAGTGCCATATGATTTCACTCATTATGGAATTTAAGAAACAAAACAAATGAAGGGGAAAAAAAGAAACAAAACAAAAAACAGACTCTTAACTAGAAGTCTTAAACCCTTAACTATAGGGAGGTAACCAACTAAACTGGTGGTTACCAAAGGGGAGGCAAATGGGGGGATGGGTGAAATAGGTAGTGGGGATTAAGGAATGCTGAGTAATGTATAGAATTGTTGAATGACTATATCATATACCTGAAACTAATATAACACTGTATGCTAACTATACTGGAATTAAAATTAGATATATATATAATAAAACGTTCAAAAAATATTTAATAACTTTATATAGTGACAGATGGTAATTATTATAGTGAGCATTTAGTAATGTATATGATTGTTGAATCACCATATTATATATCTGAAACTAATGTAATATTGTATGTCAACTGTACTTCAGTTAAAACAAAAAAATAAGGGTGTCTGGCTGGCTCAGTGGGTGAAGCATGCAACCCTTGACCTTGGGGTTGTGAGTTCAAGCACCCTGTTAGGTGTAGATTACTTAAAAAAAAAAAAAAAAACAGTAAAAAAAAAAAATAATGCTATGTAAGAAAATTAAGTAATAGGTTGGGTAGCCCCGGTGGCTCAGCAGTTTAGCGCCACCTTCAGCCTGGGGTGTGATCCTGGAGACCAGGATCGGGTCCCACTTGGGTTCCCTGCATGGAGCCTGCTTCTCCCTCTGCCTGTATCTCTGCCTCTCTTTCTCTGTGTCTCATGAATAAATAAATATTTTTTTAAAAAAAGTAATGGGTTCACAGTTTCCAGGGATTAAGGCATGCACATCTGCAGGGGCAAAGAGGGGCATTGTTCTGCCTGTCTCAGAGGGTCTGACTTGTGTTCTCTGGAGTTTGGGGAGTACAGAGAATGGTGTCTGATTCTCACCTAGGAAAGCTCAAGGGAAAAGGCTGGCTGGAGTAATATATGATAGCGAAGAGGGACCACTGCACTTCCTGAGTCTAGAGAGGCACCATGCCACTGTGGGTCAAAGGGATGCTATTAAGAATAGCCAGGTCAGAGATTTCTTGAAAGGACCCCACCCAAGAATACTGCGGTCAAGTTCCAGGCTATCCCAGCAGAAAGAGGTTGCAGGGAATAAACTGTTGGAGTAGCGTTGAGGGTATGTCAAAAGAGGGCAGCAAGGGAGTGCCTTGCCCACATTAGGAAATGTTGCAGTGTCAGAGGTCTCCAACAAACAGTCCCCAGAGAACCCACAAAAGCCCTATTTGAAATAATGGGCAGTGTTTGGATGTTTGATATGCAGGGGTTTTTCACAGACTAGCATCAACTAGGTTTTTTAAAATACCCCTCTTTTCCCTGCTTAACCGTGGAGCCTCTGGCAAACAGGGGCAATAGATGGAGAGAGCAAGAAAAGAAAAACAGACCTTGCCTCCCCTCTTTTCCATTTTAAGTATCTTGGAGAACATGGACAAGAAGCTTTCAATCAGATATGTGACTGCTTTTTCATGTGGACTGCAGACATGCCATCCAGACTGAGGAAGACCCAGAAACTTGGGGCAACATGAGCCAGGGCCACGGCCCCATGGGCAAGCACTGGAAGCTCCAGCAGGCTGGGGTAATACTGGTAGCGTGCGTCATCACGGGATCAATCAACTTCAACAAAAATCACCCAGGTTACCCTAGAAACATTGGTATGAGGTGTTGCCCCTTATAAAGGAACCAGAGCTCCTACCCAAATGTCAGCCTTGATCAACTGTGGACCTTGGTCAGTGAGCAGACACAGGTAAATGATACCATTAAAAAAATAATAATAATTGGGGATCCCTGGGTGGCTCAGCGGTTTAGCACCTGCCTTTGGCCCAGGGCGTAATCCTGGAGTCCTGGGATTGAGTCCCACATTGGGCTCCCTGCATGGAGCCTGCTTCTCCCTCTGCCTGTGTCTCTGCCTCTCTCTCTCTCTCTCTCTCTCTCTCTCTCTCTGTGTGTGTGTGTGTGTGCGTGTGTGTGTGTCTCACATTGAATAAAAATCTTTTAAATATAATAATAAATGAAAACTGGAGCTGCTCCTATCATTGATGTGATGCAATGGAGCTACTACAAAGTTTGGGGGAAGGGAAAGCTCTCAAAATAGCCAGTCACCATGAAGGCCAAACTCTTCAATAGAAGAGCTAAGGAGAAGATTGAGGGGGTTGAGGTGCTGGGCATCATATCCTGGTAGCTTGAGGTTATGTGGAGCTAGGTTCATCAAACGCTAATAAGTGCTTTTGTTAAAAAAAAAATCAGATATATGACTAAAGTCTTGAATGAGATTGAGCTGGAATTGTGAATAACTCAAACTGTTCTTAGCTCCAGGGTCCAGAAAAACAAAAGCCTTTGACACCATCCAGGAGCTTGGAATGGAGTTTAACTGAAGGTTTTATTTGAAGGCAATGGTGAGGAAGAATCAAGTGCCTTTCTCCCTGCACAGCCAGTACATTCAGAGAATCGTTAGAGTTTCTGAAACTAAGCACTGGCACATAAAGGTGCTCTTTTCATTTTAAACAAAGATAAGCAAAATGGAGAAGGATGAGGTTGAGAACACCAGCTAGGAATCTGTCGCCAAATTTCTATGGTGACTCTACTTTTTTTTTTTTTTATTGGAGTTCAATTTGCTAACATATAGCATATCACTTAGTGCTCATCCTGTCAAGTGCCCCCTCAGTGCCCGTCACCCAATCACTCCAACCCCCCACCCACCTCCCCTTCCATTACCCCTTATTCGTTTCCCAGAGTTAGAATTCTCTCATGTTCTGTCACCCTCACTGATATTTTCACTCATTTTCTCTCCTTTCCCCTTTATTCTTTCACTATTTTTTATATTCCCCAAATGGATGAGACCATATAATGTTTGTCCTTCTCCGATTGACTTATTTCACTCAGCATAATACCCTCCAGTTCCATCCACGTCGAAGCAAATGGTGGGTATTTGTCATTTCTAATGGCTGAGTAATATTCCATTGTATACATAGACCACATCTTCTTTATCCATTCATCTTTCGATGGACACCGAGGCTCCTTCCACAGTTTGGCTACTGTGGACATTGGTGTTATAAACATTGGGGTGCAGGTGTCCTGGCATTTCACTACATCAGTATCTTTGGGGTAAATCCCCAGCAGTGCAATTGCTGGGTTGTAGGGTAGCTCTATTTTTAACTCTTTGAGGAACCTCCACACAGTTTTCCAGAGTGGCTGTACCAGTTCACATTCCCACCAACAGTGCCAGAGGGTTTCCCTTTCTCCACATCCTCTCCAACATTTGTGGTTTCCTGCCTTGTTAATTTTCCCCATTCTCACTGGTGTGAGGTGGTATCTCATTGTGGTTTTGATTTGTATTTCCCTGATGGCAAGTGATGCGGAGCATTTTCTCATGTGCTTGTTGGCCATGTTTATGTCTTCCTCTGTAAAATTTCTGTTCATGTCATTTGCCCATTTCAGGATTGGATTGTTTCTTTGCTGTTGAGTTTAAGTTCTTTATAGATCTTGGATACTAGCCCTTTATCTGATACGTCATTTGCAAATATCTTCTCCCATTCTGTAGGTTGTCTTTTAGTTTTGACTGTTTCTTTTCCTGTGCAGAAGTTTCTTATCTTGATGAAGTCCCAATAATTCATATTTGCTTTTGTTTCCCTTGCCTTCATAGATGTATCTTGCAAGAAGTTGCTGTGGCCAAGTTCAAAAAGGGTGTTGCCTGTGTTCTCTAGGATTTTGATGGATTCTTGTCTCACATTTAGATCTTTCATCCATTTTGAGTTTATCTTTGTGTATGGTGTAAGAGAATGGTCTAGTTTCATACTTCTGCATGTGGCTGGGTGACTCTACTTCTTGAACAGAAGTTGGGACCTGTGATCTGACAAGGAAGGTGAACACAGATCGACAAAACAGAATATTTGAATTAAGAATATTCTCGGGATCCCTGGGTGGCGCAGCAGTTTGGCGCCTGCCTTTGGCTCAGGGCGCGATCCTGGAGACCCGGGATCGAATCCCACATCCGGCTCCCAGTGCATGGAGCCTGCTTCTCCCTCTGCCTGTGTCTCAGCCTCTCTCTCTCTCTCTCTCTGTGTGACTATCATAAAATAAAAATTAAAAAAAAAACAAATTAAAAAAAAAAAAGAATATTCTCAAAAATCTTTAGCTGTTGTAAATACTCCAGGCATGTGGCAATGAGGCGGTATGATCTTTTTTTAACCCCTCCTTCTTTGTTAGAACATGTTGTAAGACAAGATCTCCCCAATCCTTCTGCAACTGGTCAATTCAGGGACCAGCAGGAAATTATTTACCAACAGTTTCACTATTATGAAATTTCATTCTTTCCTGGAACTGTTTTAGTTAGACTTTTAATTAAAACTAATTCATCTCAAACAACCAAAATAAAACAAAAAACATTATTCTGAATGTGAGTCAGTGTGTTGGCTAACTCCTTGAAGCTAAATTTCCCCGTAGAGTGCCACACTCTCTACTTCATTCTTACTACACAGTTGGATCTCATGGCTACCAGCCAAACTGAAGGTATTAATACCTCTCAGGAAGGACAGTACAATTCCTCTGTGGGAAAATGTTTCTCTCTTTGTGTCACATACACACACACACACACACACCATTCAACAATACAACTATCATATAACCTTAGCTCTATCTGATTTCCTTACTCAACTTGACTCCCATTAAGTTTTCAGCATGCCAGAGAACTAGGGCCTCAGGGGATTTGACAGTGAGCTCAGCTCAAATCTCTGGAGTAATAACTTTCTTAAGTTTTGAAGCAATAACAGAAGCTAGAAATAAATTATCAATAGAAATGTCTGTCATTAAAAAAATTCAAAACTTGTGCTAAACAAAAACTATACTGGAAAGAAACACAGTGGACTAAATGATATTTATAGTAACTAAACAAGGAAAGGGTTATTACCTACATCAAAATGAGCTCATGAAAGTAAGAACATTATTCAGCCTCCCTGGACACAAATGAACATATGAAATAAACATTTTGCATTCAGAAGTAGAAATTATAATTAGTGGACACAAATATGAGGAAATGCTTGATAACTCTAATAGTCAAAGAAATACTTAATAAAATAGTAACAACACATTTTATAACAAGTTGATTTCAAATTAGAATACTCAGGAATGGTGAGGTCATGCACTGACACCTGCATAGAATAAATGGGTACGATAACGCTTTTTGAAAGAAGAGTTAACATAGTAAAGAGCTATTAAAATGTTACATCCATTGATTCAGAAATCCTATTTCCACAGATTTATTCTGAGAAAATAATCCAAAAGTATTTTCTAAACTTTTTCTAAACTCTATAGATTTTCTAAATCTATATGATTTCTATGGTAATATTATAATATCAAATATTACAATATCAAAACACAATAAAGTAAAACAACCTTGGGCTGTGTGCCTTAAAGTTTGGAAATGATGAATAAACAATATTCTGCCTAATAAATGGAACAAAACAATCATAAAAATGAAAAATGAGAAAAGATTGATTTCTCAGGTAGCAGGAATATAAGAACATTGGGGTTTTTTTTCTTTTTTATTGATGTTGCTATAACAATGTTTGTATAGTTAAATTCTTCCTTAATCAATGAGCTAGTATTCATGATAAAGAATCTTCCAAAAAAAAAAAAAAAGTATCTTCCTCATTTCTTTTCTTTCCTTTTGTCATTTTCTGTAGCACTGACAATTCAAACAATCATAAGTAATCCTTAGTTGACACTGTAAATACCCCATGCAAAAACATGCAATCTATTCATTTGCCCTCAGATTGCCACATTCCAGACCAGCCCATTTGGAGCCTCCTCTGCCCAATGATGCTCTTCATTTTTTATCTGCCAGCTTATTTCATCATGCTTTTGGAAACTATCAACCTGAAGTAGCCTGTCTATATTATACTTCTAAATACAACAAGAGACATCTGTGAACAGCAGAGATAGTTTTCTTGAAATATCAACACTTTGACAATTCATCACTTTTTAGAGTGATGTTGACATTCTAAACTAAGCCCAAAGAATATGATACACAATGAGAAGTTAATGGGTCCTATAATATATAAAGCTGCTTTAAAAGGCATTCTTTTCAAATCAAAAGTACTAAACCATAGTTTGTTTTGTGAATCGTGGCCTAATATTAGTTTAGAACTTCTCAAGGAAATTATGCCATCTAATCAGGAGAGGTAACACTCTTGAGAGATTCAGCAGAGTTAACCAAAAATATCTTTCCAAGTGTCCTTATATACTTAATACCAAAAAGAAGGAGTAGAGCTGAGGGTTTTTTTTTTTTATGAGAACACTAAATGTTTCGAATTAGACTTTAAAGTGGCCTAAGTAATTCAGAATTACAGTTCTCTTACTTGTATATATACATTTTTTAATTCCTGCAAGATATTACATTTTTAAAATATGTTTAGATCCCAAAATGTTACTGGTTTCACATTATTTCATACAATATCATGAAAATTACCACTAATTTTATCGTATTACTGATTCTTTCTCATCAAGGAAATGGCCTCTTGGTTATTAAGAGCCCAGGTCCATTTCACAAGCACCATGTCTTCATGAGGGAATTTCAACTAAAACAGTGGTTCTCAATCTTTGCTATATTTTAGAATCATTTGGGGCTCTTTAAAGAAATCAAGGTTTCACCAAGGACTTATTAATACTGAGGGAGGGGCTGGGAACTAGCATCAAACATTATCAAAGCTTCCTATGAAATTCTAATGATCATCCAGGGGTGTGAATCACTGCAATAAAGTCGTATTTCTATCCTTTCTCCTTGTACCTCACTTACTTATCCCCAAGTGAGAAATTTACCTGCCTTGTGAATGTTTAAAGTATAACATACCTTGCTTCATGCCCCTCTATTGGGTAGAATTAATGTTTTAAAAAGCATTACACTGGGCAGCCCGGGTGGCTCAGCGGTTTAGCGCTGCCTTTGGCCCAGGACGTGATCCTGGGGACCCAGCATCGAGTCCCGCATCAGGCTTCCTGCATGGAGCCTGCTTCTCTCTCTCTCTCTCTCTCTCTCTCTCTCTCTCTCTCTCTCTCTCTGTATCTCTTATAAATAAAGTCTGGGGATCCCTGGGTGGCTCAGCGGTTTAGCGCCTGCCTTTGGCCCAGGGCGCGATCCTAGAGTCGTGGGATCAAGTCCTGCATCAGGCTCCCAGCATGGAGCCTGCTTCTCCCTCTGCCTGTGACACACTCTGCCTCTCTCTCTCTCTCTCTCTCTCTCTCTCTCTCTGTCTATCATAAATAAATAATTCTTTAAAAAATAAAAAATAAAAAAAGTCTTTAAAAAATAAAAAGCATTACACCATTTTTTATAAGTGAAACATATTACTTATTATGTGATCCAACAAATCACACTCCTGAAAATGTCCTCAAGATAATACAAATATAAGTCCACATAAATACTCGTAGGAGAATGTTTATAGCAGCATTATTCATGGTAGCCAACAACTGGAAACCCTAATGTCCAGCAACTGGTGAACACATAAACAAAATGTGATCCATGCTATGTAATACAACTCAGCAGTAAGAAAAAAAAGTACTAATACATGAAATAACATGTATGCTGTATACGGCACAATTCCATTTATATAACATTCTAGAAGCAAAACTATAGGGACAGAAATCTGATCAGGATTTCCCAGGTCTGCAGGTGGGGGGGGGCAGGGAGAATGAGAGGAGATTGACCACAAAGGCATAGGAGAGAACCTCTTGGGATAAAGACAATAGTCTATATCTTGATTTTGATGGTAGTTATATAATTCTATATATTTATCCAAACTCATCCAACTATACATTGAAAGTGGTTAATTTTATCGTATTTATATTAATTTTCAATAAAAAAAAAACAGTACCTAATTTACAGATTTTTTTACTTTTCCTGCTGCATGATTGGGGCTCACAGAGCATGAGGCAGCAATTGTGGGTATGTGAGTCTGCTCTAAACACTCAAATTCTCCCTCAACTGAGTTAACACTAAGTCTAGAACTTGGGGGGAGGAAGCCCAATGGTGGATCCAACTGTATTTTCCAATCCACTTTACAATAACAAGGCTGATATGCCCATCTCCTGAATGACCTCTGAATCTACTTCTCAAATAGTTCTGAGAAGAGTAAGGGAGGAGGTGGAATTAATCATCACTCTCATACCACCCTGATATATGGCCATATTGATCAGGAATTCTTGTAAGATCAATACCACGCTAGATGGAGACAACTGAAATAACACATGGTAGGGGAGAGCACCTGGGTAGCTCAGTGAGTGAAGTGTCTGTCTTTGGCTTCAGGTCATGATCTTGGGGTCCTGTGATCGAGCCCTGCATTGGGCTCCCTGCTCAGCAGAGAATCTGCTTCTCCCTCTCCTTGTGCCCTTCACCCCCTCCTTGCTTGTGTGCTCTCTCTCAAATAAAATCTTTTTTAAAAAGTTACACATGGAAGAGAAGAAGATAGGAGGACTTTGACTTCAGTACTTTTATGACTGTTGTGGGCTACAACATACAACATTTTGGCTGACGTTTACAGACACAAAGCAATTTATACTGTAAGTTAGTAAGAAGTTTCTTCTGGCAAACTTAGTTCCAATTGGGTTGACTGAATCATGCATTAGTTTGCAGAAAAAAGTATTTGCATACCATGTAAGACTTACAAAACTTCATTGTACAAGATTATTATGCATTGATGGAATAATTTTGCTCCTGATAACCTATTTCATAGAAAGGACAGTAGAACTAGGGTTTTTTTTTTTTTTAAGATTTTACTTATTTATTCATGAGAGACACAGAGAGAGGCAGAGACACAGGCAGAGGGAGAAGCAGGCTCCACACAGGGAGCCCGATGTGGGACTAGATCCCAGGACCCCAGGATTATGCCCTGGGCTGAAGGGAGGCTCTCAACCACTGAGCCACCCAGGTGTCCCAAAGAATTATTTTTTTTTAAGATTTTATTTATTTATTCATGAGAGACACAGAAATAGGCAGAGACAAGAGAAGCAGGCTCCATGCACGGAGCCCGATATGGGACTCGATCCTGGGACTCCAGGATCACACCCTGAGCCGAAAGCAGACACTCAACTGCTAAGCCACCCAGGCGTCCCTAAGACTAGGGTTTAAATTTACAAAAGACAGTAAGTGCACATAGATCACAAAAGACAGCCTCCTAATTGTAGCAACTGGTCAGTAATAGGTGGCAATGGTTCAGCAGACCCAGGTTCTGTTCCTTCCCATCTTATTTTGATTTGTAACAGTTCTAGGACCAAAGAAAGAACTAAGTATAAATCTCTTGAAATCATTTGGTTTGTCCACTGTAATTTGTTAATTTACCTATGTCCACTATGGATTTTTTATTTTAGAGACTCAAATTTTGGCTTCAAATACAAATGAGTGAAAAGTGTCTTAGTAGATGAAAAGAAATGGAAAGCAATGCATGAACTTTGCTGGCTCTCAAAATCAACCTAAAAAAAATCTATAAAAGACATTTTGGTGAAATTTGAACATGGACTGAATATTAGATGATATTAGGAAATTCTTTGGTACAATACTGCTATTGTGGTTCTATAAGAGACTATCCTTATTTTTATGTGATAAATGATGAAAAATAATGGACAAAGTTTCCTTATTTCCATAATTTTCTTTCAGGCAGTACAAAAAAATATATTTTTCATACATATATACATTCATAAACACAAAAATACATATATATTTTGCATATAAATAATACAGATAAAATGCACTTAAATAATATTGTTGAATGTAGGTATATGAGTGTCCATCATACGTCTTTCAACTTTTTTTTCTTCATATCTAAAATTTCTCATAATAAAAATTTAGAGAAGAAGCTAAGTATCCATTCTATCACAGATATGTCATCTTCTTGGCATAAGGAAGACAACTCAATGAAATTGTAAACCAAAGGTTAAAAATAATTTAAACACAACAACATTGATATATTTTACATTTTCAACCATACACTTAAAAAATGGTTAAGACAGTTTTTAATGTGTATCTTACCACAACTGTTTTTCATTTTTCCAATTAAATTTTAAAATGAAAAAAAATGTTAAAGGCCTCTGCCTGGCATATTGCCTTTGGGAATCAATTTTCCCCAGGAAATAAGAAAAGAAATGCATTGATTCTAAAGGACATGCTTCAGTTTTTCTAGCAGAGGGAGAACAGAAGACAGAAAAATGAAAAAAAATAAAAGAACAGTAGTTGACCAGGTTAGACTCTAGAGGAAGAAAAGAGAATGGAAAGGAAAAGACCTTATGAGAAAGGAAAAGACCCTAGAGAAAAAGTTAAACTGCTATGAAAGGAGAATAAGAAATCTTCAAAGCCAAGCTAGAACACCAAAAAGATAAAAGGATATATGTTCCAATCTAACTGCCCATAAAAATGATGCTATAAAACGAGAAGATGAGTTGATAGCAGGAGAGAGAAGCTACCCGGAGTACAAAAAAAAACTAATGGAGAAAGAAGAGCCAAGGTATGGAAGAGAAGCTTGAGTGAGTTGTGTCCCCCCACCAAATTCACATGTTGAGGCCCTAACCCCCAGTACTACCTCAGAATGTGACTTTATCTGAAAATAGGATCCTTGCAGATACAATCTGTTAAAGTAAAATCATGTTGTACCAGATTAAGATTTAGTATGACTGCTGTCACATTAGGACACAAGACGTAAACATAGAGAGAAGATGATGTAAAGAGATACAAAGAGAAGACCGCCATGAACAAGCCGGAGACAAGGCTGGAAGGGTTCCTTCCTGCCAACACTCTGGTTTCCGACTTCTGGCCTCCAGAATTGTGAGAGAATACATGTCTGTTGTGTAAGCTACACTAGGTCATTATAGAATATGTGGGCAGATTGGAGAGGGAGGACTGAGACTGCCAGGTCAGAATTCTTAAAATCTACTGAGTAGGTTTCAAGATGACATGGTATTTTAAGAAGAGACACGAGAATTGCTTATATCCTGAGGAAACAAGCCTAGGGGGTTTATAGTTAGCACTTAGAGATGCCAGGCAGCCTGGGTGGCCCAGTGGTTTAGTGCTGCCTTCAGCCCAGGGCATGATCCTGGAGATCCAGGATCCAGTCCCACCTCCGGCTCCTTGCATGGAGCCTGCCTGTGTCTCTGTCTCTCTCTCATAAATAAACAAAATTTTTTTTAAAAAAGACTTAAAGATGCAGGAAAAAAATGAAACATGCTAAGGGGGAGCCAGGCAAGATGATCATCTATTAAGTCTAGACCTGGACAGGTGCTAATCTCATGGAAGAGTATCGCCCAGATGAAACTGTACACTTTAAAAAGTTGAAACCAGACAAGATGCATGTCAACAATGAATGCTTCGAGCATAACTCCTTGAGCTCATCACTCTGATTATGAAGAAAAGCCACAGTAAAAAATCTAAAAGGAATATGTTAGGAAGAGATGATTGGTCCAGGAAAAAGAAAAATAAAGTAAAAAGATAGGCAAAGAAGGAAGTGGTTTTGTTCCTCTGAAGTATCAGAAGTTAGTCGAGCCCAGAAAAAAGTAAAAAAAAAAAAAAAAAATCAGGAAAAACAAGGTCCAAGCTAGAACTCACTATAGAAGTATTGATTTTCACTGGGATCCGAAGAATACATCAGCCACATTAACAAGAGTTTCAAGTCAGGGATTGGCTAAGAGGCAAAACTCGTTTCCCTAGGCTAGCAGTCAGCAAACTTCCTACAAATGGCTGACTAATAAATATTCTAGTCTTCGTAGACCATCCAGTCTCAATTGCCACTATTCAACTGTGAAAGAAGCCACAGGCAATACAGAACTAAATCAGCGTGGTTGTACTCCTATAAAACTTTGTACATGGACATCAAAATTGATTTCACGTAATTTTCATGTGTCACAAAAATATTATTCCTTTGATTTTTTCAACTACTTAAAATGTAAAACAGACTATATTTATTAATTAATGTGATAAATTGTGTTTAAATATAAATATAAATTTATATTTTACTGTATAAAAAACAGACAGTAGGTTGGGTTCTGTTTACAGACCCTGGTGTGCAGACCCTTAGCCGAGGCAACTCCAAAGCAAGAGCCCAAGAAAACAGCCACTGTAGTCAAGGACTAGAAATGCTTCTCACTGAAGAAAGTGGAGGCAATGCCTTATAGAGCTCACATTTAGTTCTACCCTAAATGTAGTGGAAACACAGACCTCAAAAGGCAGATAGGACTAAGAAGATTTTGAATATGTTGAACAGGGAACTGCTTGGGCACATCACTTTCATAAATTTCTAAATTTTTACAAAAGCTATTCTCGGAGACAGGATGCATTATGCATAGATAAATTTTCCCCAAGATGCAGCAAACACAGGGCCTCGTGCCATAGTTAATCCATAATTAATCTCTTGAGAAAGATTCTCCTGAGTTTCTATTTATTGGCCTTGGTCTCCAAGCAACTGGCACAGACTGACTAATATCCTGGTGAGGCTAAGACCAGGATGACTTTCTCTTTGCACATGTGTGTTCCACGGTCTCTCTCCCTCCTTCCAATCCTACTGAGTGTCCAGTGAGGGACACACTGAGTTCAGGGTTCTGGGAAAATCATCTGGCTTATAATAACTACTCAAGAGACAAGGGATTTGACTAGGTTTTAAATTTTTTTTCTTGATAACTGTATTTATATGTGAACTAGTCACATTTCACACACCTTAACAGATGGGGCTTTTAGAAAGATTCTAGACTGAATTAACTCAATTTCAGTATTCCTTAGAGAGTGTATCAGTCAGTATAAACTAGATTATTAGGTAGTAACAAACAATTCCAAAACATAGTTTTGTAAAAATGACAGTTTATTTTTCAGTCCACACTACATGTCTATTATAGTCAGCAGGGGGATTCTGCTTAGCATAATAAACCAAGGACCTCGTCTGTTACATGTTCCATCTCAACCCAATACTTCCACAAGTGCCAGGGCAGAAGTAGAGAGCAAAGTGCACACGGGCTCATAAATTTTCCACCAGGAGGTAACATATCATTTCAACTCACATTTCACTGGTCAGTGTGAGTCATATGACAAGGCCTAATTTCAAAGGCTGTTGCAAAGTAAAATGCAATTGTGTGCCATGAAAGAGCAAGTATGTAGTTTACGGTGCTGATAACTCTCACAGCAAACAATAGCCATTCTAGTGGGAAAATGCCAATGGTGAGGAAATTGATTCTATCCAGTCTGAGAGAGACTCCTCTGAAACTGAGCAGAATGACAAGTTGGTAAGAGCTCTTATTGCTTTATACTTAAATTTATTTAAGGGAAAGAAACTTTAGTAATTGGACTTTTGATTTGAGGACATTTTTGTCTTGCTGATTTTCTATTATTTGAAAGATTTAATGTTGTCATCCTTGCTCACTGCCTGACTTCTGATATTCTCTAACATAGCTAAGCATAAATTGAAATAAGAAATAGAATGGGGACTCATTTTCAAACAAGAAAGCAAAGCAGCCATGCTCATCATTTAACTCATGCTCCTCTTCTGTCCCATTTCAGAGCCTTCCCAAAACAAAAAATAATCCACAGAGAAGTTGTGGTTGGTTGGTATTAGAAGTATGGTCTCAGGAGGGAAGAGACAGGACCATCTGGAGAAATTGACCATCTCTTCTATCAAAGGAAACTTGCCACACTGGCCATAGAAACCCTAAGAATTGGGGATCCCTGGGTGGCTCAGCAGTTTAGCACCTGCCTTTAGCCCAGGGCGCAATCCTGGAGTCCCAGGAATGAGTCCTGCATCAGGCTCCCGGCATGGAGCCTGCTTCTCCCTCTGCCAGTGTCTTCTGCCTCTCTCTCTCTCTCTCTCTGTCTATCATGAATGAATAAATAAATAAACCTTTTTTAAAAAAAAAGAAAGAAACCCTAAGAATTAATAAAAGATGAAAAAACTGAGGACTGGGGCACATGGGTGGCTCAGTGGTTGGGCATCCAACTCCTGATTTTGGCTCAGGTCATGATCTCAGGGTCCTAGGATAGAGCCCCACATCAGGCTCTGTGCTCAGTGGGTAGTCTCCTTAATGTGTTCTCTCACCCTCTCCCTCTCCCTCTGCCCCTCCCCCCACAATCTCTCCTCTCTAAAATATATAAATAAAATATTTTTAAAAACAACAATAAAACTTAGGACTATCAGAGAAAGGTATTAGTCCTGTGGGTGAGTTGTCCTAAAGTTGAGTCTTGGAAAAATGATCTTGGAAAACCTGATTGTTGCCACAGATCCAGGCTCTAAACCCCAGTTGAGCATCATTAATTATAAAGCTGATTTTTTTTTTTAAATCTCCATCTAACTACTGCATTTATTTCTCAAATGGTTTTTTTCTCCAAAGTTGGAAGAGTAAAAGATATGGTTAAAACTAGAACAGAACTGGGTGTTATATGCAACTAATGAGTCACTAAATTCTAACCTGAAATTAATAATACACAATATGTTAACTAACTTGAATTTAAATACCACCCCCCAAAAAAAGAAAAGAAGGAAACCCCAGAACAGAGACACTTAGAAAATCTTAAAACAGAACACTTCTTCCAACCATATCTTACTTTTCTTTCTGTGCTTCTACTCATGGCAGTGGCAGCAGGCATGCCTTCAACATGCAGAATGAGGCCAGGGAGGCTGTGGGCCTGTCTCTGCTGCAGAAACACTATGCTAGCAACCATGGGTACCAAGAACCACACATCCATGCAGATGAATGTGGCCAAGGTTAAGAAGATGACAGGCAGATTTAATAGCCAGTTTAAAGTCTATACTAGGGATCCCTGGGTGGTGCAGCGGTTTGGCGCCTGCCTTTGGCCCAGGGCGCGATCCTGGAGACCCAGGATCGAATCCCACATCAGGCTCCCGGTGCATGGAGCCTGCTTCTCTCTCTGCCTATGCCTCTGCCTCTCTTTCTCTCTGTGACTATCATAAATAAATAAAAATTAAAAAAAATAAAGTCTATACTATCTGTGGAGCCATTAGAAGACTGGGTAAGTTGGATGACAGCATCCTCTGACTGGCCAACAGCATTGTTTCCTACACAGGATCACGGATGTGTAATATTTGTCATAAATAAATAGCAAACCCCCTCACCCCCCAAAAAAGACAAAAACCAAATATAATCTTAGAACCTGAAAATGTGGGCACCTGGGTGGCTCAGTGGTTGAGTGTCTGCTTTTGGTTCAGGTCATGATCCCAGGGTCCTGGAATCAAGTCCCACATCGGGCTCTCTGCAGGGAGCCTGCTTCTCCCTCTGCCTGTGTCTCTGCCTCTCTCTGTGTGTCTCTCATGAATAAATAAATATAAAAAAAAAAAACTTGAAAATGTAACACAGATAAAACTGGAATTATTTCAGTGAAAGTAGACAAAAGGAAGTCATGAAGCCCATCTACTAAGGTACCCATCACTTTCTGTGGGGACTCTGAGTGTTCCATGGAGCACGGCTTGAAAAATCACTGCCTTAAGAAAAGAAAGAAAATCATTGCTTTCAAGAATTAGAATCAGAGTGGCCTGGGTGGCTCAGTCAGTTAAGTGTCTGCTTTCAGCTGAGGTTATCATCCCAGGGTCCTGGGATCAGGCCCTGTGTCTGGCTCTCAGCTCAGTGAGGAGTCTGCTTCTCCCTCTTCCTCTGCCCCTTCTCCTGCTTGTGCTCTCAATCTCTTTCATAAATAAATCTTAAAAAAAAAAATTAGAATCACCAGCAATTTGATGCATAGAATGAACTGGCCATTTTTAATGATGGTGAAACCACCAGAGAAGCCTAATCCCTACCTTACACCATATAAAAACCACTCCTGACCTCTCCCAGAGTATCCACAAAAATGAGCACTCTCCTATTCCTCACTGACTACACTGGGTACACTCCTGAAGTTTAGTAGCATATAAGAATCATCAGGGATTCCTGTTTTCAAAATAGATTCCTGTACTGAGATATCACAGAGGTATCATTCACTGTTTGTAGGGAAGCTCTTAAGAAACGACCTTCAGGGATCCCTAGGTGGTGCAGCGGTTTGGCGCCTGCCTTCGGCCCAGGGCGTGATCCTGGAGACCCGGGATCGAATCCCACGTCGGGCTCCCGGTGCATGGAGCCTGCTTCTCCCTCTGCCTGTGTCTCTGCCTCTCTCTCTGTGACTATCATAAATAAATAAAAATTTTAAAAAATAAAATAAACTACCTTCAGCAACATCCAAGTAAATCTGGGTTAACTGTCCTGAGGACTACACTTTAAGAAACACAGACTCAAAGATAGAAAACATGAAAAAAATGATATGGAAGACATATTAAAAACACCCATTGGCCTACCTCATGAAGGGCCTTGAATACCGAGTGAAGGCATTTGAACTTTATTCAATTAACTGCAGGGAGCTATTAAAGTTATTTGAGCAGCAAAGGGATAAGAGATGAACTTTAAGAAAGTCTAGAAGCAGGACATGAAATCAGAAGAATAGGGAAAAATACGTTAGGAGGTTATTGTAAGGGTCAAAGAAAGATATACGGAGTTTCTGGATTTGAACCGTTATGGTGAGAAAGAAGACAAGAGAACAGATAATAGCCCAAGTTGTGGACTAAATGTTTGTGTCCCCCAAAATTCATACATTAAAGCCTAAGGCCCAAAGGAATGGTATTGGGAGATGGGACCTTTGGGAAGGTAATAAGTATTAGATGAGATTACAAGGGTGAGGCCCTAAAAAAAAAAAAAAAAAAACAACAAGGGTGAGGCCCTCACAATGGGAAGCCACCAGAGAGCTTGCACTCTCTCTACCTTATAAGGACAGTGAGAAGGTGGCCATCCACAAAGCAAGGGAGACAGCCTTCATCAGGACCTGACCTTCTATGCTGGCATCTTGATCTTTGACTCTCCAGCCTCCAGAACCATAAGAAGTAGGTTTCTGTGATTTAAGCCATCCAGTCTGCAGTATTTGGGTATAGAAACCTGAGCTGGCTGACACTCTATAAAGAATCAGTAGGGTTTGGCAGGTACAAGGTTGGAAATCAAGAGAAAAATAGATTCAAATATGAGACCCATGTTTCCAAACTAACTGGAAAGCAAGAATGGTTGTTCCTTTAACAAAAGGGAAGAGTCAGAGCTTCCTTTTAGGGAAGAGAAGGACCCACACTGATCATTGCGCTTACCCTGATGCAGGGCTTGCAAGAGGAGGTAAAGGAGCAGTCCTCAGGGACCACATTATCCCTCTAGCCATAACTGGTTAGACTGATGTCAGCGTCTGGGGGGCCGCCCACTTATAGGCTGATCAGGGACCTATGAGCAGCCCTGAGCATAGCCATTCAAATTACTTGTCTCAGGAGTCTGGGGGGAAAACACCCACATACACACAAGAAAATGAGGCCGTTACATGTAGGTGACCCTGAAAGGATGCCAAGAAGAGTCATAACCTTGAGAAGAACCATAAAGCACAAGTAAAATGAAGAGACACTGTAGCTGTGAGACAGAGGGGAGAACCTAAGCCAGCAGTTACCACAGATGGAAGTGAGACACACAGAAAGTGAGGCCCTTTAAGAGTGAATCACTCAGCTACAGCCGAGGTCCTTCACTGGGTGTTTTGGGATTCCTTCCTGGCCCAGCACATGGGGAGTATTCAAGAAACAGGTGCGTTGAAAATTTAAAAAACAAATGCCAGTCATGTCTTGTCCCATCCTCCAGTCCCTGCTGCTCCTGAAGCCTCGATGTTTGCTTCCTCGGGTTCCCATGTGTGTTCTCCTCACAACAGATTCCTCATTGCTTGGCAACCTGAGTGAGAATCTGTTCCCACCCAAGCAAGAGTGGGACAGAAGCAAAACATACCGTATTTGAGATATTTCCAGAAAACTGAGGGGTAGGGGATGAAACTGTGGGATACTGAACCCAATGAAGCTTGGGAGAAGGGGGCGAAGCACGTGTGAAGTCAAGCGTCTGAAAGCATTACGTGAAGGCTAGCTAGCTTGACAAAGCAGATCACACAGATCAAAAAGAGAGACGAGGGTTAAGTCCTGAGGAAATCCCTCACTTAGAGGAGAAAAGTCAGAGGAGGCAAAGGACACAGAACTCATACTTTCGAAGGTGTCAGCCTATTTTGCATCAGGTTCATAAACGATCATTTGCACCGACCATTGGAACACGGCCGCTTTTATCCTGCACAAAAGCCATGTTTACTGAGAGGCCTCTTTCCCTTGGCTTCATATTTCAAGTAGAGGCATGGTAGCAAGAGCTAACAGTCCTGGCTTCTTGCCCCCCCTTCCCCCCAGTAGATGAGGAATGACTTACCTAATTGGTGAACAGGTGACAGGACCAGCTACAGAGCCGGCTCGGTGAGGCGCTCTGAGTACATGACAGTTCAGGAAACCCGGTAGGCCCTCAGACTTAGCCCCGTTCTCCAGTCTCCACTCTTCAATAATCAACCTAAAGAGATCTCTGTCGTTTGGACCCACGTGCCAATCTCTCAATTGGTTCTGAAGGCGGGGCAGGGCCAGAAAAGGTGTTTTATGTTAATTCTCTATTGCAGGCTGGTTACTGAGAAAGTAGACTCTGAGACAACCGTTTCATGCCGGGAGTTGGTTGGGGAGTGCTCTCGAGAATCAACAGCTGTGGAATAAGGGAAAGAAGCAGGCTCACAGGAGAAGTCAGGCCACCATGCCTCACTGGGCTGCCAGATTTAGCAAATAAACACATAGTTAACTTTGAATTTCAGATAAACAGCAAAAAGAATTTTAGCAGCAATGTGCCCCATGCAATATTTAGGACATACTGATTCCAAAAAATTGCTGTTTGTCCAAAATTGAAAGTTAACTGGCCAACTACATTTATTTTATCTGGCAACCCTCAGCTACCCAGCATGGAGTTCAATGGGAAGCTGGGAAAGCCCTTTCAACCTGTTCTCCATTGGGCAAGGAAACTGGGATTTTACAGCCTCACGCAGGCCAGTCATTGGATACAGCTGCTCCTGGGAAGGGAGCACAAGCTTGAACAACGTGGTTCTTTTCATCCACGGGCAATTCCTGGAAAGGACTGGCAGCTGAAGAGTGTCAGCCAACTATAATCCAGGCAGCTGTGGGGGTAAATCCTTCAGTCCTGAGAGAGGACCTGGGTGGTACAATACAGCTACCATGACCTACATCTCTCTCCTCCAAAAACCCTCTAACAATGATACATTATTTATTTAGTCTCTTCTGTTTTTTCAGCAATGTGCTAGGGCCCTAGAGGCACTTCTACTTTTTATTGAAAACTGTCAGTTGATGAAAAGAGAGAAGCCAATCTAACTATTTGGTGAATGAGTTCTCAATTTTTTATATTGAGATTCTCATACTTTTCCTTGGCCTTTTGAGATAGGTAGGCCCTGTCACAGTTTTTCTTTCAAAAATAGTTTTTCGAAGATACATATTCTATACCCATCCCAAAGAGAAAATTTACAATACGCTAGGAAAGAAAGCTACTTCCTTAAATTAAAAAGGGTTTTCCACCAAAAACTTAAAACAATCCTTTTTTTTTTTCAAATTCAACTCTGTTTTTTTTTCATTTAATTCTTTATTATGGAAATTTCTAACATATACACACAGAAAGAATAATGAGCTCTGTGTACCTATCACTCATCTTCAACAATTATCAACATTTTGCCAATTTTCAAATATCATTCTGAAAAGTAAGGTATCTGTAAACTATCCTGAAGAGTAAAATACCACATCTCCATAAAAGTCAGGAGCAAGATATAACGATGCCTACTTTTATATAGTCAATAATTTTGCCCTAGAGTTACTGGTCAATACAAAAAGATCAGAAAAAAGAAATAAACACGAAATATTTATAAATACATTGGCAAGGTAGATATATGCCCAGAAAATCCAAGGCAATCAATAATATCTCCACGGACTAATTATAATTTTCAGAAAGGTAGAAACAAAATTAACATGAAAATCTACAGCTTTTCCATAATCAGCAAGACTAATGTAATATAGAAGAGTGCTATAATTCAATTCCAATGAAACCCTGAATTACATTAAAAAACTTAAAAGTATGAAATTTATTGAAGATAACTATATAATTTTAATGAAAGCCATAAAAGATATTCCTAGATAAAACGGTTCAATATTATACAGATATTAATGCTCCCCAAATTAAATAATACATGTGATGCAATTTTAATCAAAATTCCATGGCAGCCTGGGTGGCTCAGCAATTTAGTGCCACCTTCAGCCCAGAGCATGATCCTGGAGTCCCGGGATTGACTCCCATGTCGGGCTCCCTGCATGGAGCCTGCTTCTCCCTCTGCCTATGTCTCTGCCTCTCTCTCTCTCTCTCTCTCTCTCTCCCTGAATTTCATGAATAAATAGATAAAATCTTAAAAATAAATAAATAAATAAATAAATAAACACACAAACAAACAAACAAACCCAGATACATCATGGGGTATGGAAGAAGAAATATAAAGAAAGTCACTTAACCCTAGAGAACAAACCGATGGTTCCCGGAGGGGAGAAGGTGGGGCATGGGTGAGACAGGTGAAGGGGATTACAGAGCACACATATGGTGAGCACTGAGTAATGTATAGAGTTGTTGAATCACTATATTATACACCTGAAACTAACGCAATATGGTATGTTAACTATACTGGAAATAAAATAAATAGAAAGTCAAAAGCAAGTGAATTATGACAGGCAATATTGCAATTGATATAACAAAATTTGATACCTCATTATTTTTTGATACCTCATTATTTTATGATGTATAACATCTATATCTCATTTTATCTGAATTATCTAAACATGGATTAATATTTTTATATACACATACATTTATATAAAGAACCTATCAATCAATTAGAAACAACCCAATAGATAGCTGAGGTCTATCTGCACAGGGCTTTTCCTGCAGAAAAGGTGCCATATCGTTGAAAATGTCTCATAGAGTAACTATGTGGTTTTGCTTTACTCACAGAATTATTCATTGGATCTGTGGTCCTAAAAGTGACCCTAAAGCAATTCACTTGAAGAAATCAGGTCTCAAAGATTCTAGGTGGGGAAATGTTTGAAGTATGTCATCAGTAGTTCCATATTTAAGTGAAGATAAAAGAAGCCCAACTAATATATATATATATATATATATAATATATTATATAATATATTATATTATACAATAATAATTATATACTATTTAATTATATAATATATAATATGATTATATTAATAATTATTATATATTAATATATAATTGTATGTTATTTATAATATATAAAATATATTACGTTATATAATATATAAATGTAATATATAATAATTATATTAAATTCATATATTATATAATATGTGTATATATATATATACACACTGAACACAGGACAGTGAATTAAGCACAGATTCTTTTTAAAAGACCTACCCGGAAGATAAACCCTGACTCAAGCTTTATTTTTTTTTTTTTTTATTATTTATGATGGTCACACACAGAGAGAGAGAGGCGCAGAGACATAGGCAGAGGGAGAAGCAGGCTCCATGCACCGGGAGCCTGATATGGGATTCGATCCCGGGTCTCCAGGATCTGCGCCCTGGGCCAAAGGCAGGCACCAAACCGCTGCACCACCCAGGGATCCCTGACTCAAGCTTTTGAGAAACTATTCTGAACCTGATGGGCCATTGGAAGGAATCACAATATGTAAAAATTCCTTAAATAAAAATGTACTAACTTTAAATAATTTTGTCTAATGTTACACATCATTTTAAAAAATCCTTTACACTGTAGGAAAAGGAAAAACAATAGAAATCTACCACCCAATTAAAAACAACCCAACTGAAAAACAAATAAAGAATCAAAACAATTTGCAGACAAGATACAGATGTTCAGAAGCACATATGGAATATTGTTCATATGAATAAGTTCAGTTAATAAAATAATGAGACATCAACTCTCAACCACCATCCTGAGTCAAAAAATCTCAAGGGCTTGCAATTTTATCCTCCTTTCAGGCTAACAAGTTAGCTTACCACAGTGTTATACAGATTCTGACAAAACAATATAAAACCCCCCTTAAAACAAAAAGGTGCTCTGATCAGCTAATACATGTATAAGATCTTCTGGGTGCTTATGTTCCTATTTGAAGCAGTTAGTTAACATTCTGACATATGCAGCAGTCTCTAGAGGTTTGGTTAGTGTGAGTCAATTGTCAAGTATATGAGCAACTCTGAATATTCATTAATTAGTACAGTAGGATCCTTGAACTTGCAAGTCTGGGTACAGAGTCAGGACCCATAGTGATTATACCAAGCTACAGTCAGCCTGCTGGACCCAAACACATCTAGCTTCCTGACCCCTTTGTGCATTTTCACCAAACCCAAACATTTTCAGCTGTTTCTCACTTGAGATAATTTTCAACCACTATTTTCATCATCATAGTCATTTCCAGTTTTTTAGTACCTGTTAAAAAGCATCATCCAAACTTGAACACACTACTGTAGGTGCCATCTAAACAACAGAGAATATATCGTACACAGCTGAGTCCTCTTTTTGCATGCATGTACCCTGAACGTGAACTGGCTTTTTCTCCCTGCTGCTGTACTTATAGAACCTCCTCGAGCTTGTACTTAACTCCAATTCCCAGGTCTTTTTCACATGCAGAAGGAAGCAGGTGAGAGCTTGCACTGTGGAACCATACTTCCTAAATTTTAATTCTGGCTCCAGCCACATGCTGAGTGTAATGTTAGAAAAGTTGTTTGATATGTCTCCAAACCTTAACTTTCCTACCTGTACAACAGGAGTGATAATAAGAATATCTACCTCAAAGTGTTGTTGTGAGGATGAGGGAAGTCACCTCTGAAGAAATTCTTGGTACGATCCAGGCTATTTATTTCCCCTGCATCCCACCGTGTATTGGATAGACAACATTTTATTTAATTCCCGCAGGAATGCTATGATGTAGATATTACTGCATCCACTTGACAGATGCAAAATCTGAGGTTCCTAGAGTTTAGGTATTAAGTCAAATAGTTGCTAAGTAGCAGAGCCAGGGTTGTAATAAGACCTGCCTGACTCCAAAGACCAAATGCTATGTCTTGCACAATTTAGGGGCATTCTTCCCCTTCCTGTATTTCTCCATTTATTAAGCTTTCCTACCATATAATAAGGAGGTTAAGAGAGCAGATTCCCAAGGCAAACTACCTTGTGTGATGATCTTGAACAAGTTCATCTTTATGTGATCTCAGACAAGTTACTTAACTTCTCCATGCTTCAGTTTTCCCATCTATAAAATAAGAAATTTAATAGCAATACCTGCCTCAGAGATTTTGGGACTGATTGAATGAGATACCATTGAACACAGTGTCTACCCATTGGTGAGCACATAGCAGATGTCAGCTGTGTCATTTCCACTGCAATCCACTTTGCTAATTCCAGCCAAGTCTGCTTAGGAAACCATCCTAAGTGTATTTCCAGGGTTTTGCATCAAATTTACAAAACACCTCTGACCTTTCTGAAATACATATGTTCCTGTATCTAAGATATGTCACATTCCATCTAGAGTTCTCTTCCTCGCTTTGCGAATTCCAGGAGGATAGAGTTGAAAAGAGGGAGAAACAAAAGCCATCAAAACTGGTTAAAACACAGAAGACCCAGAAATAACAGAAACTTGACTGGCTATGACTCATCAAGGGTGATTTGCATCAGTTCCTACTGCTAAACCACAATTCACTTCCAATATTGCTCAGCCCTGCAACTCACTTTTGAGGGCACTGATTACAAAATGTTCTTTTAGAGATCAACCCAGATGCCAGGAGCTCCCCACCCTCACACTTAATGGAATTGGTTTGGATAACTAAGCTTTCAGTATTTCAAGGCTGAAGGAAAAGGAATTCATAATCCCTACATAAGCTTTGGTATTTATTATTGTCCCCATTTTACTGCTGAGGAAGGTGGGTCTTCTTGAGGCCATTTTTTGTATTTTGGTAAAATACAAAACTTCAGGTAAACAAAGTCACAGAGTTGATTAAGGGCGAAGATGAGAGTTGACCCGTATCTCCACAATGCCCCCTCCAGATGGAAGTGGCCTATGGGCAGCAATAGCAGTGCCTCCCAAACTGGTCCTCCATCCACATGCTGGCCACCCCAGCTTTGCAATATCTTCCTGCCTCCTAAATTTTACTTTTTTTTTTTAAAATCAATGCATGTTTTGCTACCTAAATAAATTTAGAGAATACTAGTCTAAACAGTACCAGCTGTGAAATCACAGGCTTTACACACCATGTATATATTGTGTAATGCATTTCTTAAAATGTATTCATTTCCTAAGGTTACCATAACAAATTATGATGAAGTGGGTGAGTTAAAACAACAAAAATGTATTCTTTCATAGTTCAGGAGACCAGAAGATCAAAATAAGTGTGTCCCTAGGGTCTGTTACTTCTGGAGTTTCTTTTTTTTTTTTTTTTTAAGATTTTATTCATTTATTCACAAAAGACACAGAGAAACAGAGGCAGAGACACAGGCAGAGGGAGAAGCAGGCTCCATGCAGAAAGCCTGACGTGGGACTCAATCCCAGGACTCCAGGATCACACCCTGGGCCGAAGGCAGGCTCTAAACTGCTGAGCCATCCAGGGATCCCCACTTCTGTAGTTTTTGAGGGAGAAATTATCCCATACCCCTCTCTTGGCTTCTTGATGTTCCTTGGCTTGTAGACACATCACTCCAATCTCTAGCTCCATATTCACATGAACTTTTTCTCCATATGTCTGTGTCCAATCTCCTCTTTTCTCTTCCTTTTATTTTTAAGATATTATTTATTTATTTGACAGAGAGAGAGAGCACAAGCAAGCAGAGGAACAGGGAGAAGGAGGCTCTGAGCAGAGAGCCTGACCCAGGACTCCCAGGACCCCAGAATCATAACTGAGCAGAAGGCAGATGCCCAAGGGACTAAGCCAGCGGGGTATTCCTCCTTCTTTCTCTTATAGAGACACCAGTGATTAGATTCAAGGCCCACCCTAACCCGAGGATTATTTCATCTAAAGAGCCTTAATTAGCTACATCTGCAAAGACCATATTTCCAAATAAGGTCACACTCTGAGGTTCTGGGTGACACCAATTTTGACAAAGACACCAATTTTGAGAAAAGACATTATTCGACCCACTACAATGAGTAAATGATAATTATATTGTTTTTTGAAGGTTTATCCATGTACCACCTAAAATCATCCTGCACCCTGCTAGTGGTTTGCCAACCTCCCTATGGAGACCTGGAGGCCCTCGGGGACCTCTCCTACTTTTTAAAAGCAGGAGATTTTATAGTCAAGATGGTTGCATTTCCTTTACTGCATTCGAACCAATGTATATTTTGGTAAATCAAGAAGTTCCTCTAGATACAGCCGATTTTCTGGTTTTGGGAACTCACGAAATGTAATTAATAATAGGTTGTTTCAAATGCTATTTCAAGAAGGTAGATGTAGCTTATTGCATGATTCATTGTTTTCTGAAATTAGTAGCTGTGCACATACAGGTCTTTGTGGGATTGAATTTGGAGATTTATTTATTAAGTCTTCTCTCCATAGAGAAAACCAAAGAATCTTAAGGTAGATTTGCAATTTAAAAGAGGCCATTAGGTAACACTGGATATTTGTGAAACTCCATTTTGGGCAGGAAGACCAGGCTACCTCAGAACACTGTCAGCAGGAACCCAGAGTAAGCCCAAATTTTCAGTCCACAGAAGGATAGAAAGGAGAATTTATTCTCAGCAGCCTTTATGGACCTAGACTTCCATGGGAATAACAGGTTGAATAAACTTGGGTTTTTCCATTTAAGATAATGTTCAGATGAGCTTACTCTTCTAAATGCACAGATATCAGCTCTTTCTAAAAAGTAGGCAGCAGATAATGAAAATTAAAGACCTCAGGAAAGCCTCTTTTATTGACCACTTCTTATTTTTAATTTAGATCCTCTTTTGCTCCAAAATATTAAGAATGACCATTTATTAAAAGCATAGGAAACTCTCTTTAATGAAAAAGTATCAGATGGTGAAGATCAATTATTATATGAGCTCCATGCAAAATATTATAAAAGATGCATAAGAGCAGATGCTATGCCTGGAAACATCTAAATAAGCACATTTCCATAAAACATATGGTGTAGGAGCTTTCATATACATACCTTAGTGTTTATACCGAGTTAAATAATTCAAGATGGTATAACCAGCTGAGAGAAATGTGATTAAAACACTTCAAACAAATTGGGTTATTGCCATGACAAATAACCTAAACAGAAGAAACAACAACAACAAAACCCACTTAGACAGGAGGAGGTTAGAGAAGGTCCCAAAACTGAAAGTTTCAGTATTTACTGGCAAAACCTCTAAGTTACAAGATGTTACTAACCCACACCTTGTATTTCCACCAACAAATATATCTTAAAGAAGCAACCCAAATTTTCACATTCAAATGGTTGCTGGCCTTCAAACAGTATTGGCCACTATATAACTATCACCCAACACTATTGCCAACAAAGGGAGTTTTGTGAGACTTATTTGTAGAATTTCCTTAGAGATTGACCATTCACCTCACAAGAAAACATCTTCCTTTACTTTTTAATCATTCCCAGTTTTAATCATTGCCCAGTTGGCAATGATGTGAATTGCCAAATGAATAGGAAGGCTTTGGAGGGTCAAGGACAAGCAGCTCCAAAGGAAAATATCGCTTTGCCAGAAACATATGTTTTTTAAAGATTTATTTATTTTAGGGCAGCCCGGGTGGCTCAGCGGTTTAGCACTGCCTTCAGCCCAGGGCCTGATCCTGGAGTCCTGGGATTGAGTCCCACATCAGGCTCCCTGCATTGAGCCTGCTCCTCCCTCTGCCTATGTCTCTGCCTCTGTGTGTGTGTCTCTCTCATGAATAAATAAATAAAATCCTCTAAAAAAATAAAAAATAGAGCAGCCTGGGTGGCTCAACGGTTTAGTGCTGCCTTCAGCCCAGGGTGTGATCCTGGGGGCCCGGGATCGAGTCCCACGTCGTGCTCCCTGCATGGAGCCTGCTTCTCCCTCTGCCTCTCTCTCTCTCTCCTCTCTCTTTCTCTCTCTCTCTGTGTCTTTCCTGAATAAAATAAATAAAAAATCTTTTTAAAAATAAATAAATAAAATAAATAAATAAAAAATAAAAAAACACAAAAAAAGATTTATTTATTTTAGAAAGAGAGTGAATGTGGGGGGGGAGGGGCAAAAGGAGGGGGAAAGAGGGAAACTCCAGCTGACCTTGCATTGACTGCAGAGTCCTATGTGGGCTCCATCTCATGACCCAGACACAACCTGAGCCAAAACCAAGAGTTGGATGCTTAACCGACTACACCACCCAGGTGCCCTAAGTGCACATTTTTTTAAAGTTTATTTATTTATTTTTTCAGTAATTTCTACACCCAATGTGGTGCTCAAAGTCACAACCCCAAGATCAAGAGTCGCACATTCTTCCAACTGAGCTAGACTCGTGCCCCCAGAAATGTACATTTTTAACAGGAGACAGGCAGCACTCTGATAAGCTTTTGCAGGGAAGAAAGCGAGGATGGGGTGGGGAAGGGGAGAAGGGCCCATTAGAGGAAAAAATTAAGAATGAGAAATTTTGGCGTTATTTACCCTACTCCCTGAAAGCAGGGCCTCAAAGCAGGTATCAATGTACTAACAGCTGAGTGAAAACACTGCAGGAAAGGAACTTGTTTAACTTGGCTTAACATATCCTTTCTCAAAATGACTTGACTGCAGATCCCCATCTCCGTGTATCAACGTTCAACATCCCAGTTCTGCAGGATGTGTTATGGGGAATAGAATAGCCTAAGATAGCTCTGGGGCAGCCTCCCATGACTCACCTCCTGGTCCTGATATCTTTGTGTGGTCCCCTTCCACATTTAATAGAGTCAACTTGGGGTGCCTGAGTGGCTCAGTAGTTGAGGGTCTGCCTTTGGCTCAGGTCATGATCCTGGGGTCCTTGGATAGAGTCCTGCATCAGGCTCCCGGCATGGAGCCTGCTTCTCCCTCTGCCCGTGTCTCTGCCTCTCTCTCTCTCTCTGTGTCTCTCATGAATAAATAAATAAATAAATAAATAAATAAATAAATAAATAAAATCTTTTTTTATTTTTTTCAAAGATTTTATTTATTTATTCATGAGAGACAGAGAGAGAGAGAGAGAGAGAGAGGCAGAGCCACGGGCAGAGGGAGAAGCAGAGAAGCAGGCTCCATGCACAGAGCCCATGCGCAGATTTGATCCCAGGACTCACGCCCTGGGCCAAAGGCAGACACTAAACCACTGAGCCATTCAGGGATCCCTAAAATCTTTTTTTTTTTTTTTTGAAGAAAGAAAGAAAGCTTTGCTGAGAGAAAGAATTTGACAACAAAGTGAAGTGGGGCTGAGAGATTGAGAAACAAAATACCTAGTAACATTCTGGTCCCTGGTCTAGTGATCACTGATACCACCTGCCCTTCACCCTTCTCACTGTGAGCTTTCCAGTAAATTCCCCTTTGGGGCAACTAAGTCGGTCAAGTATCTGACTCTTGCTTCTACTCAGGTCACCTCTCAGTTGTGAGATTGAGCCTCACTTCAAGCTCCATGCTTAGTGAGGAGTCTGCTTGGAATTCTTCCCCCCCCCCCTTCTGTTCCTCCCTCTCTCAAACAAATAAATAAAATCTTTTTAAAATAAATTCCCTCTTTGCCCAAGTTGGTTTTCCAAACCTTGCCTCCCAAAGACTCTTGACTGATACGCTCCCACATAACTTCATGCTTCCCCTTACACAGCACTGGTAACACTGGGCCACAATTGCCCTTGCTCATCTACCTCCCTGTCCACAGGGATCTTCCAAGTGCATGGCATTCTGCCCTTCCCTGGAAACCACACTCAACAGATAGGGCAGGACTCCGACAACCCTTCCTGTACCTCACAATCTTGGGACCTGAACCATAGTTGATTTGCTCAGGGCGAACCAAACAGATTCTCCTTTCAGGAATCAGGAAGTGATACCCACAGAGACTGGACACAGAAACCCCTTCCACTAACAAGAGCACTCTCAGAGGAGGAGGTTACCCTCTAGGTGGTAAGGGGGTCCCAAGCGATCTTAGTCCCTGTGAATTCTCTAGGAACCTCTAGCATTCTTCCAACAAGCCTACAAGGACATTTCATTTCCTAAAGCCAAAAGAAACTTGACCAATACATGCCCTCACCTGCTGTAGTCTCCATGTGAACAGGGACAATTTGTGTACCATTGTAGCTCCAGAGCCAGCAAAGCCCCTAGCACACGGTCAGAATTCACTAAATATTTTGTGAATGACGGAAGCTCATGGCACTCGATGGGAGATTCTCTTTGTCCCATCTAGCTGGGGAAATCTTGATTGTTTTTACTCTCTTGTCTTCAAGGCCCTGAACTCCTGTGTCCTGCCAGGTTCTCCCTGCACTGTCAGCTATAGGGGCCAACGAGTCCTTTGTAAGCGGCACATCACATCCCTGACCAGGGATGCACTTTAGATAGTAGAGGTCCTAGGCCTCCCATCATCCAGGAAGCTTTACCTTTGACGGCATGCCCAGGGTCACAAGTCCTATTATCCTGTTTTTACTGTACATCTTATCTATACTGGGCTAGAACCATGCTGACCAAATACTGGTTTCATCCTGACAATGTCATGTTTCCAGCAGGCTCTGACTCCTAGATCTTATTATTCATCTGGTCTTTGCTCTCGATACTCTAGAAAGGGCTTTTTAGCATGACCCATTGCTTCAGGTGGGAAGCAATGAGTTTCAGGGAAATTTCTGTCTTTCATAGAACCATCCTTCGAAGTATAGACCTTGTATATGAATAGAATAAGGGTTGGTGGGGAGTGGGACAGGGCATGGGAATTATAAACACAAGTTTAGGACCTTCCAACTGAAAGAAGAGGAGCCAAGAAACTGTGGTTAGCAGAGGATAAAGAAGCAAAGTAAGGTGGGCAATTGTTGAATTGATGACCTAAAATTCATTTCCCCATTCTCCTGTTCCTAAAAGTACCCAGAGCTGCTCCTCTATGCTTAGCTACGGGTAGAACTGATAACCCTTTAGTTCCAGGCCCAAAAAATCTGAGCCAATCATCTTTTACCTCAGAGATCTATCCTCAGTGGCATTACTCTGATCACAGCAACTGATGAGCGCATTACTGGTTTAAGCAAAATGAAGCCCAGCGTTTTCTTTGATATTTGGAGGAGGAAATGTATTTTTCTCTGACATGGCTGGCTCAGTCAGTTAAGCATGCAATTCTTGATCTCTGGGTGGTGAGTTTAAGCCCCACATTGGGCATAGAGCTTACAAGAAAGGAAGGAAGGAAGGAAGGAAGGAAGGAAGGAAGGAAGGAAAGAAAGAAGGGAGGGAGGGAGGGAGGGAGGGAGGGAAGGAGGGAGGGAGGGAGGGAGGGAGGGAGGGAGGGAGGGAGGGAGAAGATGGTAGGAGGCAAAAAGAGAATGACTAGGTCACCTGTCTGGCCCAGTCAGCAGAGCATGCAACTTTCAATCTCAGGGTCCTAGAAATTGAGGCCCACATTGGGGGTAGAGTTTACTTAAAATTTTTTTGTAATGAACTAAGTAAGTCCTGGGTGTCTTTGAGCTCCTAGATCAAACTAACCTGGAAGGCCATTCTACATCCAGACTTTGCAGTGACATAAGCCAATAAACTCTCTAAGAGGTTAGAGTTTGAGTTTAGTTTCCTGATACTTAACCTCTAAAAAGTGTGAACAAATACACAAGGGCTAACTAGCAAGCATCACATGCTAGAGTCTGAGCAGAACCATATGGATGGTCTTCTACCGTAAGAAGGATATTTCCACAGTCTCTCGGCCCTGCCCCTTAGTAGGAATAAACCCACTGGTTTTAAAAGGGGCACTAGATGGGATGAGCGCTGAGTGTTATGCTATATGTTGGCAAATTGAACTCCAATAAAAAGAAATTTTTTAAAAAAGGGTAGACTGGGGATCTCTGGGTGGCTCAGCAGGTTTGGCTCCTGCCTTTGGCCCAGGGCGCGATCCTGGAGTCCCGGGATCGAGTTCCGCGTCAGACTCCCGGCATGGAGCCTGCTTCTCCCTCCTCCTGTGTCTCTGCCTCTCTCTCTCTCTCTCTCTCTCTCATAATAATAAATAAATAAATAAATAAATAAATAAATAAATAAATAAATACATCTTTAAAAAAGGGGGGGGGTAGACTTAGAGCCCCAGAGTTGACAGAAATTCATAGAATAATTGAAATGCATGTAGTAATTCTAAAGCCTAGCAGGAAAAAAAAAAAGCCTTTTTTAAATAAAAATATTTAAAATTACCAAAACCAGTATGCTTTATTTAAAGGGTGGTTTATTCATAAGCAAACAAAAACTTACTAGCTGAACTTACTTCCAAGTTTAAATGCTGGGAACTGACAGAGCTTACTACCTTCTACTGAACCATAGAGAATTTAGGAGTTTCTTTGGTTTGTCCAGTTTTTGAGGAAGAAAAAAAAAGATCTTCAACATCTGTAGGAAAATAAAGTCATTTGTTTTCCTGAAATTCCTGCAAGTTAGAAGCAAGCAAGGTAGGACTTATGTGTCCTTCTAGTGAACTCCCCCCACAGCCCTGCATTTGATCCCTCTCCAGGCATGTTCCACTTCCCCTACATGACAGCCTTTGATAAAACTGAGCACTTGTGCAGAGTGAGCACTTGTGAGCACTAGTGAGCACTTGAGGAGAGTGATTCTGAGTAGGCTGGGAGCCAGAGGCTGGGCAGGGCTATTGGAAATCAGGCAGGCCTTCTACCCTTCTGGGCCCTTTTACCCATCCCCTTCACCAGTAGGTGTTTCCATGTTTCCATGCTCTGCTGGGACCTCCAGTCCATGTTTCCATGCTCTGCTGGGACCTTGATCCACATAGTATTGTGATTTTCCCCTTATTTCCAACTTATTTTCTCCTAACTCTTCCACTTAATCTATAAACAGGCTCAAATTGCATCCTCATCATAAAGAAAGAAAAGAGAGGGAGAAAAATAGGAAACACAACCCTCCTGTACCAGGTTAATTAGTGCCCCCCTCACCTGCCAAATTCATGTCTACTTGGAACCTCAGAATATGACCTTATTTGGAAACAGGGTCTTTGCACATGTAATTAGTTAAATTACATCTAGTAAAATTAAGACTAGATTATCCTGGATTAGGGTGAGACCTAATCTAATGACTGGTGTCCTTATAAGAGAAAACAGAGACCCAGAGGAGACACACAGAGAGAGCACCATGTGAGACACAGGCAAAAATTGGAGGAATGTATCTACAAACCAAGGAATTGCAAAGATTGCCAGAAACCCCTGGAAGCTAAAATGAGGCAGGGAAGGATCCTCCCCTAGAGCCTTCAAGGCAGAGCATGGCCCTACCAGCATCTTGACTTCAGACCACTATCCTCCAGAACCATGTAAATAAATTTCTGTTGTGTTAAGGCACCCAGTTTGTGGCAATTTGTTATGGTAGCTCTGGGAAACCAATACACTTCCCAATTTTGTTACTTTTCATCTTGTTCACCTGAACTTTCTAATTTTTCTACAGGACAACAAAAGCTTAAAAATTCCAAACCCTTTCTTGATTCTTCATCCCCTTGCTTCTTCCTTTCTCCCAAAGGCTGTCTATACTTAAACTGTCTCTATCTGCTCTCCTCTCAAACACTCCTCAGTCCATCCATGCTCTGGCTTC
Source organism: Vulpes lagopus (assembly GCF_018345385.1). Classification (NCBI taxonomy): domain Eukaryota; kingdom Metazoa; phylum Chordata; class Mammalia; order Carnivora; family Canidae; genus Vulpes; species Vulpes lagopus. Next base: position 26,356,623 of record NC_054846.1, on the reverse strand, counting down.
TGCCCCTACCCTCCCAAGGAAACTGCCCCAGCAGTCTCCACACTGCCAAATCCCCCAATTTTTAGCCTTTTTTTTTTTTTTAGCCTTTCTTATTGACTTTCTCTGCCACATCTGTCAAATGCTCTTGCCTTCTTAAAAAGCTCTCCCTCTGGGAATTCCTTGGTGGCTCAGCAGTTTAGCACCTGCCTTTGGCCCAGGGTGGTCCCAGCATGGAGCCTGCTTCTCCCTCTGCCTGTGTCTCTGTGTCTCTGCCTCTCTCTCTCTCTGTGTGTGAGGGTCTCTCATGAATAAATAAGATCTTTTAAAAAAAAAAAAAAGCTCTCCCTCTAACAATGTATATCACGGAGTATTTACACCCATTAAAATCTATTGGTTAGATGTATATATGTCGTAGCAGACATGAGTGGATTTTACAACATGATGCTTGGTGAGAAAGCTAAGCTATGGAAAGATATCTCTAACACATCATTTATACAAACTAAAAATATACACACGAAGCATTGATATACATTTTTTCAAATATATAAGAATAGTTTCCCACATAGTCATGAGGACTAAAGGAATAAATACAGAGTATGGTCTTACATAGACTAAGGAGCTTTTCATAGTATGCCATGAACTAGAGAGTACAGTTGGCTCAATCCTCTACCCCTGCCCTACCCTGGAAAACCTCTCTCTCTTTTTATCTATCTATCTTCCCTGGGCTTTCATGGTGCCATACTCACTATTTTTTCTCCTCCCCCCCCCAGCTCTTTTTCTTTCCATAAATAATGTAGCTCCTCAGGATACTTCAGGGTTCCTCCTGTTCTTGCTTCTGCTCTCTGAGAGATATTACCCACCACTGGGCCTTCAAACATCATCAAAGGATGGTGACTCCCATAACTCTATTTCTAAATCCAGGTCCAATTTACTTATGTACCAGGAATACATGTTCATGGATTTATCAGAGCTAGGATGAGCTTCATGAGCAAAATGTAGTGGCTTAGGGATCCCTGGGTGGCGCAGCGGTTTGGCGCCTGCCTTTGGCCCAGGGCGCGATCCTGGAGACCCAGGATCGAATCCCACGTCGGGCTCCCGGTGCATGGAGCCTGCTTCTCCCTCTGCCTATGTCTCTGCTTCTCTCTCTCTCACTGTGTGCCTATCATAAAATAAATAAAATTTTAAAAAAAAATGTAGTGGCTTAGATTAAAATCCAGAGTCAGCTTTACTCAGATTAAGAGAGTGGTGTGGGAAAAAAAACAAAAAAATAAATAAATAAATAAATTAAAAAAAAAAAAAAAAAGAGAGTGGTGTGGGGATTCCTGGGTGGCGCAGTGGTTTGGCGCCTGCCTTTGCCCCAGGGCGTGATCCTGGAGACCCAGGATCGAATCCCACGTCGGGCTCCCGGTGCATGGAGCCTGCTTCTCCCTCTGCCTATGTCTCTGCCCCCCTCTCTCTCTCTCTCTCTCTCTGTGACTATCATAAATAAATAAAAATTAAAAAAAAAAAAAGAGAGTGGTGTGATGCAAGACAGAAAAAGTAAGTCTCTCTTTTCATTTTTCACCTGCCCTTTTACTGATTCCTCACTATCAGGCAAGCAGGTAGACACTGGACTTACTTAACCTAAACAGTAGCTTCTACAACACATAAATCCTTAGATCTCAGAATCGTATAATAAAGTTTATTCCTCATTCACATTACAGATCAATGCAAGTGTAAATGGTGGGGCAATCATCCTCCATCAATGATCTAGGGACTGGGGCTGCTTCTTGTGACTTCACATCTTTAACAGGTCAACCCTGGGGCATGTCTCTGTCCAGAAGAAGAAATTAATACTGAAGATGGTCCCTGGGAGATTTTTTTTTTTTATGGAACAGGCCTGCAAGTGCTCACCTCTGCCCAATTCTGTCAGGCAAAATTCAACATACGACCACATTTAACTGCATGAGACTGGAAAATTTGGTCCAGGCCTGTGTCCAGAAAGAAGAGGAAATAATCCAGGCAGACATAGCAATCTCTTCCACAGTGCTTTTCCTGCATTATCTCACTTAATCTTTCCACAACCACTTTATTATCTCTATTTTACCAATGAGAAAAATCAAGTCATAGAAAAAAGCAAACAACGAGCCTCAAACACTCAATAATACCCTGAAGCATTTTCTCCTGGCCAGGCTTACAGGTCTGGCAGCCAATCAGAGCTGCAAGATCAGATTGCCAAAATAAATTCACTTACATCAGCAACTTGTCATTAAAATCCTTGAAGATGGCATGGACTTCATTTAGGAAATAGTGAACAGTCCAAGAGTCACTATCACGGATCTCTTTTTTTCTCTTTTCAGAAGTGAGCATTAGAACACAGTGATACACAAATGATTGGTACAGAATTCTCTTCTTGTGTAATGGTGGCTCTGTGCTGTGTGTTAATGGTCTTGGTTCAGAGCCATATTCCTTATTGATGAAAGATAAATGAAATGACTCACCTAGCCAGCTGAGAGCTGGCATCTAAGCAGTTCTAAATTTTTTGAAATAATGTACTTGATTTATAACCTCTTTTAAATTCTAGTAACGCTTAACCTAATGAAGGTCTTTACCTCCCTCTTAAAGTCTGACCATTATGTTGACATCAGTTCCATTATTCACAACTCTTCATACAAGACTTCCCACCAATAACCTACTGTGAGAATAGGCCAGAATGATCTTGTAGGGAAAAAAAATTCACATTTTTTTATTCTGTCCTCATGATGAGACACTGGAGTTACTGGGCATCGGGAGAAGTTGGCATTTATCTGCCAAAAGAAAATAATTTCCATTTTCCAAACTTGACACAAGCCATGTGTACCCTTCTCTCAGAGTCATGTTTTATGAACCTCTTTCAACAAAACTAAAAAAAAAAAAAAAAATGAGGTTAAAACTATACCATTGCTACAACACAGTGGAAAGGGGACAGTCCTTGCCCTGCTGGAAAACAGAGGGGCTCTCTTGCAGTTAATAAAGGCACAAGGAATCTCAATGAAATTTCCCCATGGGGCCTACAGTATAAACACTGACACTATAAACACTGACACTATAAACAACTGTCTCATTCAACTTTATGTTTCCATAATGCTGCTCATGTAGGATGTGCAGTATTGGGGTACCTGGGTGACTCAGTTGGTTAAGCATCCATGACTCTTATTTCGGTTCAGGTCATGATCTCAGGGTTGTGGGATCAAGTCCCAAGCTGCTTGTCCATCTCCCTCTCTCTCTGCTCTCCCCTTGTGCTCATACACACACACTCTCTCTCTCTCTCAAATAAATAAACAATTGAAGTGCATGAGTATTTAAAAATATTTGAATTACTTAATGTTAGACCATTATCAAAAATTTAGAACTCTGTATAGATTCAGTAGACTTATTCAAAATACTATTCCTTTGGTACTGAGACAATAAAAACTTGGATTGTTTTCACATTTTCAGAAATTTGATATGAGAAAAATATTAACAAACTGCAAGGAAATCATTTTAATATAATTTCTTGCAATTGATTTTTATGAGAATAAAAATGTTTCTACCCTCTTCATTATTGAAACTTAAACAACTGATGAACATAAACCTTTGGAAATCAAAATGCTATTTATGTTTTGTTTTGGCAGGTGGGTCTTAAGTTCCTAGAAAAAAATATACTGAATCAACAGATCGATTTAAGTAAAACACATCACCTGGTTTTTCCTCTCTGAAAAGTTTCACTCCTAGATGATTTCTATGGCTTACATCCTACTATTGTACTGATTTCTACAGTCTGGAAGCTTCCTTGAATTCTCCCTTTATGTAAACTTTTCGAATATTACAACTTGGTTTAAAACACAAAATCAAAACCACAAAGACATACACATATACACATTCTCCTTTCTAAAGCTCTCCTAATAATCTCATTAATTTCCAAGGAGACTGGCACCTCTAAGGGAATCTTCGTTTTCTGTCTGTGTCTGGTTGTCCAGCAATAGCAAGCATGCTCTCATGGATAATGCTGGATGGGAATGTCAGCCTAGCAATGAGAATACACTCGGGCTGAACAACTGCTATGAGACCACCAAGAAAAACAGCATTCCCACCTCCCCTCCCTCAGACACCAAGTCAGCCTGAACCAGATTTGTCATCTCGACTAGGATCCAAATTTCTAGCCCAGAGCAAACCAATTGCTCCAGGCCAGGCACCTAGGACTCTTCTAGCCTGGAATGAATGATTCAGAAGTTCACAAGTTAAAATCCACCAACCTAAGCTAATCTAAACCAGGGGCTGCTTCTGAATTAAACCAGCATTTACTCATCCTCCAATGACTCAACCAGCCTCTGATAAAATTAATCAAAGACTCAAATGGATTATACTTCCACTCTTTTGCCTACACTCCCTACAATGAAGGTACTCACTATAGGGCTGTAGTGGTGCGTACATACCATCACATTTTTCCAAACATAGAGAAGGTAACCCTAAAGTTAGCAAGAGTGAACCATAAGGTAAACTGTGGACTTTGGATGATAGTGATGTGTCTGTGTAGGCTCATCAGTCGTAACAGATGTACCCTCTGCCGCTGGAGGTTGATAGTCGGGGAGAACATACATGTGAGGAAGGATGGGGGACAGGGAAAAGCAAATTTATGTATTCTCTGTACTTTCCACTCAATTTTGCTATGAACCCAAAATTGCTTTAAAAAATAAAGTCTATTAAAAAATCATAATAAGGACCCTGGGTGGTTCAGCGGTTGAGCATCTGCTCAGGGCATGATCCCAGGATGCTGGGATCGAGTTCTGCCTTGGAGTCCCTGTGAGGAACCTGCTTCTCCCTCTGCCTGTGTCTCTGCCTCTCTCTCTGTGTCTCTCATGAATAAATAAATAAAATTTTAAAATAATAATAATAAATAAACTCCCTAAGCATCCCATTGGCAATATATACTAATATTTAATTGAGTGCTATTATATTACAGTAATTAAAATTATATGCTGGAATTATTTTTTTAAGATGTATTTTTATTTATTTATTTTTTGAGAGAGAGAGAGCACAGTGTGGGGAGGCAGCAAAGGTAAAGGAAGAGATAGAATCTCAAGCAGACTCCCTGCTGAGCACGGAGTCTGGCAATATGGGGCTTGATCTCACAACCCTTGCCCTTGAGATCACAACCCAGGCCAAAACTGAGAGTCAGATGCCTAGCAAACTGAGCCACCAAGGCACCCCTATTTGATATTTTTTAAACCTTGATTTTCTACATGAGAACTGCATGGATCAAAAATAATAATAATTTTATAAATCATACTTTATAGTATAAAATTTAGAAACACAGATAAAACGAAAATGAGCAGAGCACCTGGGAGGCTCAATCTGTTAAGTGGCTGCCATGATCCTGGGTCCTAGTCCTGCTCCACCTCAATCAGGCTGCCTGCTCAGCCAGGGGGTCTGTCTCTCCCCCTCACCCTGCCCCTTCTTCTTGCTTGTGTTCTTTCTGTTTCTCTCGCCCTCAAATAAATAAACAAAAACTTTAAAACAAACAGAAAATGAGAAAAAAAAACGCAATTTTCTCACCATCCAGATGTCCATCACTCTCTTTCCTGTATATATGTAACAGGATCATTTCTAAAATATTAATTGCTTTGCTTTCTGTTTGTTACTCCCCACCCTCAGCTGGGTGGGTGGGGACCCAATGCTTTAGACATTTTTAGCAGAGGTACTAAAGAGAACACACCATGTGTATGTTCTTTTTCTTTTAATACCAAGTTGCAGTGTAAGACAGAAACCACTGGAAAGAATATGCAAATAGTTGAAAACAGTTTTTACTGGTCTCTTTCCTACTCTACCTCCCAATTGCCTGACGAGTTAAGACCCTCTGAGCTGAAAAATGTGAGGAGAGTCAAAAAAGGAAGTCAGGCCCAGCACAGAGTATAGCAGATACATAGGCCCTGCAACAGATTCCACTAGCTGTGACTCAGTCCATCCTCCACTTACTTTCTTATTTATGCAACCTCAAATTGGTTCAGGCGCCATATTCCCAGCCTTTATCTTGCAGTAAAGTATGGCCATGTGACACACTACTAGGCAATAGCATGTGAACAAAAGTCTGCCAGAAGTTTCTAGAACATATTTTGTTTTCTTTATATAGACACCATCTCTTCCTTCTTCCTTCCTAAATGCAGGACTGATCCCCAGTATGCAATAGCCAATTGTCCGGCTACTGCCCCCAACTGGGATCAATATTTGCTCAAAAAATGCTTAATAAGCCTCAGTTTATCATTTAACACTCCCCAAGGCTTAGCATCAATTCCAGGGGGACAATAGGAATAACAGAGAGGAAACAATATTATGTCAGGACTTTAAGACTGAATGACTGAGAAACCACTGAAGCCAGTTGTATTCATTGGAATCAGCTAAGTACCGTTTTCTATTTCAAGAAGAATAGGCAGGGCATGGAAATCTAGGTGTATAAATTGGCAATAGTAGTCATAAATTGAATTTTAAAATAGAATTTCATCACATTTCTAGCATACCTAATTTTTTGTGATCTTGATACATCCTATCCTCTACATGCACATACCTGTGCATGATCCACATATCTATGCATACATGCAGAGATACAGCTGTGCTTATTTTTTGTAAATGGAATCATACTGTATATGCTGTTCTCTTATCTGCTTTTCTCAGTTGATGACACATCCGAAACATCTTTACATGAACCAAACTTTCAATTCCAGGCTGAAATGTGCTTAACCCCACTCCACCCTTCCAGACCAGGAAACTACATTTTCCTGAGAGTCTTCGACAACATCTCCCATCCCACATGCTCTTCTGCAGTAGGACCTGGCCCTTTGCCATGGTGAAGTGGAGACTCATTCCCACCCCCACCCCTGAAATCTGGGCTAGCCTTGGTGACTCACTTACATCAAAAAGAATGCAGCAAAAGTGACCGCTTTGTGACTTCTGACACTAGGCCAGGACAGGCCATGTGGCTTCCCCTGGTGCCCTTGCATTGTTGACTGTCTGAATGCTCTCTCTTGGAAACAGCTCACTATGCTGTAACAAGCCGACACCCCACCAGGAGGCCAAATGTAGGTGTTCCAGATAATGGCCCCAGCCAAGCCCACCCTTCATGTTGTCCCAGCCCAGGCACCAGCCATGTAAGTAAAACATCTCTAGATGATTCAAGCCCCTCACCTTCTACATGGTCCTTTCCTATTCAAGTCTTCCCATCTGAGGCACCAGATATTGTGGAGAAGAAGCACACAATCTCTGCAGCCCCCCAGTTGAATTCTCTACCCACAAAATCTGGAAGCATAATGAAATTGTCATTTTAAACCACTAAATTGTACATGGTTAGTTCTGCAGCAATTGAGAACCAGATCACAATCCAACAGCACCTAGGGTGCTACAGACAGAATGTGTCCCTGCCAACACTCATATATTAAATCCTACCACCCAATGTGATGGTATTAAGAGTTGGGGACTTTGGGAGGTGATTAGGTCCTGAGAGTCTTACCCTTATAAAAGAGGCCCAGGGGCTCCCTTATCCCTCTCACCAAGGGAAGATGCAGGGAGAAGACAACCATCTATGAACCAGAAAGAGGGCTCCCGCCAGACACGGAATCTGACATAATCTTCACCTTCGACTTCCCAGCCTCCACAACCCTGAGAAATAGATTTCTACTGTTCATAAGTCCCCAGTGTACGGTATCCCGGGAGAGCAGCCTGGACAGACTAAGACTAAAGGGAAGACTAAAATAATGTGGCCAGCCTAAAAACTAACTAAAAAAGCAAATTCTCTATAAATAGCTAATGCAGTACAATGGAAGTCAAACCCTGATGTAAATCTACTTTGAATTATCTTTGCCAACTCTCCCCTTTTTCAGCGTGTAATTTCATCTTGGTAACCAATGTGTATGTGTCAGACACTTTATGAAACACAAAACATACTAAAAACTTCATTTAATACACTTCATTTAATCCACAAGAAGTCTGTAAGAAAAGCATTTTATCCTCATGCTACAAATAATAAATCTGAGGCTCAAAACACTAGATTAGCTGATAGATGGCAGAGTAGATATTTCAATAAGTTGGCACCCTCTATCTCAGAACACCGTGCTCCACCCACTACACTACAAGAGTTAGCCACAGCACTGGCCAGAAAGCTTATATACCATAACAAACCATCTTTTCACCATTGCCCTAAAACCAGAGGGAAGGTTTCAGTGAAATATGGTCATGGACAGGATCCCACTGCCTCATTCCTAGGTTTTTTTTTTTTTTTAATTTATTTATTTATGATAGTCACAGAGAGAGAGAGAGAGAGAGAGAGAGAGAGGCAGAGACACAGGCAGAGGGAGAAGCAGGCTCCATGCACCGGGAGCCCGATGTGGGACTCGATCCCGGGTCTCCAGGACCGCGCCCTGGGCCAAAGGCAGGCGCCAAACTGCTGCGCCACCCAGGGGTCCCTCCTAGTTCTTTTTTATGACAGTATACTCTGGCAATGTAGCCACTAATCTTCTATTTCACGGGGATGTTTATATAGTTACATAGTTTACATGGTTAATATCCTTTTTCTCAACCAAAATCTTTATCAAACCAGTTGGTCAGCATATACACATATAAAAGACCCCCTCCACCAAGAAACACCAAAAACAACTTTATTAATAATACCAACATGCTCTGCGTGGTGCTTTTTCTATTTTCGATTTTTATAAGAGCATATGTTGACTTATTACTGCCATTCTGTGATATAATGGTGGACAAATAAAGTGGGGAGAATATATAGGAGTACGATGAGTATGACAGGGGCATTTATAATGTATCAGGATATGGGCACTAACCCTTGTTGTTTTTATTTTTCAACTTTTTGTTTGTTTTGTTTTTTACCCAGAAAAGGGGAATCAGAATTTTATACAAAAATAACTACTGGGACATAAACCATCCAAATGGTTTCTATAGGGTTCAAATGTTATATCCTCAGCTTTGATGGTCCTCACATCAACTATAATAATATAATGACATCAATGATAATGATAGGAACTTATAATCAGAGAGTGTTCACCACATGCAAGGCACTAGGTTAAATGCCTTACGCTTTACCATGTTTACTAGAAACAGCATCCCTACAGTATCTCCACTTTCATTATCTGTAACTTAACAGACAAGGAAACACGCTTGAATAGCTGACCCGGAGTAACTCAGGGGAAGCTATGGGGAGCTGGTCTTGAGCTAAGGCCCATGTGACTCCAAAATCCATGCTCTTGGCCCCTTTTGTCCTCTTTCCATTTGGCATGTGTCCTCTTTGTGGTGGCCCAGCATCTATTATATGTTCTTTCTGTTTGGAGAATCTCTCACACTATGGGTCCCACTGTCAAAGACAGAAATCAGAGACTTGCTTTCTCAGCCTCTCTTGCAGCTGGGGTGCTGACACATGACACAGGCCCTACTAATCAGATACACCCATGCAAAACTCAACTTGCAGAACAAGAGGAGGCAAGAGGCAGTGTACAGGATCCATACAGCTGGGAGAGATGCAGGTGGAGTAGCCAACCTCTGGAGGCAGTGGTGACAGATGTCCCAGTGGGAGTCTTCACAGTGGACAACGGTAGAGCACACTCTTAATGGGCCTTGGGTGTGGCCACAATGTCTTTTGTTTCTGGTTGGGAGGCTGCCAAGCCTGACTCTGATCCTCTCAGGGTTTCTCTGACCTGTTAGTTAGACCTCAATAAGTTATATTTCTGCTAAAACTAGCTTCTGTGCTCTGTTACACGGGACTAAGAACCCAACTGGCACAATCCCTTCAGAACTCAACAAACATAGCAAAAGGAATGACTTACACCTGTTTGTTTTGTTTTTCATAAGCTACATTCAGTTTTATTATTAATCATTTCTTTTTAAATGCACACAATCTTTGGGGCACCCGGCTGGCCCAGGCAATGGAGGACGCAGTTCTCAGTGTCGTGAGTTTGAGCCTCATGGGTGTAGAGCCTACTTAAAAAAATAAAATAAAATAAAAATTTAAATGCATGCAGTTTTTTCTAACTAACTAAACCTCTTCAGCTACGTAGAACAGTCCACTGACTTTTTCACCAACTAAGAACCATTTCTTTCATGAGTAGAAATCCCAAAAAACTTCAAATATACTTTTTTCTCTTTGAAAGGATTTTCTTTCTTGGCTTTTTTTGCTTTCGGTATTAATGTGACATACCGGGTTCTACCTATGAATTTGATCAAATTCCTATTCCACCATCTTTATTCCTAAAGCCAAGCTTTAAAACTTTTACTCATTCTGGTCAGTAATTTCATTCTTATACAGTCTCATCCTTATCCTTTGCTTCTGTTCTACACATGGATTGATCACTGCACCTTAAATGATGCTACATAATTGCAAAGCATTCAAAACACTTACAATCTGATCTTGCCTGCTGGTTGTCATGTAATCAATAGTCTTCAGGGTTTACATATGATGTGCTTATATCAGGGACATGGCAACCAGTACTGTTTGCCTACCTGACAGCCAATTTCCCCTTATTTCTTAGTCACAGAGCCCCCTCTTTGTGCAGACATAAGGCATAAATATGCTCCAAAATGGTGTGCTCTTCCCCCAGGCCCAGCTACGAACCCTGATGGTTTCCTTTGCTGTAAGTAATTTAAGGATGGGCATGTGGTAGGCATACAAATCTCACCAATCAGATTGAGGAGTGGTCTAACTTAGGAACAATTTATTTCCCAATAAAAACTCCTTGCTTCCAAAACAAACAAACAAACAACCCTCCCCTCCCCCCAAAAAACAAAAACAAAAACAAACAAAAAAACCTCCGTGCTTCCTGTTTTGGGTGTTGTAATGTGCAGATGTGATGTCAGGATTTGCAGCAGCTATTTTGTGACTTGAAGAAACACACACACACACACACACACACACACACACACCATCAATCCACAAGGTCTTGAAAAACCAAAGAGGAAGCAATCGCAGGAAATGTTGGAAAGTAGAAAGCAGATGGATGAAGAGCTAATAGCAGACTCAGGAGAGTTGAATTCTAAGCTGGAGGTAAGGAAAGCTAAGAACCAACCTGGTTAACACTAGTAATATTGTCGAAAACCAACCTCTATGCTTCGAAGCCAAAATATAACTCAAAGACAGAGTTTAGGATAAAGGGGAACAATAGCCTTATTGCTCTGCAGAAAAAGGGGGCTGCAGCAGGCTCTGCCCAGAGGAACGGATGTAGGGGTTCTATAGGGAAATATAGAATCCAGCTGGTTTTGGCAGGGATTGTGTATGTGCTGCCAGCTTTGTCAGTCGTTTTCAGGGTAGTACTGAGTTCCTGAAACAAAAGGCTAAAAAGGGAGGTGGGGATGTTTGGGGAAGAGAGAATAAAGGTCACTTAAGTTTAAAATCGAGCTTCACTGAGACATCGGTATAGCTATTTTCATTTTTGTTCAACTTAAAGCTTTTGAGCAGTTTCAGTAGAACTGGGGACCTCCAGAGCTGGAGGATAAGGTAAGGAGGTAGCACTCAACCCCCAAAACCCTTTACTTGTTGTGTGCAGCTAGGCCAACGTCCGCTTTCCACCCCAGAAGAATCCTAATCAATGTTTTATTCACTGGAGAAGATAAAATGGTGTTCTCCGGAGCTGAAGACATTTGACATCATAGTTACTATACTGAAATCAGGTGTATTAAATAGCTGTGTTCGTGGAAGGCTGACGGCAAGACCCTCGCTCTCTTCCTGCATTTGTCTCCCTAAATGTTTAGCAACTGGATCTGAATCCTCCAAGTAGGGATCCCTGGGTGGCACAGCAGTTTGGCGCCTGCCTTTGGCCCAGGGCGCGATCTTGGAGACCCGGGATCGAATCCCACATCGGGCTCCCGGTGCATGGAGCCTGCTTCTCCCTCTGCCTATGTCTCTGCCTCTCTCTCTCTCTCTCTGACTATCATAAAAAAAAAAATTAAAAAAAAAATGAATCCTCCAAGTAGATACCTATAAGTAATCTAAACAGCTCAAGAGGAAAGAACCAAAGACAGTCGTGGGAATAGAGACACCTACGCAGGGAGGTTCCCAGAGTGAACAAGATTTACCCACACTCACAAAAAAAAAAATTACCCACACTCTCAAAAGTGCAAATTGCCACTTTGGGTGCTCACTCAACTAGGAGTGAGACAACCCACGGTTTCCATTCATCTGAGAAGAATCCATAGCATATATCCTGAAAACCAGACAAATAGGAGGGGAAACATCTTGAAGGAAAGAGAATGGAAAGGAAAACTTTAAAAAGACTCTAAAATTCTTAGACTGGGCCACCTGGATTGGCTCAGTTCTTTAGAGTATGCGACTCTTGGTCTCAGGGTTGTGTGTTCAAGCCCGATGTTGGGTGTAGAGATTATTTAAAAATTAAAATCTTAAAAAAAAAAAAAAAAGAGTCCCTGACAATCAGGAACCATTTAGAGTTTCCATTAGTAGGAAAAAAGATGGGATATTTGATAAACAATAATAGATTGAATTCAGGCCTCAAAATTTATGTGGAAATAAATTCCAGACAGATCAAGATTTATATATGAAACATCGAAAACCTGAAAGTACCAGCATAAAATATGGAAGAATTACTTTATAATCTGGGAGTAGGAAAATCTTCGTGAGTGTAATACAGAAGTTATAAGAGGAAAGAAGCTAAATATAAATACGTTTTTTAAATCTTACTAAGAAAATAAAACACTATAAACAAACTCAAAAGACACACACATAAAAAAAAAAACTAGGAACAACAATTTACATTCCTACAAATCAATAAGAAAAAGACCAATAATTTAATTGAAAATGGGCAAAGGAGATGAACAAAATTTCCCCGAAAAGGAATTTCCAGTGGTGTTTTAAACATATGAAAATACACTCAATTTTCTCCATAATAAGGGAAATAAATGCAAATTAAAACTACCAGATTGTCAGATTAAAATTTTGATAACACCATGTAGATGAAGGTTAGGAAAACAGATGCTCTCGCATATTGCTGGTGGGAGTGTAAACTGTCTGAACCCCCGAGGAGAACAGTTTGACGATACCTATCAAAATCTAACATGCATATTTTGGCAGGCACAATTCGTCGTAGACCCCAAAATCATCCCTCCATGTTCCTCGCTCACAGAATCCAGTTGCTCAGGTGGCAATGTGCCAAGCTCAAAGGAATGAGTTTATTTGTTGATTCATTCATATTTAAGAATTTTCTGTGTAAGAGGCACTTTTCTAGGTTCTGGGGATACAACCATGAAGGAAGCAGACCAAACCCTAGTTTCCATGATAATCTTGTACCAACTAATTGAGAATCGAGTAGCATTTTGATGTGTACTTCAATTAAGAGGTGAGTGTGCACTTTTCACCCAAACTGAGACACTTTTGAGAGTGAACAGAGTGCTCCTAATAACATTCACTAGGACAAAAGTGCTAACTGGGATCCAGTTCCAGGCAAACTGGGAAATATGGTCATCTCGAATAATCCTGAGATAAATAATCCTCGAATAAATGGACCACCATGTCCATTTCTGTCCTAAACAATGCCCTTCCATTCTGACACGATGCCACCAGGAGTCCTGCAGTCCACTCTGGAAGAAAATTAGGACCCAAACTCATTTCAGAGAAAGTACAAAGGACAGATGAATATGAAAAGATACTCAACCTCTTTAATAACGAGGCAAAATAGAATTAAATCAACAGTAAGAAGCCTTGGAAAGATTTCAAAAAAGAGAAAAGGATGTGGTCAGAATGCTTTCAAAACCTGTGCCTTTGATTTAAATGTTAATGCAATATATAATTTTCTGGGCATATCTCCAAACATAGAACTGAGTAAGACGTTATTGTTAAATTAAGGAAAAACAATGTTATCCTAACACATTTCAGTTCTTAAAAATAGCACAGAAGAATAAGATACTGAAAATTGATATTATAATCACCACTCATTTTCTTTTGCCAGATAGTCACTTTCCCAGCCTCCCTGGGATCCACTAGCAGCTAAAGAAACATAGGGAAAAAATCTCCAGAGTGCTTCTGGAATGGTTTTCTTCCCATTAAAAGGGACAAATTCAAAAGGCACATTTGATGGAAACACCTCCTCCCTCATGCTCTGACCTCAAAAGTGGCCATGGTGTCTGGGGATGCTGCAGCTATCTTGCAACCATGAAGTAACAATCGTGAAGAGAAAAGTCGATTTGCAGTGTGTTGCAGAGGAAAAAAAACACCTGAGGAGAAAAGAACCCAGAGCTCTTGGTGACCTTGGTGACCTACTGAACCAATCCTCACATCATTTGGGATGGAAGATAGACTTTCTTCTGTATACACATTGGTACTTACTGAATTTCATTTTTTTTAAAGTGAAATTTATTCATGAGAGACAAAGGCAGAGGGAGAAGCAGGCTTCCTGTGGGGAGCCCACTGGGGGACTGGATCCCAGGACCCCAGGATCATGCCCTGAGCCAAAGGCAGACACTCAACTGCTGAGCCACCCAGTTGCCCCTAAATTTCATATTTTGTGCATGAATCACCTGTGATATATGCCACCCCAAGATATGCCACTTTGGCATAAGAATTATTTTGGAAAAATAATTTGTAAAATAGCCAGTTTGAGAAGGGAGCTCTGACCTCCCCTTTTCCTTCCTAAAAGCAGGAGATAAAACTCCCATGTGAAAGATATCCTTCTTATGCCACAAGAAAAGACATATGCTTATCACCAGAGATGGAGTGTCAAGGCTGAGAGAATTCTGGCAAACAGATCTTGTTAAAAATAACTCTTATCCTTCTCTAGCTGCCCCCCCCCCATATATTTTGGGGCCTTGTCCACAATTGCCTCTCTTTATTCAACCTGGCATATAACTATTTAGGTTTTACCACTTCTTTGAGTCTTCATCTTCCTATGCGAAGAGGCCCCCATGCACACGTCAAAGCTGTAGGTTTTTCTCCTGTTAATCTGTTTTATGTCGTTTTATTTTTCAGACCCAGCGGAGATCCTTAAGAGAACAGAGGCTAAATTTTGCCTTCCCAACACCTATTCAAAGAAAACTTAATGCCTGGGATCTTATCAACTCATAAATGTTTAAACCAAAAGTATTATTTGCCTATGCTGGTTTACTTTGTGGGGTTTGTTGTTGTTGTTATTGTTTCTTTGTTTGTTTTTTCCAGTGGAAATGTAAGTTTTAAAAACACAAAGTTCAACGAAAAATGCAATACAAAATAAATGACAGGACAAAAAGGATTTTCACGGCTGCCTGGCTGGCTCCGTTGGAAGAGCATGCGACTCTTGATATGAGCGTTATGAGTTTGAGCCCCACATTGAGTGTAGAGATTACTTACATACATACATACATACATACGCAGACTTTGGGGAAAAAAAAAAACGGGACTTTCAGTATCAACTCTCGTAGGATACTGATCAAGCTCAAAGTGGCAGAAATCATTAACAGGAGTCAAGCTGGAGTCTAAGTATCCAGATCTCTTTCACCTAATGTGTTGGCAATTACTTCAAAGTACGGACTTGCTATAAGTATAGGACAAAATTTGGCTTTTTTAGTTTCAGGAGCCAGAAACCTCTGCTGGATGATTTCAGAATTGACTCATTAGATCTCTTAAAATAAAATAGATCTCTTTTAAATATGCAGATGCTGATTTTAAGTTGTTTTGTTCTTTTTGAAATCAATAACCACTATAATTTCAAAGGCTAAACCTGCGAAGCTTTTGGGTGTGTGAGGACTTGCTCTAAAATTTGCTACCCTCCTGCCGCCAGGCAACAATCACCCTGTGCGGTGAGTGTGGGTGTCAGCGAGCTGACCTGCCGTACCTCATGGGGACACCAGAGGGCGCGCGGACGGACGGCGCTTGTTTTTCTTTAAATCCTGAAACCAAAAATCCTCGTCGAGAACAACAAAAGACTGGGAACAAAGGGACAAGGAAAGAAGGCCGCACACCCTGTTTTACTTTGCTTCCTCTACCCTTCACCTCCCTACCTTAAGGAAGTAAAACGATTCAAATAGCAAAATGAAACCTTCAACCAGCAAAGAAAATTAGAGAATAGTCACTAGTTCTAGAGAAGACTGTTTATTACAGGTGCCCATTTACGCTATTTCCTTTGCTTAGTATCAGTAACTTTTTTAAAAACGTTATTGGGTTTAGTTGCTTTTTTTTTTTTTAGTTCAAAAATAATACAGGCACAGAGTAGAAAATTTGAGAAATATGGAAAAGCAAATAGAACAGGGATCATCAATATGCTCTCACCCAGATGTAATGTAACTTTTAATATTGCCCCATATTTCTTTCAATGTTTATAAATGCAGGGGTGCTTGGCTGTCTCAGTCCGTGAAGCATCCAGCTCTTTATCTCAGGGCAGGTCCTAAGTCTGAGCCCCACATTGGGTGTAAGGATTACTGAAATAAACTTTTTTAAAAGATTTTTTTTAATACTTGTAAAGGCACAGGAAAAGGAGTACTTTGCATACTATTCTGTGCTAGTTTTGTTCTTGTTTACGGTATTATCAAGTTCATTTTTATCAATGAATTCTGATGACCTTGTTAATCACATGAGTGACTCACAAGTAGAAGAAATTACAAAAATGTCACAGGCAGCTTTTTTCTTAAGGTGGCAATTTCAGTGTCGGACCTGAGTAGTGTTCATTTAAGGCAGGAATTTCTGTTGCTTTGCATTTAGAAGAGGAAATGGGTGAAGACTAAAGTTCAGGAGTAGGCACTATTTCATCTCACCCCAATTAAGCAGAATGAATTTGTCCACCCGGCTGCCTGAGAACTGACCCCAAAGGGCTGTGGGAGGGTGCGGGTCAAAGGACCCAGTAGTCCTCCGGGTGAGGTCAGTGCTTGCCGCAAGGCCAGACAGGTCAATGAGCACCATTACTGACACTGGGAATGACACCGCCAAGCCAGCAGGTGGTCAGTAAGGCAGGAAAAAGTCAGGAACAGGAAGGTCAATGACCTTGAGGCCAGAAGCCAATGCCAGCCCAGGAGGAGTCAAGCCACAGGGAAGGTGATGCCATCTGATGTCCTGAATTCCCTCATCACTATAATAAATAGGGAAAAGTGGTGACATTCTCTCGGCCCTGAGAACTAGGGACGTCTCCAGAGCTCTCTGGGCCTCAGTTTCCTTACCTATATAAATGAAAGGATTGAAAAGATCTGTAAGGTTCCTGCCGGCTGCTCAAAATCTGTGATTTTTAACTGTGCAGTGAAGACATTTCCTGCCTCCTGCGGTTGATCCCACTAGCAGGAGTCTCTCTCCCTGGCGTTTCCGAAATCCCTGCACACTCTTCTGCTAGTTCTGAGCCTTTGCATGAGTACTTTGCTCTTTCAGGGAATGCTAGAAAATCTTTCCCTTCTCTTTCAAACCTCATCATCATCTTTTGAAGAGCCAGCTAAAAGTGAGTTGTTTGGGTTTTTTTTTAAACACCCCCCTCGTCGGGCTCCCAGTGCATGGAGCCTGCTTCTCCCTCTGCCTGTGTCTTTGCCTCTTCCCCTCTCTCTCTCTCTCTCTCTCTCTCTCTGTGTGACTATCATAAATAAATAAAAAAAAAATAAAAAAAAAATAAACACCCCCCTCCCCCCCGCTGCAGACCCAGTCCTTCTGTAGTCCCAGAGTATTTTACACATACTTCCCTCACTTTATTTGTGACCTTAAGCTTCTTGTGCCTCAGTCTCCTCATCTGTAAAAGGGGAAGAATTACAGTACCAAACTTACAGGATTACAACAAACATTAGTTATCCTTACACCTGTAAAACATTTAAACCAAAGCCTGTACATAGTAGGCTGTCAGTCAACGTGAACAATACCTCCTCTATAGCACTTAACAAACTATCAGTAAAAGAGTCCACCTCCATGAAATCTGAGTTCTGGAGGGCAGAAAGTGAATATTAGTCATATCTTTGTCCCCAGTGTCTATCTCCATATCTGGCACAAAGAATAGATGAATACAGTTGGGATTTTTTGTTGTTGTTTTTTGTTTTTTGGGTTTTTTCAATGAGAGGGAAAAGAGACTAATGGGTTGATTGCACTTGAAGGGAAAACGTTTGCCTCTCAGTTTTAACTCTGCATTATTTAGATAAATTAGATGGGCAACTGGCAAAATATGAGCATCCTCAATAGAAATTGTTTTTCCTTTAATAATCTAAACTGTACCCAGCTAGGTCTGTCTTCCAGGCCCAAATCATAAACATTCATGTTTGAATTTGAATTTGAATGTTTGTGAAGGGTTAGTTTCATATTTGCATGGGAAGTTTTGCATTTTAATAAATGTAAATCATGTTTCTGTGAATGAATGATTAGAGAATCCAAAAACTACCCAGGAGCAATTTAGACTCTTTTGCAATTACCCAGAAGGAGGGAAGGGAAAAGAGAATGACAGGTAGTAAGCTAGCCCAAGCTCTTTTTTACATTGTATTCAAAGGTTAAGTTGAGGAAGTGAAAATAATAAAGAAAGGGAAGAATCACAAGAAACCAGGTCATCAAGATGATATCAAAAAATCAAGAATTCTTTAAGAGAGTGAAGAAAACGAGGCACACATGTCCCAAGATATATCATATATGTGTTGATATATCTCAAGATATTTATCAGATTTGGGAATCCCTAGGTGGCTCAGTGGTTTAGTGCCTGCCTTCAGTCCAGGGTGTGATCCTGGAGTCCCGGGATCAAGTCCTACATCGGGCTCCCTGCATGGAGCCTGCTTCTCCCTCTCTGCCTGTGTCTCTGCCTCTCTCTCAGTCTGTGTCTCTCATGAATAAATAAATAAAATATTTTTTTAAAAAAGATATTTATCAGATTCAAATAAAAGAAAACAAGTAATCAGAACATATTTTCTAAAACTTTCAAAATTCAGTAGGAAAACAACCCAATTGAAAAATAGACAAAATATTAAGGTGCTTAATTTGTACTTATAAACCCATGGAAATATGTTCAACATCATTAATCATTAGGGAAAGATCTATTAACCACATTCCACTACACACCTATTAGAATGACTCAAACTAAAATTCCTTACAATACCAAGTGCTAGCAAAGACATAGAACAACAAGAATGCTCATGTATTGTCAGTGGGAATGCAAAATATTCCAGTTAGGAAAACGGTTTGGTAGTTTCTCATAAAGGTGAATATACACTCACCCTAAGACCTCGCTATCCCACTCCTGGTGTTGAACCAAGAGAACTAAAGATACAAAAACCTATGTATTGTTAAAAAAAAAAAACAAAATTCAACTGAGTAAATTTGAAGATCTAATTGGCTTTCTTCAAACAATTCATAAATTGGGCAGCATCCTATCTGCCAAGTAGAAAAGCACCCCAAGGAACTGTACAATATAGAATTTTATAGGCAGAAACGGGACGGTTGCTAGCAAAAGAAAGGATTGTTTCAGACAGGTTCACTTTCTCCTCAAGAGTAGTCTTATCATGCAGATGATCTCACAAGTGCTGATCAGGAAATTCCAGATTGGTTGGCTTAAAATTTCACTCCTGGGAGAGATGCTGAAACTGCAAACAGATTAAGTCTTGGGGAGGCCTGTAACAAAAGTGACTCCATTTTGGTCTGTTGTCTCTTTTTAACAATACTAATGTTTATAATAGCTGTATTTAGGAAACAACTCAAATGTCCATCAACTAGTGAGTAGATAAACATCCATACAATGATGCACTATTCAGCAATGGGGGAAAAAAAATCTCAGTGATACAGGAAACAATGCGGATGACTCCCCAAAAGCATCATGCTCACTGAAAGATACCATATTCGAAAGATTACAAACTGTACCTTTCCATTAATATGATATTCTGGACATGGAAATCCTATCAGCGGTGGCCTGGGGCTGGAGAGAAGGGATTGACTGTGAAGGCGCATAATGGAAGTTTGTGACGGAGGTGATAGGAGTGATGGGAATAGTCTATAACTTGAGTCATAGAAGAGTACTCCTAAAAAAGAATGAATTTTACTGGACATAAATTATACCTCAATTAACCCTAAAAATAGTAAATAGACAAATACATTTATTTTAAAAATGAATAAGAGGCCAAGAAAAAGCTAACATAGCTTGAGAGATCCTGTATCACCCATCCTGCTCCCCTGGACCTTTCTGCCTCATTTCTCCCACGGTCCTTCTCAGGATCCCTACGCATTTCCACCTTTTTTCAACCACTCTGCTCGCCACATTTCCGCAGCTCCTATAACTTTTGCACACACAATTCTCTCTACTGAGAAAACTCTTCCTTCTGCATCTTCTTCTTAGTAACTGTCACAATTGTAATTTAACTTTTTTGTTGTTATTATTCTTTGATTAATGACAGGTGTCTCCCCAGCTCACATGAAAGTTCCTTGAGGTCAGGGTCCTTGTTCATCACGGCACCTCCAGCGCCCAGCACAACACTTGGCTTACACAATGAGTACTCAACCATTCTGGTCAACTGCCTACTCATTGTCTCAACCTTAACACATCCAAAACCAAAATGCTGATTATCCCCCAAAATACTGCTCCAGGTGCAGAGCTGTCATGTTGTGCACTTCCAAGGAGTGTGGCCATGGAGTATCTATGTGAATCCTGTGGGCTCCCCAGTGTACTTTTGTTGGGGGCCAAGGGCAGGCTGCCCCAAAATGGACCACTTTAGGCATTAAGGTTATTTTGAGTTAAAAAGTATTCCAAACACAGCTGGTTCAGAAAAAGCTCTTTAGCTAACCCACAGCTGCCTAAAAGGATTGAGATAGAAGTAACTACGTTACAATACGAACTAAGTGCAGCCTGTTTGATTAAAGTCCTCTCTTCGTTGTATTGTTTCTCAGTAGCCCAGGAAACACTCATTTACCAAATATTTACTCTTTTTCATTCTTCCTGAAAATGCATTCCTTCCCTTTGAAGACTAAGACTCTTGACATCTTCTCCTTATTTCATAACAACATTTGTACCTTTCATTTTGCCTGTCTTTGGAATTTCCATGTCTGTATGGATTCCTTCTACGTATGCTACTAAATTTAATTCTTTCCTATTAATATGTCACATGTCAATTTGTTTGTTTGTTTTTTAGAGTCAGGGAGGGGTAGATGGAGGGAGAGAATCTTAAACAGGCTCTATGCCCACTGCGGAGCCCAATAGGAGGTTCCATCTCACTGAGATGTCTCCTCATGTCAATTTGATTCTCACTCTAGCTAGAAGAACCTTAAAGGGAACACGAATTCTTGCTCCCTTCACATAAACTATCGATATGGATGGTATCCTCTGAGGTCGTGCACTATTTTCCACTTCAGTTCATGGCAACTCTATCCTTCCAGTTGCTCAGACCAAAAAATGTGGAAGCGTCTTTAAAAAAAAAAAAAAGATTTTATTTATTTGATAGAGGGAGAGACAGTGCAATCACAAGCAGGGAAGTGACAGACAGAGGGAGAGGGAGAAGCAGGCTCCCCACCGATGTGGGGCTCAGTCCCAGGACCCCGGGATCATGACCTGAGCAGAAGGCAGATGCTTAACTAACTGAACCCCCTAGGCACCCCGTAAGTGTCTTTGATTCCTCTTTTACTCTTACGCCTCACATTCAGGAAGTTCTATCAGGAAGGCTCTACCTTCAAAATACGTCAGCACCTCTCATGTTCTCCAAAACTCCCAGGTTAGCCTGACCCACCTCACCTGCTTCATGGGTTGTTGCAACAGACTTCATCGGTCTCCCTGCTTCTGCTCTGCCTCCTACAATCTATTCTCAACCCAGTAGCCAAAAACTCTTTAAAACATAAATCAGGGATCCCTGGGTGGCGCAGCGGTTTGGCGCCTGCCTTTGGCCCAGGGCGCGATCCTGGAGACCCAGGATCGAATCCCACATCGGGCTTCCAGTGCATGGAGCCTGCTTCTCTCTCTCTCTCTGTGACTATCATAAAGGCATTCAAATTGGCAAAGAAGAAGTCAAACTCTCCCTCTTTGCTGATGACATGATACTCTACATAGAAAACCCAAAAGCCTCCACCCCAAGATTGCTAGAACTCATACAGCAATTTGGTAGCGTGGCAGGATACAAAATCAATGCCCAGAAATCAATGGCATTTCTATACACTAACAATGAGACTGAAGAAAGAGAAATGAAGGAGTCAATCCCATTTACAATTGCACCCAAAAGCATAAGATACCTAGGAATAAACCTAACCAAAGAGGTAAAAGATCTATACCCTAAAAACTATAGAACACTTCTGAAAGAAATTGAGGAAGACACAAAGAGATGGAAAAATATTCCATGCTCATGGATTGGCAGAATTAATATTGTAAAAATGTCAATGTTACCCAGGGCAATTTATACGTTTAATGCAATCCCTATCAAAATACCATGGACTTTCTTCAGAGAGTTAGAACAAATTATTTTAAGATTTGTGTGGAATCAGAAAAGACCCCGAATAGCCAGGGGAATTTTAAAAAAGAAAACCATAGCTGGGGGCATCACAATGCCAGATTTCAGGTTGTACTACAAAGCTGTGGTCATCAAGACAGTGTGGTACTGGCACAAAAACAGACACATAGATCAATGGAACAGAATAGAGAACCCAGAAGTGGACCCTGAAATGTACGGTCATCTAATATTCGATAAAGGAGGAAAGACTATCCATTGGAAGAAAGACAGTCTCTTCAATAAATGGTGCTGGGAAAATTGGACATCCACATGCAGAAGAATGAAACTGGACCACTCTCTTTCACCATACACAAAGATAAACTCAAAATGGATGAGAGATCTAAATGTGAGACAAGATTCCATCAAAATCCTAGAGGAGAACACAGGCAACACCCTTTTTGAACTTGGCCACAGTAACTTCTTGCAAGATACATCCACGAAGGCAAAAGAAACAAAAGCAAAAATGAACTATTGGGACTTCATCAAGATAAGAAGCTTTTGCACAGCAAAGGATACAGTCAACAAAACTAAAAGACAACCTACAGAATGGGAGAAGATATTTGCAAATGACATATCAGATAAAGGGCTAGTTTCCAAAATCTATAAAGAACTTATTAAACTCAACACCAAAGAAACAAACAATCCAATCATGAAATGGGCAAAAGACATGAAGAGAAATCTCACAGAGGAAGACATCGACATGGCCAACAAGCACATGAGAAAATGCTCTGCATCACTTGCCATCAGGGAAATACAAATCAAAACCACAATGAGATACCACCTCACACCAGTGAGAATGGGGAAAATTAACAAGGCAGGAAACAACAAATGTTGGAGAGGATGCGGAGAAAAGGGAACCCTCTTACACTGTTGGTGGGAATGTGAACTGGTGCAGCCACTCTGGAAAACTGTGTGGAGGTTCCTCAAATAGTTAAAAATAGACCTGCCCTACGACCCAGCAATTGCACTGTTGGGGATTTACCCCAAAGATTCAGATGCAATGAAACGTCGGGACACCTGCACCCCGATGTTTCTATCAGCAATGGCCACAATAGCCAAACTGTGGAAAGAGCCTCGGTGTCCATCGAAAGATGAATGTATAAAGAAGCTGTGGTTTATGTATACAATGGAATATTACTCAGCAATTAGAAACGACAAATACCCACCATTTGCTTCAACGTGGATGGAACTGGAGGATATTATGCTGAGTGAAATAAGTCAATCGGAGAAGGACAAACAGTGTATGTTCTCATTCATTTGGGGAATATGAATAATAGTGAAAGGGAATATAAAGGAAGGGAAAAGAAATGTTGGGAAATATCAGGAAGGGAGACAGAACATAAAGACTCCTAACTCGGGGAAACGAACTAGGGGTGGTGGAAGGGGAGGAGGGCGGGTGTTGGAGGGGAATGGGTGACGGGCACTGAGGTGGACACTTGATGGGATGAGCACTGGGTGTTGTTCTGTATGTTGGTAAATTGAACACCAATAAAAATTAATTAAAAATAAAATAAATAAATAAATTAATTAATTAATTAAAAAAATAAAAATAAAACATAAATCAGACCAGGTCATGTCTCTCTCCAAAACCCTACAGCAGCATATTTCCCCTCAGAATAAAAGTCAAAGTCTTTACAATGACCTCTAAGGCCCCATAGGCCTTTTAGATAGCTATGTGGCCACAGCCCTTACTTCAAGTCTGTTCAAATGCTACCTTACTAAAATGAGGCCTATTTGACCACTGTATTTAATCTGCCACTCTCTAAACCCTCTTATAATGTCATCTTTTTCTATTTCTGCTCTTGTCACCCTGTAGCATATTTATTTATTAAATTCACTGTTTGCTGGCTACCTTCTATTAGGATATAAGCTCCACAAGAGGATAATTTATTCATTAAAACCTCCTCCTATGTCTAAAACAATGCCCGGCACATTGTAGGTTCAATAGTGAATGAATAACTACAGTGCCTAAGCAATTAAAGATTAGTAAATATTAGTACAGGAACGAGTGTGACACATTATGCTGATACTAGCGATAAAGGTTTTCTCTCCCTAACACATATTTGTTAATATAAAGTATGTGGAACCATGGAGTAGGGTGAATTTTGTACAAGATTTGCAGTCAAGGCTTGGGTGATTCCTGGCCTCTCACCACTTTCTATCTGAGTGACTCTACAAGATTCTCTTCCTCCAACCTGTAAAATAGGGATAAAACACCCACCCTCTTGACCTCAGAGGACTGTGGAGAAGATGAAGTGAATGCAAATGGTTCTGCATGCTGTGATAAGCTCGACAGCCAGTTATTTAGGTAGAGCAAGATCTGAAACTTTCAATAACATTGATTGTCACCATGCTATTCACCTCCAAAGACAGTTCTGTGTTGTCCCTGCTGCCAGTAGATTTTAACCTTTACGTTCACCCTGTGCTGACAGTGAGGAATCTCTGAGCTCCCTTACCCTGTTCAGGTTAATCAACCTCTCTTCCTTTCCATTTTAGGAAAATGGGCAGCAGGTGCTCAGTTTCCTGCTCCATGATCTGTGCTGACTCAGGCCACTTCTTCATTTCCCTAGGGAGTGGAAAAAAAAAAGTAAAAACCCATGTATGAAAACAGGCATAGCTTTACCACAGCTTAGGTGCAGAGGATGATGTCTCTTCTGAAAGGACAAGGATTAAACCTTTTCTACTTGGAGTGGGGGAGGGGTGAAGACAGATCTTTCAATTAATCTGGGTTCCCACTTGCCCTGCAGTTTGGCCAACACAGAGACCTGGGACAAATCCCTTCAATCTTACAAGGAAAAAAAGCGGTCATCGTAGTTATCACAGTGCCCTTTGGACCTTACAACTTACTGGAACGTTAGGAGTAGAAGGAGGGCATAGGGCATGGAGTTTTATTGAGGTTTCTAGTGTACTTAACACACACACACACAAATATAAATATATATATATATATATATACACACACACACACACACACACACATATATATGCCCAAACAGGCCTAAGAAATTGCTGGGTTTTTTTTTTTTAAGTCTGCATTAAATAATCCCTTTCATCACATGGAAAAACACCACCTAACCTATGATCCCCCGCAAAAAAAAAAAAAAAAAAAAGTATTACTTCATTACCCTGCAAGGAATGGATTCCATACATTTAAGTGCTACGATGAAAACTTTCAATCATGTCAAGTCTGGGACTCTAGAAATTTGCTTATTTAGGGATCATGGTCAAAGTTTCTGTGGGAAAAAAAAAAAGTTTCTGTGGGAGGTCCTCTTTGGAAGGGGTTTGATTCTGTTCATGAAAAGGCTAAGGATGGCACAAATTATCCCATGAGCCCACCTTCTTCCTAACCGTAGGTTCAATTAACAGCACATCCTTGTTTTTTTTTTTTTTTACATCCTTGTTTTTGAATTATTTACATGTTATGATAATGATTTTTGCCATTTACGTGTTTATCATTTTCAAGCAAACTGTGGACGCCTCAGGAAAGAGACTGAAATACAGAAGAAGAAGAAGAAAATCAGCTAACACACTTTGGTTTGGGCCACAGCTGGCCCAATGCACGAGCGCCCTCGTGTCCCCAAAGGTGACAGATTGAGGCGGCACCGCAGCGTGGGTCAGCCCTGACTGCCCGGACGTCTGGCAACCATACGCTGGCCGTGAACTTCGAGTTCAGAATGAAAATAGAAATGTGTGAAGGTGACGCTGTGCTCCAGTTCACATCCTCTTGTCACTACTACATTAAAAACCTCCCTCCAGAAACCCAAATCCTCCGGAAAGCATACAGAGCCCCGGAACGCTATCTTCACCAACGCACCCCTAATAAGCACGGAAGCGCATTTCGATTCAGTTCTAAATAAGTCTCTCTTGCCGCTAACGAGGAGTCCAGGGAGCCCAGAGGGCATGGCGAGGGCACGAGCGAGCCCCGGGTTCGGGTTGTCTCACTTCCGGACAGTAAATGGAAGGGCGGTGAGCCTAGGGAGGGACCTTCATTACTTTTGAAAAGAAGTTTTAGAGACCAGCGGACACCAGCTCCTCGTTAGTATAGTGGTTAGTATCCCCGCCTGTCACGCGGGAGACCGGGGTTCAATTCCCCGACGGGGAGGTTGGCACGTTTTATCGATTCCCGTCGCTCTTTTCCGTACAGTTCACCTACGTCGCGCTAGGCCAACAAATACAAGACGCAGATACCTTTTGTGTGACTTTTAAAACGGGGGACCCTGAAGCTGAGAGCTCACTGCAACATAAAGGCTACCTGACTGGCAAAGCTTTACGTTGCCGGAGAAGCCGAGCCGCTGGCTGCCCCGCGCTAACAGCGGCCGCCAGAGCCCGCCTGCGCCTGCGCGTGCGCAATGACGCCCGCCAAATTCCAACTGGAGGTCACGACCCCGGCGCGGAGCCAGGAGTGGGGGCTGGGAGGGAGCCGGCGGAGTTTCCGGGCCTACAGGCCGGGCGGGAACGGAAGCGGCCTGGTGTGGCAGGGGGAGGAGCGCCTTCCCGGGCCCGGGGCCCAGCCTGGAAGGGAGACGCGCTCCTGCCGCCTCCGCTCGTTGCGCCCCCAAGTTCGGCGGAGGCTTAGCGATCAGTAAACCTGGGGCGCCAGAGGGCTCGGTGTCTAACTCCAGCCTGCGCGAGGCGGAGGGCCCAGCACAGAACTGGAAGGACGGACGCGTGTCCGGAGGAAACGCCATGTTACTTGAGTCCTAAGAAACCGCGCGAGCGACAGCCCAGCAGGACCTCGTGGCGCAACGGTAGCGCGTCTGACTCCAGATCAGAAGGCTGCGTGTTCGAATCACGTCGGGGTCATGGGCTTTTTTTTTTTCTTTGTAGACGTTTTTAAAACGCTGGCTTCTGGAGATCTAGGATTATTCCCGCCGTTTTTTGAAAATGCCTTTGATTTTAGGATTGAATCGTCTTCATAAGTTATCCTAGTAATCCTTAGTGTGCGAAAAGACAAGGCTGACTTCATACTGTTCAGTTTTGTACTGTTTGGCTTTGTGAAGGGAGTTTTCCGTCATTTAATGTGCGTAGCACCTAGAAGTGTGGATTGTTACTGCTGTGCACTAGTGGGTGTATCCATCAGTCCAGCGGCTCATCCCAAGAAATGTACAAGTTGTTTTCCCAAAAATGGTCTTGCTTTTGGAACCAAGGACAATAGAGTAAAAATGTCTAACATTGAATATTGTTGCGGTTTACGTGTTTTGGCCCGTGTGCCAATAAACAATCTTAACGTGTGATGAGTATCCCACTTTTACAGATAAAACTGGCACACAGAGGAAAAGTTTCCAAACAAGGTAACTGACTACATGTCCTCTTCTTTACTGTTTTATAATAAAGGTGGGGAAATTGTTGAAAGAATATGCTAGAAGGCATTGGACCTAAGTGATACATCAGTAGCCCCTTTATAGTTTCACCAATTCATGTGGGTGGGGACAAGTCTGATACCAGGTTAAATTATTAATCTCTTTCATAGGGAGCAGAGCTTCATCACCTTTGTGAGCTCCAGGACGCTCAGTACTGAATAGTGCCCGAAGGCATGTGTCAGACATTTGTTGTACAAAAAATGAACAAGATGATGAGAAATATTTTTAGATCTTTATTGGCCACGTTCCATAAAAGTCCTTGAGTTTTTCTGCTCAGTCTTTTGAAAATATCAAGTACTAATTTCTTATGATAAATTATGTCAGGTTAAAACCTAATACAGCACTATAGCCAGACATTCTATTTTCACTTTGTGTAGTTTGTTCTTTCCTCTATTTGGATGGATTGAGGTTAGACCATCCATTTCCACAGATATGAACCACCAACTATGATGAGCCTAATAACTGTGCTCAGCACTGAGGGATACACTGAGTAACCAAATACCATAATGTGTTCGGCTAAGTGCCATGAAAGTAACATGAGCAGAGTGGTATGTAGGTGCTAAAATAGGGACATTAATTCTGCCCTGGGTAGTTCAAGAAGGCCCCATAAAGGAGTGTCTTGAAAAATACAAGTTTGCTGTGTTACTTTAAGGCATTTATTTATCTAGTAGACATACATGAATGCTTTCAAAGAGTCAAGCACTGTCACTTAATATTCCTGGGATTTGGTTTCTTCAACTATAAAAGTAGTGGTTTATGTTAGTTTGCTCAGGCTGGTGTAGCAAAAGACTGGAAGGCTTACACAAGAAATGTATTTTCTTGTGGTTCCGGAGCCTAGAAGTTCAAGATCCAAGTGACAGTGATTTCTTCTGAGACCTGTCCTTGGCTTTTAGGTGGCCACCTCACCGTATCCTTACATGGTCATTCCTCTGCCTACATCCCTGCTGATGTCCAAGTTTCCTTTTATAAGGAACCCAGTAGGCTTGGATTAGGGCCTACACTAATGGCCTCATTTTAACTTAATTATCTCTTAAAAGTCCTTATCTCCAAATATACTCACATTTTGAAGTACTGGGGAGTACTCAGGGCTTCCATATATGAATTTTGAGAGGCCACAATTCTCCCCATAACAGAACTTCTGTTCCTTCTCCCCCAGCAACCTTTGAATCTATAGCATACATCTGTAACAATGCCTACTTGATCTTAGCTTGGACCAAGCATGTTATCTCATTTGTACGAAATCGTGCTTTTGTGTGCAGCAGAGCAGGTAATGTTACCTTGTTAATCATTTTGTTATTGCAGCCCTAGCAAACTAATACACTTTCTTTGGAGAACTGCTAGTTCTCCAGTATGGCTGGAAAGGAAGAGAGAAAAACTAGAGTTAAACAGGAGTTAGATCAATCTGTCAGGATCTTTTAACTGATTTGGATTTTATTCTGAGGACAATGCAAAACTATTATTCAAGACTATGACAAGGTTAACTCTGGCTTTACAAAGTATGTTAAAAAAAAAAAAAGGCCTAGAGCTGTTGTTTCCAGACCAGTAACCTATGAACAAGTTAGAAATGCAAATATTCAGGTCCCACCCCACCCCATACCTACCCAGACTCAGAAAACTCTGGGGATGGGGCCTGGCAACAAGAGTTTTAACCAGGCCTTCCAGATGATTTTAATGCCGACTAAAGTTTGAGAACCAGTGGCCTATAGAACAAGGCCAGACTGGAGGTCCCGCTTACCTCACAGGGTTGAGAATCAAACTGGACACAGCATAAGGAATATGGTCAATGATATTCTAACAGCCTTGTATGGTGACAGATGGTGGCTACACTTGTGGTGAGCACAGCAGAACTTAGGAGTTGAGTCACTATGTTGTACACTTGAAACTAATGTAACATTGTGTTTCACCTATACTCAAAAAAAAAAAAAAAAAACCCTTTAAAAAAAGATTCAGGATTTTGAACCTTGGCACTTAGTCCCTGGGACATTGCTGCCAGGTTGGCTTGGCTTGTCTCTAGCGCTAAGTGTTGAGTTCTAGAGGCGGCTCTAGAGATGTCTGTGAAGTTTGTAGGCTTTGTGATCAAGAAAATTCTTAGTTTCTGGGGTAAGAGAACATTCTTAGTTTCTGTTGGGCTTCAACATCAGCTTGCGGAGGGCCGGCTCGGGGCGTCTGAATGGTACCAAACAAGACAACACCGGCTCCAGGTACCACATCCAAGGCCTAGGTCTCAGAAAGATCCATAAACCGCCACCATGGGGAACGTAGTAAAAAGTACAGTAGATTCTGTTGCTGGGGATAAATGACTGGAATGATAGAGACAAGATGAACAGGTAATAGGGACTTTGAGGCTGGCAGGGAGGAGGCGGAGTGGACGGGGAGAGGCACTCACCTTCCCGGCCTCAGACTGGAGAGCTGAGCCCTCTGTCACCCAGGGCACTTGGCCATCTTTCTTCCGGTGGCCCCGTAGCACTTAGGTCCTGGGAACCTTAGGTGGGGTCAACGTCCGGCCGACTGAGCAACAAAAAATCTTCAGCTGCCTTTGGACCCGTTCATAATTCTCCATAGGGAGCACTTTACAGACGGGCTTGATGTGATTTAACGAATTTTCAATAGTAGTAGAAACAAAATTAAGGGGTTGCCTGGGTGGCTCAGTGGGTGAGCATCTGCCTTCGGGTCAGGGCATGATCCTGAAGTTCCAGGATCGAGCATGGAGCCTGCTTCTCCTCCATCTGCCTCTCTCTGTCTCTCATGAATAAATAAAATCTTAAAAAAAAATCAAATGAGATGTCCATAAAAATGTTGTAAAGAAGTATATATACATGTCATTATTTATATTGCTACAGCTCTAAGACTGTTACTTCACAGGTTCCAGCTTCTTTCCAAGTTTGGACATCTGTACTTTCCTAGAATAGCCCATTTGCTGACTTGCTATATAGCTCTGAAAGAACTTAAAATCCAACACTTTAACTTCTACAAATATTTTATAGGAATGAGGTCAAAAAAGAGGCTCTGAAATACAGATCCATATTTGAATTCCCACTTAATAGATCTGTGATTTTGTTCTATTTCACTAAAATCTTTCCAGGCATTTATTCTCCCAAGTAGATTTATCCACTAGTATAGAATGCTCTAAGCATTTATTTCACCTGTTCAATAAACTAGGCTTCTCTTTTGAGATTACTGTTAATCAGTTACCTAAGACTGATGATGAACTGATAAAAATGAAGCCTTTGGAAATACAAAACTGAAAGACTGAATTCTGATAAGCCAAGTGATTTCCCAATTTCTCACACTAATTTCAAAAGAAGTTATATTTATAAAAGCATGTGTTCATCAGAGAAATCTTCAGAAATACATTATAAGAAAGTAACAATTACTTGTTCCCTATCACCTAGACAAAATTATTACAAATATTTTGGTCTATATCCATTTAGTCTTTTTTCTTTGTATAAATTTTTAAATAAACATATATCCAACATATATCCATACACACTACAGTTCTTTATAGAACTGAGATCTTACTCTAATATGGTTCTCTATTTTTTCTACTTATTTTTTACTCAATGTTGTATTGTGAAAATCTTCTCATATTCTTAAGAAAAATGTGAAGAATATGACTTTTATGACCATGTATTTAGTCATCTACTCCGCTTGAGGTGACACCTTTAAATTCACAACCAAGCCCTATGCAAAATGGGATAATGAAAAACAAAAAAGTCAGCTGTATGTTTAGAACATTAAAAACTTCAAAAAGGAAAATGAAGGCAGCTATCCAAATGATTTATGGGGAAAAAAAAACAGTTTTCCGACAGTTATTCCATTGGTATGTTTTTTTCTTAAAGCCATGGCTTCACATAGAATATCTTTCCACTGTTTCTCAAGATTTTTAGGTATCAATGCTGTAACGTTTTAAAGAGTTTAAAAAAAAAAAAAGAAAACCCAATACCAAAATAAATAAAACCCAATAGCTGTTTCAACAAAAAAAGGTAATTTTCTAAAATTTTATATTGTATGAATAAGATAAATAAAATGCCAAGTCTTTTTTTTTTTTTTCCAATTAAGAAATTGCACAGGGCAGTAGAATATGTGATTCTTGACCTCAGAGTTGTGAGTTTGAGCCCGATGTTGAGCAGGGAGCCTACTTAAAATGTAAAAATAATGAAAAAAAAATTAAGAAATTTCATGGGCAGTGACTCAAAGAATCAAGTCCTTGAGCAGGAGAGAAGAATGAGATCCAGAGTACAAGGGGTGGAGTTCTTTCTGACAGTTTTCTCTTCCATTGAAACAAGAAAGATGCAAGAGCAAATGAACACGGATGTGATCTTCTGAAGTTGAGGCATTCCCTGCCGGTGGTTTCCAGTTTCTCAAGTATGATGCAAGTACACCAGGTGAAAATGGGTGGGGGGTTAAAGGATATAAGAGATTTGAGTTGAGAAGCCAAGGTATGAATGGTTAATCCAGAGAATGAATAGTTTTGCCAGCCAGTATTAAGTGCTCCTGTGAGGTCTGAGATCATACATAAATTAAAACCAATCAGCCCTGTTGTATGGTTTTTCTATAGCAGTCTTTGCTACTTGGATGCAAGCAAATGGAATGGAAAAGTTTGTTTTAGTGGGGTTCAGTCCAAACAAGACTGAGGTTCTATCTTGAGAGTCCTGCAAGCAAGAAAGATAGAGACATTGGTATAAGAGGGTTGAAAATGCCGGCAAAAGAGCAATTGCAAGGATTGATCGAGGAATCTAAGTTGGGTAAATTGGAAGTGTTTATGATGCCAGAAGCATATGAATAGATTTTTTTTTAGTGTTGGGCTTAATGGATTGGAAGTGTTAATAGGTCAGTGAGAGTATAATAAATGAGCTGAGGAAAAACACTAGTGATTGACAACTGGGATACTTGAAATTGAGACTTAGAAGGCAAAACAGTTATTGATGACAAGGCTCAAAGTTTTAGCACTTGGAATGAATGGATGATATGAAATAGAGGAACAAGTTGTTGAAGAAGATGAAGAGCTAAAAAATCTAAAAGGCCAAGTGCTGAGGGTGCCTGGCTGGCTCAGTTGAAAGAACATACGACTTTTGATCTTGATCTTGGGGTCATCAGTTTGAGTCCCATGTTGGGTGTAGAGATTACTTAAATAAATAAATATTTAAAAAAAAAAATAAAACTAAGAGGCCAAATGCTGGTGTTGCATGGGCCATCTCTAAGAAGGTTAAATTCACAGAGAATATGGACAAGGATGGTGCAGAAACCTAGAGCAAGGAAAAACAGCGTATATCTGAGGGAGAGTGGCCAGAAGGTTGATAAATGATAAAAATGATAAAAGATGATTTACCCAGATTATATGAACTTCAAGTGTTTTTGAAGGAGGAAAGAGGAAGAATAGTTTTGAAGTAGTAATCAAGAACAAAGAGGCTACCCAAACCTGTGGCCCAACCTCTTGGCTTTAAGGTACACAGGGTATGAGGCAAACATAACTCGTACTTAGGAGAGTTGAAAGCAAAAATTACTTTTATCACTAAAAATGTATAGTGC
Source organism: Vulpes lagopus (assembly GCF_018345385.1). Taxonomy (NCBI): domain Eukaryota; kingdom Metazoa; phylum Chordata; class Mammalia; order Carnivora; family Canidae; genus Vulpes; species Vulpes lagopus. The sequence goes on along the minus strand of NC_054846.1, from coordinate 26,323,387 downwards.
TTGGGCTATAACTGGGTGCATCTAGGACAATTCCAAGTCTGTGATTAGTCATGACTTTGTGATGATATGGAAAGGTGATCTCACGGTCTGATCTCTTGTGACATCAACCGTGTCTCCTGAGAAATGTAGAATCTGCACATAACCTCTGGTTCATGGTGTCTAAGGATAAGAGGAGAGATAATTAATTAAAGGGAATGAAAACGTTTTTGCTTAAGAAATATCCACTTTGGGATCCCTGGGTGGCGCAGCGGTTTGGCGCCTGCCTTTGGCCCAGGGCGCGATCCTGGAGACCCGGGATCGAATCCCACGTCGGGCTCCCGGTGCATGGAGCCTGCTTCTCCCTCTGCCTGTATCTCTGCGCCTCTCTCTCTCTCTCTCTGTGTGTGTGACTATCATAAATAAATTAAAAAAAAATTTATAAAAAAAAAAAAAAAAAAAAGAAATATCCACTTCAAGCATCTGAATGCAGTTCTTTATTAATTATATTATCTTTTATGTTGGCTTGTAGGGCATAGTACTATGTCTATTTAAACATTTTACTTATTTGAGAGAGAGCAAGGCACGCAAGTGGGGGTGGGGAAAAGCAGAGGGATAGGGACAAGCAGACTTAGAGCCCTATGTGGGGCTCAATCTCAGGACCCTACCGTCATGACCTGAGCTCAAATCAAGTTTGATGCTTAACCAACTGATCCACACAGGCACTCCATGCTGGGTCTATTTTTTTTTTTTTAAAGATTTTATTTATTTATGAAAGACAGAGAGAGAGAGGCAGCCCGATGTGGGACTCAATCCCAGGACCCAGGACCCAGGACCCAGGATCACGCTCGGGCTGAAGGCAGGCGCTAAACCTGGGAGCCACCCAGGGATCCCCCCATGCTGGGTCTATTTAAAGCAAGTTACAAAAACAAACACCTTGCGAACTCAACAGGTGATTTTTTTTTTTTTTTAGCTCAAGGTCAAAAAGCAGGATGAAGTATTATCATTAAGGACTACACAGCCTGAAAAACGGAAAAATATCTGGAGTGCAAGGGCCCTATGAAAAAAGCCACTGCACTACCCTCAGGTGAGTCTGTGACTTCAGCGTTGTATTCTACTCACATCAAATTTAGGTATAATATTATCTTCAGGTATCAGTGATGCCTCCTTCTCCAAGGATCCATTTCAGGGACCAAGCTGCTCAGGTATCCTCAGAGCACAGGGCAGCTGTCAGAGCCGGGAAACCCTGCTATGTACCCACCACCCTGGTCAGATCATATATAGCCTTGGTAATTCTTACCCTTTTCAGGTACAGCAGCAAAACCTACCTCTGAAAAACTGTTAGTACAGTCAGGACAGAGCCAAATTCTTCTTCAACTAGCAAGTTAACAATTTAGCAGGACCTAATTCAAAAGGGTAGAATAGACCCATCGGCTGTGGTCTTGCTGTGATTATGTATTTGTGGTGCAAAATCCTGGTCCTTTGAGTCGCAGCTCAGTTCCCCTTATGAAGATAAAAGCAATTCCCTAGGTGCCCAGGGAAGCTGTGGGGAGAAAAATGAGGTAACTTTCACAAGGCATTCTTAAAATGTACAAAACAATTTGCTACTTAAAATACAATTTTAATTTGCACTACTAGCTTATTACTATTGCTTAAATATATGTAATACTGAGAGTTTTAGAAAATAAACACAAAATTGCCCCCTAGGAAAAGAATCTATCATTAAACAGTGTCTCCTCAATTTGAACAAAATAAAATGACTTAACTCAAAATAGGGAGCATTTTTAGTGAAAGCATTTTTGTTTTATTTTATTTTATTTTATTTTATTTTAGTCTGGGGGTCTTCGTGGACCAGCCCCGCAACCCCCAGCCAAGTGAAAGCATTTTTTAAAAATTTACTCAACCATGCAGAAATCAGATAACATTTTTAAAATTTTTAAGCAGCTTATAATGCAGTTTGGAGTACAGAATTCTGGGGAAATGATCAAGGTGCCCTAAATGCAAAGTCAGTTTCATTTTTTTCTTGGAAGAAAGCATCTTGGAATGTATCTATTCGTAAGAAACAGTGGTTATTTGTTTTCAGGAAAACATTTTAATCTTATGAAACTTATGAGACTTTTTAATTTGAATCAGTAATACGGGTGTGATTAGGGTTCCTGGCCTGATCATAGGTCACCCAGCTCTTCTATGGTTGAAATCTAGGTATGCACCATCTGTTTCCTTAAGTTGCCCATCAAGGCACAGGTTTGACTCGGTTACGGTTAAGATACTTAGGGGTCTACGAATCTGATCCAGAGATGCTCTCAACAAAAATGCAATTGTGCCCCAATGTGCAAAACGAAATCCTTCAGAAACGTCCCAACCTGTAGGGCCAGAAACGAATGGAGTATTTGACGATACAATTCTGTCACAAATTCAGGGGCACTTCAAAGTGCCCCGTAGTCGAGGTCTGGTTTTTCCTGAATCTCGGGAACAAAAGCGCTGGCTAGCAGGGACGGGGGCTGAACGGCTTGCTCGGCCCGTTCGCCCGCAGGTGCACCGCGTCGAGGAAGATGAGCGCCGAGAAGCGCGCCCCGCTCCTTTTCTTTCCCTTCAGGGCGAGCGTCCCGGGGAGGAGAGGCTGCGGTGGTTCCCCGGTCAGCGGCGGCGTGCGACTGAGAAAGGCCCAGCCCGGGGTGCCCGCGGCTGGCGAGGCAGGCGGCCCGTCCGAGGGCGACCGAGCCACAGGGGAAAGCTGCTTCTCCAGCAGGGCGGCGTGGGGCGGGGCGGAGGAGGGAGCCGCACACCCGCGGGGCACGGCCGCTCCCTTAGCGGCGTCCTAGGCGGAGGGCGGGGAAGGGCGGGCGAGGGGAAAGCAGAAACCGAGCGCGCTCGGTCCGGGGCTCCCGCCCGAGCCGCTTTGAAACTGCGTTTCCACAACCCCTCGCCCCGAGCGGCGGCTAATGGAACCCGCGCGAGCGCTCCCACCAATCACGGCGCGGCTTCCTCCCGCCGCGGGCCAATGGCGGCGCGCGTTCTTGGGGCGTGGGCCAAACAGGCTGCTCCGGCCTCGCTGGTGGTGTGTGTGGGCTGGGGTTGGCGGAGGCGCCCGTCCTGGCCGCGCTGGGTCCGCACTTGTGCTCTGGCGGGGGGGCTTTTGTGTCCGGCTTCGGCCTGGCTTTGTGTGCGCGAGCGTGTGCGGTGCTCGGCGGCGCTCCTCCCGGGCGGGAGCCGTGAGGCTCGGAGGCGGCAGCGCGGTCCCCCCCTCCGGCCCCGAGCGCGGCCGGAGAGCGAGCGCGCCGGCGTGAGCGGCGGCTGGGAGGGCTGCGGGCCAGGGGCTTCGCCGCCGCGATGCCGGAGTTCCTGGAAGACCCCTCGGTCCTGACGAAAGAGAAGTTGAAGAGTGAGTTGGTGGCCAACAACGTGACGCTCCCTGTCGGGGAGCAGCGCAAGGACGTGTACGTGCAGCTCTACCTGCAGCACCTCACGGCGCGCAACCGGCCGCCGCTCGCCGCCGGCGCCAACAGCAAGGGGCCCCCGGACTTCTCCAGCGACGAGGAGCGCGAGCCCACCCCGGTCCTCGGCTCCGGGGCCGCCGTCGCAGGCCGCAGCCGGGCCGCCGTCGGCAGGGTAAGGACGCCCGGCCGGGGCCACAAAGGCGGGCGGTTGTCGGTTGTCGCCGCCCCGCGCGAGCTCGCAGCCCTCCCTCCCTGGCGCCCCCCTCGGGCCTCCCGGGCGGCGGAGCGCGCGACGCCAAGAGCGGCGGGCGGGCAGGTCTGCGGGGGGCGAGGGGGCAGTGTGTGCCCGGTGTGCGGCTGGCCCTGGCCCTCGGGTGGCCGCGGGGAGCCCGGGCCTCGGCGGGGACTGCGCGCCCCCTCCGGGAGCCGCTCCTTCGGGAGGGTCGGCCCGAAACTGCTGTAGGTCACGTTCGAGCGCTTTTCCCGCTTTATTAACTGAAACGACTGGTAGCCGAGTCTCAGAGCGCTCCCTGGAGGGCAACTGGTGACACACTAATTTCTTACCAAGATTTGAAATAAAGAAATTCCCGCCTTTTTATGCTTTTGCATAGGGAGGGCTTTTTGAACCGTTTATGGCTTTTCTCGTTAGTGTTCGTGTTTTCCAGCAACAGGCCATCTTTTGGCGGGGCTGTGTTCTAAATTAAAATGAGCGCTTAGGATCAACGTCTTTAAGTGGTTGTCCTAAACGCTGAAATATTTGGAAATTCTGGTAGTTACCGAGGGCTTGGATTTTTTTTTTGTTTGTGTTTTGTTTTCTGGCAGATTTTGCATGAGAAAAGGAGAGATTTCGGAACCAGGAGATGCTCATTTCTTGACGTTCTGATATGGGAGTGATAGCAATTTGGAATGTCTAATCACGGTGCAATCTCAGATTGGTTCTCCCAGGTGCATATCGTGTTGGAGAATAGTTTGGTTTTTGTTCTGTGGGTTTTCATACGCTGTTTTGTTGGCGTGAACTGCCGGCTTCTCAGATTTCGAATCCTGCTGAGTGTAATTAAAACTAGTGATTGGGTGTAATAGACCTCGCTTTGTAAGACCGGTTGCGAAGTTGCGAGTTGAGTTTTGATAAAAGTACTGCATCTTTCAAAGTTGTGCTGTTCAGCTTTTAAGAAATCTGTGCGGTGTGTTTTTCCGGATTACCAAGTAGAAATGAAAGAAAGATGCAATGTAGATTTTTAAGTGAAAATCTTAGCCTGAGCTTTAGAGAAATTGAAAATCTTGTCTTAAGTAAGTGGTCTGGCAAATAGTGTCAAATTCTTGTTCGTTAAAGAAAAGTACCATATTGTTTCTGATGTCTTTGTGGATTTGAAGCCAGTTCACTTCTCCATAATTAAAGGAAATTTAAGAGACTTTTTTAAAATAAAAGAGAAAAACTAAAGCATATCTGTTATCTGCTTTTCCTCAACCCCTATGAAAAAAATACTGAAACGGATTTAAAGATTTTGACAGATATGAAATCTTTTCCATTTTAATCAGTTTCCTGTAGAACCCTGTATGTCTTTTGTGTAAATGTATTGTTCTTGAGCCATGGACATACTTGGTTGGGTTTATAATACGATTATTCCTTCTTGTTTTTATGATTCTTTTTGGACAGAACCCTTAATCTTGATTCTTGATGTTTTTCCTTCCAACTTTTTTTCAAGAGTGTGTTCCAACTAATATAACATTGTATGTTAATTATACTTCAATTTAAAAAAAGTATATCACAATCTACTCTTTATTCTTGGAAGGATAAAAATTTCAGTTTAGTTATCCAGCGTTTTTAAATTCCTACCAAGTGGTCGTAACTACTAGATAGAGTTTGACTTCTGCAGACCCTGCCCACTACCATAATTATTTATTTGTTGGATTTTTTTGGATATTAATTAATCGTGTTTGTTATTTACATACTTCATCTCAGATTTCCCATGTTATCAAAGTTGGTCAGCACCACACCACACAAATATGTTCTGGGTGGAAGGAATTAACATTTTTAGAGAATCTACAATGTCTGTTGGCATGCTAAGCCCTTTATATCTCATTTAATGTTTTAATCCTTAGAAAAACTATTTCATAGCCGTAGATTCAAGTCTTAACTGTCTGGAGTAGTTAAAACTCAAATGCCAGGCTCAATGGTGTCCACAACTTGAAAAAGTTAATGGTGGTAGTTGGGTGGAGGGTTTTTTTTTTTTTTTTTTTTACTTTTTAAGATTTTTATTTATTTATTCATGACAGAGAGGGAGAGAGAGAGGCAGAGACACAGGCAAAGGGAGAAGCAGGCTCCAAAAAGGGAGCCCTACTCGGGACTCGATCCGGGGTCTCCAGGATCCCCCCCCCCCCCCCCCCCCCAGTGAAGGCTGCGCTAAACCGCTGAGCCACTGGGGCTGCCCTGTTTTCTGTTTTAAAAGCACATTAAATAAATAAAAATGATTTGTAATTGAACTTAGGAATCTGATAGACTTTATCAAGCATAGAAAAAATAATCTTGAATTTATAGGAAAAGAGCCTTAGGACATTTATAATAATCAATAAAATTATCCATGACATATTATTCTTATATGTGCCATATTTTATGTTGTGGCCATTGTTAGCCCCACATGTAATAATAATGTCACATTTCTTAAAGAATATAATCTAGCAGAAAGTCAAAGTATGTTTGAGAGTTGTATATAAGGCAGATTTTTTTAAGTGGTAAATTTTTAACATTTTATTTTTTTATTTTTTTTTTATTTTTATTTATTTATGATAGTCACAGAGAGAGAGAGAGAGGCAGAGACACAGGCAGAGGGCTCCATGCACGGGGAGCCCGACGTGGGATTGGATCCAGGGTCTCCAGGATCGCGCCCTGGGCCAAAGGCAGCCGCTAAACCGCTGCGCCACCCAGGGATCCCAATTTTTAACATTTTATTATTTTTTTTTCCAATTTTTAACATTTTAAAACAAATCAAACGTTACTGTGGGTTTGGTCAAGGACATAGCATATACCTTCTATTTAAACATGGGTTTATAAGGACTATTTTTAATTAAAAGGATAAACTTCCCATTTAGTCATGCCATGGTCTCTTAGATTCATTTGGTGTGATATGACAAAAATACTTGAGTGTTGAAAATTTGGTTTTGTTTTTTAACTTTTGTATCTAAGCTTTTTATTTTGTGCGTCTTGATGACACCAGTGTGTTTAGGTTTTGAAATTACCTAGATTTGTTGACACAAAAATAAATATTCACAGAGTTGGCAATCTGCCTTTTCATTCCAAGGTACAAAGCAGGTATAGCTATTTGGAATCCAGTAGAACGTAGCATTCTTGAATGGTCTGATCTAGTGGATCATGAATTCTTAATAGGAAATATTTAAAGACATGCAGCCAGAGGGACAGCCCTGGTGGCTCAGCGGTTTAGCCCTGCCTTAAGCGCAGGGCTTGATCCTGGAGACCCGGGATTGAGTCCCACGTCGGGCTCCCTGCATGGAGCCTGCTTTTCCCTCTGCCTGTGTCTCTGCCTCTCTCTCTTTCTCTCTCCCATGAATAAATAAAAATAAAATAAAATCATAAAAAAAAAGACATGCAGCAGAACAGTAAAAAGTATGTTAGTGATGGTAAATGTTAATTAAATCATAAATCGACTGCCATACTCTACAGTAAGGAGTTAAAGTGACTTTCGAATCAGAGAGTTAAACAGTAGATTAAATTTCCAGGTCTATGCATATTCAGATGACTTTGAACAATGAACATTGCCTATCAGGTTCTTTTCATCTGGAAAATAGGAATAATCTAGTAACTAGTAACTGAGGATGACAAGAGGTTGCATTTGTTAAGGTGTCTAGTGCTCAGCAGTTGATACCTATTACAGCATGTGATTTCTGAATGTTTTTGTGTTTATTTAGCTCCAGAGCAATGCAATGTTACCATAATATTTTTTTCAGAATTGGAGGAAGTAACTTTGTGAAAGTGATAGACTTAAAGTCTGTTCAAATGTTACTTTATGGCTGGAGTTAGCTGTGCAACTTTGGACTTAAGTTTTTCCTCTCCTAAAATGGGGGTGTTATCTGTCTCATTTAATTTTTAGGATTCTGTAAGTTAATACATGTAAGGAAGTTACCCAGAACACAATTTGGTATATATTAAGTGCTCAGTAGAATATATTTTATAATAATTAATAATTATTATTGTACTTCATCTTACTACTAATGGTAGAAATTTAAAAATAAGAGTAGCTGAGGGTGCCTGGCTAGCTCAGTCAGTAGAGCATGCAACTCTTACTAATCTCAGGGTCGTGAGTTCAAGCCTTACGTTGGTTGGGGAGCCCACTTAAAATTTTAAAAAGTAATAAATAATAGTAGTTCATAGGTGGTATTATTAAAAACAGCTGTTGGATTTTAAAGTTGAAAGAGACATTGGAGATTATCTGGTAGTTGGGAAGAAACTGGAGAACATGCCTGACAAATAGTAGGTAGTTGGTATTTGACTGAATGAAACTAAGATTATGTAATTGACTTGAACAAAAAACCTGCAAGCAGAAATCAGTATAATGGTTCCTTCTGAATGAAGTTGCTGGCTTAATTATTGTGTATAATACACCTGTCTCCCAATTTGTCTTCTTATTAAATTTGGTACCATAAAAAACAGTATTACATTTCTGAAACATTTCTCCCTGCAAATTAAAAGAAAAATCAGGTAGCTTGTTATGATTTCCTGCTTTATTTGACTTACCTTATGCAGTTTATTGGCGTCTTAAGATTTCTCTGGATAGCTGTAATGTTTCATTATGTTTTAAGAAAATATAAGAGTGTTGGTTTTCTGCTTTGATTTGATAAGCCTTTGTTATTTCTATTTTTATATTTATTTATTAGAGAGGGAGAGAAGGCGTGTCTGTGCAAGTGGGGTTGGGGGGAGTGCAGAAGAAGAGAATGTCAAATGACTATCTGCTGAGTCCAGGGCCATTGCTGGGCGCGACCATATGACCCTGAGATCGTGACCTGAGCCGAAATCAGAGTCAGACGCTTAGCTCACTGAGCCACCCAGGCACGCCAAGCCTTTTGTTATTTCTTAATAAGAAATGAGTTTTTAAAAATAAGTGACTTACTTTTCCCTTCCCAGATGGCATTTTCATTCATTCAACAAAACATCTGTAAGATACCTACTCTTGTGTCAGGCAGTCTTTTTTTTATTTTAGATGCTTGGGATACAATATGAATATGACAGTGCCTCTTCTTTCTGCTACCCTCTTAAATGCTGCATCCAAAACACCTGAGATACACGTTAAAATACAGATTCTCAGGCCCAAGATTAGGACTCAGATTGGGGTAAGACTTTTTAAAATAGGGGTAACTTTTCCTAAAGTTTTGAAGTTTTGATAACAAACCAGACTTAGGGACTATTGCTCAAGGAATTCATCATCTGGAGAAGATAAAAGTATGTTTATAAATAGGTGAAATGTGGTGAGTGCCAAATAAAGAGATTTCTTGAAAACCTCAGGCTGTTTGAGAAATTGAAAGTCTTGGGTGTTTTCAAAAAAAAAAATCTCGGGGAGGGGCAAGATGGCGGAAGAGTAGGGTCTCCAAATCACCTGCCCTCAATAAATTACCTAGAAAACTTTCAAATCATCCTGAAAATCTACGATTTCGGCCTGAGATTTAAAGAGAGACTAGCTGGAACGCTACAGTGAGAAGAGTTCGCGCTTCTATCAAGGTAGGAAGACGGGGGGGGGGGGGGGGGGGGCGAAGAAATAAAGAAACAAAAGGCCTCCAAGGGGGAGGGGCCCCGCGAGGAGCCGGGCTGAGGCTGGGGGGAGGGGCCCCAGGACAGGAGAGCCCGTCCCGGAGGAGCAGGAGCTGCACCAACCTTCCCGGGCGGAAAGGGGCCCGCAGGGAGTTGGAGCAGGACCCAGGAGGGCGGGAATGCCCTCGGGCTCCCTGGGACAGTAACAGAGGAACTGCGCCCCGGGGGAGATGCGCCGAGCTCCCTAAGGGCTGCAGAGCGCAGGGCGGGACCCGGAGCAGCTCGGAGGGGCTCGGGCGGGCGGCAGCTCCGCGGAGGGGGCTGCGGGGCTCCGAGAGCAGCTCAGCGGCCGTGGCTCGGGCGGAGGAAGAAGCTCCGCGCGGAGGGGGCGGCGCGGCTCCAGGAACAGTTCGGAGGGGCTCGGGCTCGGGCGGTGGCTCCGCGGAGGGGGCTGCAGGGTGGGAGCGCGAATCCAACAGCGCAGGCCCCGGAGCACAGGGCGCCAGGACACAGCCCAGGATCCGGCCCCCCCCCCCCCCCCCCCCCCCCCCCCCCCGGGACAGGCAGAGGCCGGGAGAGCCCAGGACAGCGAGGACGCTCCTGCCTGGAACTGAGCAGATCAGCGGCCCCGCCCGGGAGCCTCCAGGCCCTGCAGATGGAGAGCCCCGGAGCTACTGCAGGAGCTGACTCCAGGTTCCCAGAGCTGCCGCCCCGCCACTGTGGCTTCCTCACGGGGTAAACACCCCCCACTGAGCCCTGCACCAGGCAGGGGCAGAGCAGCTCCCCCAAGTGCTAACACCTGAAAATCAGCACAGCAGGCCCCTCCCCCAGAAGACCAGCAACACGGACCAGTTCCAGGGGAAGTCAAGGGACTTAAAGTATACAGAATCGGAAGATTCTCCCCCATGTTTTTTTGTTTGTTTGTTTTTTTTGTTTTTGTTTTGTGCTTTTTTTTCTTTCTTTCTTCTTGATTTCTGATTGCTTCCCCCACCCCACCCCCCTTTTTCTCTCCTTTCTTTCTTTTTCTTTCTCTTTTTCTTCTCTTTTTCCCCCTTTTTTTTCCTTCTTTCTCTTTTTTCTTTTTCTCTTTTCTTTCCTTCTCTCTCTTTTTCTCCTTTTCCCAATACAACTTGTTTTTGGCCACTCTGCACTGAGCAAAATGACTAGAAGGAAAACCTCACCTCAAAAAAAAAAAGAATCAGAAACAGCCCTCTCTCCCACAGAGTTACAAAATCTGGATTACAATTCATTGTCAGAAAGCCAATTCAGAAGCACTATTATACAGCTACTGGTGGCTCTAGAAAAAAAACATAAAGGACTCAAGAGACTTCATGACTGCAGAATTTAGATCCAATCAGGCAGAAATTAAAAATCAATTAAATGAGATGCAATCCAAGCTAGAAGTCCTAACGATGAGGCTTAACGAGGTGGAAGAACGAGTGAGTGACATAGAAGACAAGTTGATGGCAAAGAGGGAAACTGAGGAAAAAAGAGACAGGCAATTAAAAGACCATGAGGAGGGATCCCTGGGTGGCGCAGCGGTTTGGCGCCTGCCTTTGGCCCAGGGCGTGATCCTGGAGACCCGGGATCGAATCCCACGTCGGGCTCCCGGTGCATGGAGCCTGCTTCTCCCTCCGCCTGTGTCTCTGCCTCTCTCTCTCTCTGTGACTATCATAAATAAATAAAAAATTAAAAAAAAAAAAAGACCATGAGGATAGATTAAGGGAAATAACTGACAGCCTGAGGAAGAAAAACCTACGTTCAATTGGGGTTCCCGAGGGCCCCAAAGGGACAGAGGGTCAGAATATGTATTTGAACAAATCCTAGCTGAAAACTTTCCTAATCTGGGAAGGGAAACAGGCATTCAGATCCAGGAAATAGAGAGATTCCCCCCCTAAAATCAACAAAAACCGTTCAACACCTCGACATTTAATAGTGAAGCTTGCAAATTCCAAAGATAAGGAGAAGATCCTTAAGGCAGCAAGAGAAAAAAAGTCCCTGACTTTTATGGGGAGGAATATTAGGGTAACAGCAGACCTCTCCACAGAGACCTGGCAGGCCAGAAAGGGCTGGCAGGATATATTCAGGATCCTAAATGAGAAGAACATGCAACCAAGAATACTTTATCCAGCAAGGCTGTCGTTCACAATGGAAGGAGAGATAAAGAGCTTCCAAGACAGGCAGGAACTGAAAGAATATGTAACCTCCAAACCAGCTCTGCAAGAAATGTTAAGGGGGACTCTTAAAAGTCCCCTTTAAGAAGAAGTTAAGTGGAACAATCCACAAAAACAAGGACTGAATAGATATCATGGTGACACTAAACTCATATCTCTCAATAGTAACTCTGAACGTGAACGGGCTTAATGACCCCATCAAAAGGCGCAGGGTTTCAGACTGGATAAAAAAGCAGGACCCATCTATTTGCTGTCTACAAGAGACTCATTTTAGACAGAAGAACACCTACAACCTGAAAATAAAAGGTTGGAGAACCATTTACCATTCAAATGGTCCTCAAAGCAGGGGTAGCCATCCTTATATCAGATAAATTAAAATTTACCCCGAAGACTATAGTGAGAGATGAAGAGGGACACTATCTCGTACTCAAAGGATCTATCCAACAAGAGGACTTAACAATCCTCAATATATATGCCCCGAATGTGGGAGCTGCCAAATATTTAAACCAATTAATAACCAAACTGAAGAAATACTTAGATAATAATACACTTATACTTGGTGACTTCAATCTAGCTCTTTCTATACTAGATAGGTCTTCTAAGCACAACATCTCCAAAGAAACGAGAGCTTTAAATGATATACTGGACCAGATGGATTTCACAGATATCTACAGAACTTTACATCCAAACTCAACTGAATACACATTCTTCTCAAGTGCACATGGAACTTTCTCCAGAATAGACCACATACTGGGTCACAAATCGGGTCTGAACCGATGCCAAAAGATCGGGATAGTCCCCTGTATATTCTCAGACCATAATGCCTTGAAATTAGAACTTAATCACAACAAGAAGTTTGGAAGGACCACAAACACGTGGAGGTTAAGGACCATCCTGCTAAAAGATGAAAAGGTCAACCAGGAAATTAAGGAAGAATTAAAAAGATTCATGGAAACTAATGAGAATGAAGATACAACCGTTCAAAATCTTTGGGATGCAGCAAAAGCAGTCCTGAGGGGGAAATACATTGCAATACAAGCATCCATTCAAAAACTGGAAAGAACTCAAATTCAAAAGCTCACCTTACACATAAAGGAACTAGAGAAAAAGCAACAAATAGACCCCACCCCCAGCAGAAGAAGACAGTTAATTAAAATTCGAGCAGAACTAAATGAAATCGAGACCAAAAGAACTGTGGAACAGATCAACAGAACCAGGAGTTGGTTCTTTGAAAGAATTAATAAGATAGATAAACCATTAGCCAACCTTATTAAAAAGAGAGAGAAGACTCAAATTAATAAAATCATGAATGAGAAAGGAAAGATCACTACCAACACCAAGGAAATACAAACGATTTTAAAAATATATTATGAACAGCTGTACGCCAATAAATTAGGAAATCTAGAAGAAATGGACGCATTCCTGGAAAGCCACAAACTACCAAAACTGGAGCAGGAAGAAATAGAAAACCTGAACAGGCCAATAACCAGGGAGGAAATTGAAGCAGTCATCAAAAACCTCCCAAGACACAAGAGTCCAGGGCCAGATGGCTTCCCAGGGGAATTCTATCAAACGTTTAAAGAAGAAATCATACCTATTCTACTAAAGCTGTTTGGAAAGATAGAAAGAGATGGAGTACTTCCAAATTCGTTCTATGAGGCCAGCATCACCTTAATTCCGAAACCAGACAAAGATCCCACCAAAAAGGAGAATTACAGACCAGTTATCCCTGATGAACATGGATGCAAAAATTCTCAACAAGATACTAGCCAATAGGATCCAACAACACATTAAGAAAATTATTCACCATGACCAAGTAGGATTTATCCCTGGGACACAAGGCTGGTTCAACACTCGTAAAACCATCAATGTGATTCATCATATCAGCAAGAGAAAAACCAAGAACCATATGATACTCTCATTAGATGCAGAGAAAGCATTTGACAAAATACAGCATCCATTCCTGATCAAAACCCTTCAGAGTGTTGGGATAGAGGGAACTTTCCTCGACATCTTAAAAGCCATTTACGAAAAGCCCACAGCAAATATCATTCTCAATGGGGAAGCACTTGGAGCCTTTCCCTTAAGATCAGGAACAAGACAGGGATGTCCACTCTCACCACTGCTGTTCAACATAGTTCTGAAAGTCCTCGCCTCAGCAATCAGACAACAAAAAGACATTAAAGGCATTCAAATTGGCAAAGAAGAAGTCAAACTCTCCCTCTTTGCTGATGACATGATACTCTACATAGAAAATCCAAAAGCCTCCACCCCAAGATTGCTAGAAGTCATATAGCAATTTGGTAGCGTGGCAGGATACAAAATCAATGCCCAGAAATCAATGGCATTTCTATACACTAACAATGAGACTGAAGAAAGAGAAATTAAGGAGTCAATCCCATTTACAATTGCCCTCAAAAGCATAAGATACCTAGGAATAAACCTAACCAAAGAGGTAAAAGATCTATACCCTAAAAACTATAGAACACTTCTGAAAGAAATTGAGGAAGACACAAAGAGATGGAAAAATATTCCATGCTCATGGATTGGCAGAATTAATATTGTAAAAATGTCAATGTTACCCAGGGCAATTTATACATTTAATGCAATCCCTATCAAAATACCATGGACTTTCTTCAGAGAGTTAGAACAAATTATTTTCAGATTTGTGTGGAATCAGAAAAGACCCCGAATAGCCAGGGGAATTTTCAAAAAGAAAATCATAGTTGGGGGCATCACAATGCCAGATTTCAGGTTGTACTACAAAGCTGTGGTCATCAAGACAGTGTGGTACTGGCACAAAAACAGACACATAGATCAGTGGAACAGAATAGAGAACCCAGAAGTGGACCCTGAAATGTACGGTCATCTAATATTCGATAAAGGAGGAAAGACTATCCATTGGAAGAAAGACAGCCTCTTCAGTAAATGGTGCTGGGAAAATTGGACATCCACATGCAGAAGAATGAAACTAGACCACTCTCTTTCACCATACACAAAAATAAACTCAAAATGGATGAGAGATCTAAATGTGAGACAAGATTCCATCAAAATCCTAGGGGAGAACACAGGCAACACCCTTTTTGAGGTCGGCCACAGTAACTTCTTGCAAGATACATCCACAAAGGCAAAAGAAACAAAAGCAAAAATGAACTATTGGGACTTCATCAAGATAAGAAGCTTTTGCACAGCAAAGGATACAGTCAACAAAACTAAAAGACAACCTACAGAATGGGAGAAGATATTTGCAAATGACATATCAGATAAAGGGCTAGTTTCCAAAATCTATAAAGAACTTATTAAACTCAACACCAAAGAAACAAACAATCCAATCATGAAATGGGCAAAAGACATGAAGAGAAATCTCACAGAGGAAGACATGGACATGGCCAACATGCACATGAGAAAATGCTCTGCATCACTTGCCATCAGGGAAATACAAATCAAAACCACAATGAGATACCACCTCACACCAGTGAGAATGGGGAAAATTAACAAGGCAGGAAACCACAAATGTTGGAGAGGATGCGGAGAAAAGGGAACCCTCTTACACTGGTGGTGGGAATGTGAACTGGTGCAGCCACTCCGGAATACTGTGTGGAGGTTCCTCAAAGAGTTAAAAATAGACCTGCCCTACGACCCAGCAATTGCACTGTTGGGGATTTACCCCAAAGATTCAGATGCAATGAAACGTCGGGACACCTGCACCCCGATGTTTCTAGCAGCAATGGCCACAATAGCCAAACTGTGGAAAGAGCCTCGGTGTCCATCGAGAGATGAATGGATAAAGAAGATGTGGTTTATGTATACAATGGAATATTACTCAGCAATTAGAAACGACAAATACCCACCATTTGCTTCAATGGGGATGGAACTGGAGGGTATTATGCTGAGTGAAATAAGTCAATCGGAGAAGGACAAACAGTGTATGTTCTCATTCATTTGGGGAATATAAATAATAGTGAAAGGGAATATAAAGGAAGGGAAAAGAAATGTTGGGAAATATCAGGAAGGGAGACAGAACCTAAAGACTCCTAACCCTGGGAAACGAACTAGGGGTGGTGGAAGGGGAGGAGGGTGGGTGTTGGAGGGGAATGGGTGACAGGCACTGAGGTGGACACTTGACGGGATGAGCACTGGGTGTTTTTCTGTATGTTGGTAAATTGAACACCAATAAAAATTAATTTAAAAAAATCTTGGGTGTTAATACAAGGGAGATTTCCCAATTACCCACAATTTTTGGAAAATTCAAGTAGGTCAGTAACACAGGAATTGGTCTATTTGACTGGTTTTGTTTTTTGTTTTTTGTTTTTTTTTTTAGTCTTTTTCTCTATAAAGAATTCAAGGCTATTATATATAGAACTCTTGAACTCTTGGCAACTATTTTGACATCAGTGTGTAAGTTGCTTAAAGATTTGAGCCTGATTGTATATCAGTGCAATAATTAAAGCCTTCTGAAAATATCTTCACTAAGTTTCATCATCATCTTTTAAAGGTTTCTCTTGAATTGATGTTATTGTTCTTATTAGCAGTTACCTTAAAAAATAATTTCTCATAATGTTGCTTTGGCAAAAAATAGAAATTCTAATACATGGCCAAATCATGTCTGATTTTTATTTTTCCCCCTCAGCATCATTGAAAGTAAGCAGTCCATACAACTGTGGTTTCACCATTTTGTATAAAATATTTCTAGGATACAATATTGATTCATTTGCTTTAGATAGCAATTTTGGCCTAAACTGACTTTGATATTTGTGGCCATTTTTTTGTTGTTGTTGTTCAGTTCTCTGATGCTTTCTGGGATTACTGAGGCATTTTGTAAGACTGTCTGCCACAAGCCTAGAAAGCATCCATACTTCTACCCTCTTCTCTTGTTTATCCTTGGAAGTTTAAATAGTTTTCCAGTGAATACTGCCATTGCTTAGGTTATTTTTAAAAATTGTTTTGAAATTTCTTTCAAACTTGTTCCTTGTTCTTTCACCTTTTCTAAGTGTGAAATGGCCACATAGTACTAAGTGTGATGACAAAGCTGTGTCAAGAGGTGATAGCCATGAAGTTTGACTTCCTTCATGGGTCAAAAACTGGCTACTAAAGTCTCTTTATTTCAAGAATATTCATTTGGGCTTCTTAAATTCTGATATGCTTATTTAAAGGAAATCATTCTTAAATATAAAAATATTATCTTCATGTTAAATCTTAAACTTTCATAGAATAAACTTGTAAGGATTATTGAAAGAGGCCAGTAGTAAATGATTATCTGGGTGAAAATGTTTAATCCCATTCTACTTACCCTTGAGTTTTTGATGCCATCACCTCCTCTTTAGATAGGTTAGCCAAAATTGACTATTTAAATAGTAGTATCTTTAAAATTTGAGTTGCTATCATTGAACTTACAAAATATCTTCAAGTAATGAGTTGCTTTTACTCTAGTTAATTGCTAAGGCCTAATAAACCTTTAGATCTGACGGAGGGTGAATTTGCATGTTTATTGTATATAATCTTACTTATAAAGTAGGTGAACATTTTTTAACTCTGTGGAAATGATAACTGGACTTTATTTACAGAAAGCCACAAAGAAAACTGATAAACCCAGACCAGAAGATAAAGATGATCTAGATGTAACAGAGCTCACTAATGAAGATCTTCTGGATCAGCTTGTGAAATATGGAGTAAATCCTGGTCCTATTGTGGGTAAGTTGGTAAAATTTCAAGTAGCTTTTCGGTGAGTGCCACACATTGCTTTCCTGTCTTTTCTAGCAGTTGGATTTGGGATTCTAAGGAGCAGCATTTCCTTAATATGACCAGACATAATTTCCTTAACTATAAATGAGGAAAATGAGAGAAATGAACTTAGATAATCTCAAGATTCTCTGTTGTTGAAATTGTTTCATATGGTGTTCATGTCACAACTACCTGGTGAGATATAGGGATCTTACATTACAGTTGAGGAAAATCTGAAGTGACATAATTAGCCAGATTCATCCAAGTCATTAAATTGGTGACAGGCTTATTAATACAACTCAGGTTAATTGATTCCTAGCATTTTCAGTTATAAAAGTACCATTTTTGAAGTCTTGTTTTGATTGAATTCAAGAATGATCCCTAAAAGAAAAACTAACAAGAAAACTTGGAGCTAAATCCACTAGATTTCCATCATTTGGTTGCCATCGGTGATTTTGTCTTAATTTTGGAGGGTCTTGACAGTAACCTCAAGATGAGAAATGTCTGTCTTGATCTTTTGGGTTATGTAAAAATTTGAACACTGGACAAACCACAAGAGACTCTTAACCATAGGAAACAAACTGAGGGTTGCTGGAGGAGGGAAGGGTTGGTAACTGGGTGATGGGCATTAAGGAGGGCATGTGATGTAATGAGAACTGGATGTTATATACAACTGATGAATCACTAACTCTGTCTCTGAAACTAATAATACACTATATGTTAATTGAATTAAGATTTTTTTTGAAAAGAATTTTTATGTATTTATTCGTGATAGAGAAAGAGAGAGAGAGGCTCCCTGCAGGGAGCCTGATGTGGGACTCGGTCCAGGAACTCTGGGATCACGCCCTGAGCCAAAAGCAGATGCTCTACCACTGAGCCACCCAGACATCCCTTGAATTGAGATTTTTATAAATTTGAACACTGGGGATTTGGGGATTTTTTTTCTATAGGTGAAGTTGCAAACAATTTAGAATGTTGTCTTTCGTTTTATTTAACATACTACTTCCAAGTAGCTGGTAATAAGCCTATGAATATAATTGCCAACAGACATTTGATAGCTTTTTAAATTTTTCATTTAAAATTTCAAAAGAGAGGGATGCCTGGATGGCTTAGTGGTTGAGTGTCTCCCTTTGGCTCAGGAGAAGATCCCAGAGTCCCTGGATCCAGTCCCACCCACAGCAGGCTCCCCTCAGGGAACCTGCTTCTCCCTCTGCCTATGTCTCTTCCTCTCTCTCTCTTTGTCTCATGAATAAATAATAAATAAAACCCTATAATAAAATTCCAAAAGAGCAATGCTGCAAAAATGTGTATTATATATTAGTATGTGTTAAGTTACATATTGGGTTTTCCCAGCTTTTTTTGAGGTATAATTGACAAATTATATATATATTTAGTGTGTGTAATTTGGTGTTTCTAAATTATTTATTGGGAAGCGATCACTGTGATCAAGCCAATTAATATATCCATCACCTCACAGTTTTGAGTTTGAATGTGTGATGAGAGAGCACTTATGATCTACTTTCGCAGATGTCGAGTATAGTAACTATAGCCCATTCTGTATGTTAGATTTCTAGAACTTACTCATCTTTCAGAAATTTTGTATACTTTGACCAACATCTTTCCACTTCCCCCTCCCTAGCTATTCATCTTACAACTACATGTATAATATTTTGAGATCTTTTTCTAAAATATGTATATTATTTTATTCATCTTATAGAAACCAGAGAGGCATATAGTAAGTATAAAATAGAAAATAAAAGCTATTTTTGGCTTTAAATTGGCATTCATGTTGAAATGTGTTAAAAATGTGTTTATAATCAATTTTACCTTGCTATCTAATTGATGATGTAATTTCTGTTGCACACATTTTCTATAAAAGGTTGTTTTAATCACAAGGTAGTTATATCTAAATGTGATTTAACACCTTAAATTTATACAGTGTTATATGAAAATATATTCAACTAAAAAAATGATTTATATGACTTCTCTTTTCCCATAATTAAATGGCTCTTTTTAGGCATATTAATATGAGAGAGGTGGGGTTTTAATTAAAGTATTCAGAGGAATACAGTCTGTTTATAAAAATGATTTTTTTCTACAAGGCAATATTTTTTTACATAGTAATGGGAAAAAATATACAAAGTCCAAGACTTTTTGGTCAAAAATGCTTGGTTGTACATGGTTCTTTAGTAGGTGATCTATAATAAGATTTGTATCAATCTATGTATTCCATGTTACTAATAGAAACATTGTAATCATGTATTAAGATCTCAGAAAAACCCCTATTTTAGAAAAGAATCCTTTATATAGTATTTTAAAGCACTTACGTGTAGAAAAGGAAAGAGTGAATGTAACATTTTAATGTTGCTAAAGACAATGAGCAGGATCTTAAATAAAACAGTACAGATGCTCAAGTAAGTTCTGCCTTAATACAGGAACAACCAGGAAGCTATATGAGAAAAAACTGTTGAAACTGAGGGAACAGGGAACGGAGTCAAGATCTTCTACTCCTCTGCCTACGATTTCTTCTTCAGAAAATACAAGACAGAATGGAAGTAATGACTCTGACAGATACAGTGACAACGAAGAAGGTAAAATTTTAAATGATGTTAACCAACTGTATGTAATTTTTTTCAGACTCGTAAGATACAGTAACCCTGAAGAAGATACAATTTTATATTACCAAGTTATATGTGATATAACATTACATATTACCAAGTTATATGTGATTTTTGTTCATATCATCAATAATCCTCCCAAGTAATTTGATTTAAATACCTTTTGTTGAGAATTCTAAGAAACAGAAAACTACAAATGTCTGATTGTTTTTGGTTTTGTTTTTGGGGGTACCTTTATCTTTTTTGCTTCAAATTTCATTTTTCTAAAAGAATAAAATATTAAAAATAAAGACATTTTCCCCACTTACCCTTTCCAAGTATTAGCAACACAGAGGCTACCACTGTCATTAATTTGATGGTTATCTTTCCAATCCATTTTAAATACTTTTAAATTCACATCCTGAGATCAACACCTGAGCTGAGATAGAGTCAGATGCTTAACCGACTCAGTCACCTAGGCACCCCGAACACTTTTTCATATGCGTCTTATACATGGTACTATTTTGAACTTAAATACCATGCTAAGTCTTATCACTTACTTTTCTTTATTCTATTATACTATTGAGATCTCATCTTACTGATTAATTACGTATGTGTCCAGTTTATTAGAATTAATACATAGTCCTAGTATTTATAATATGGCGTATATGCTCTGTTCTCTATTGCTAAGCATTTAAATTTATAGTTTTTGCTAGATAATGTGATTTCAAGGCAGCTATGAAGCAAATATTTTGATGTATTTCGAGTAGACTATTTTAAGAAAATTAGACCATGATATTTAAGTATTTTTTGAAAGTAGTACATGAAATTAATGTTCTTTCTATAAAAGAACGCTTGATATTTATAAAGTTTTAATTCATTTGACTTGTTTGTCAATTTATGATTATTTAACCCAAATTGCTTATATCTTCATAAGCATTGCCTGCCAGGGCACAGTGTGTTGAATTGGTTGTTCAGAATATGAAATATAGTCTTTTCCTTCAACAGCACTATGTTAGCAAAGAGGCAAAGAATAAAATCAGCTTAAACACAAGTAATGCTTAAACTTCCTGCCTCTTTTGCCTCTACAGGAAAGAAGAAAGAACACAAGAAAGTGAAGTCCACTAGGGATTTTGTTCCTTTTTCTGAACTTCCAACTACTCCCTCTGGTGGATTTTTTCAGGGTATTTCTTTTCCTGAAATCTCCACCCGTCCTCCTTTGGGCAGGACTGAACTACAGGCAGCTAAGAAAGTTCATACTTCTAAGGGAGACCCACCTAGGGAACCTCTTATTGCCACAACCTTGCCTGGCAGGGAACATTTGCAGAAGTTAGCCTCTGGAGGGAATTTGTTTACTTCCTCCAAGTCTAGCCATGGTAGATGTTTAGAGAAAAGTTCTTCGGCATCTTCTCAGCATGAACTCGCTGCCATGTTGGTCTCTGCTGCAGCTTCTCCTTCACTGATTAAAGAAACCACCACTACTTGCTATAAAGATATAGTAGAAAATATTTATTGTGGAGAGAAAAGTGGAATTCAACCATTGTGTACTGAGAAGTCCCATGTTTTAGATCAGTCAGTTCTCTCTAGTGAAAGGAAAGGGCTAGAAGAGTCTGAGAGTTCACAAATAATTTCTCCTCCACTTGCTCAGGCAATCAGAGATTATGTCAATTCTCTGTTGGTCCAGGGTGGAGTAGGTAGTTTGCCTGGGACTTCAAACTCTACACCCCCAATGGATGTAGAAAACAGATGGAAGAGAATTGATCGATCTAATTATCAAGACACTGAATCCCTGTCTCCTCCACGAAAATTCCCTAGACTCAGTGAAAAGTCTGTAGAGGAAATGGATTCAGGTTCCTTTGTGGCATTTCAAAATACACCTGGATCTGGAGTGATGTCATCTTTTGCCAAAACTGTTGTCTCTCATTCACTCACCACCTTAGGCATAGAAGTGTCTAAGCAATCACAACATGAGAAAGTAGATGCCCCAGAACTATCTTTTCCCTTCCATGAATCTATTTTAAAAGTAATTGAAGAGGAGTGGCAGCAAATTGACAGGCAACTGCCTTCATTGGCATGCAAGTATCCAGTATCTTCCAGAGAGGCAACACGGATATTATCAGTTCCAAAAGTAGATGATGAAATACTGGAGTTTATTTCTGAAGCCACTCCACCAGTAGATACTCAAGCAGCTTCCACGGAGTCTTGTGATAAACAGTTAGACTTAGTACTTTGTAGAACATATGAAGCTGCAGCATCAGCATTGCAGATTGCAACCCATACCGCCTTTGTGGTTAGGGCTCTGCAGGCAGACATTAGTCAGGCTGCACAAATTCTTAGCTCAGACCCTAGTCATATGCACCAGGCACTTGGGATTCTGAGCAAAACATATGATGCAGCCTCATTTCTTTGTGAAGCTGCATTTGATGAAGTAAAGATGGCTGCCCATAGCATGGGAGCTTCCACTTTAGGTCGCCGCTATCTCTGGCTGAAGGATTGTAAAATTAATCCAGCTTCTAAAAATAAGCTGGTTGTTACTCCTTTTAAAGGTGAAACCTTATTTGGAGGAGAAGTATACAAAGTAACTAAAAAGCGTGGAAATAAACGCTAATTAAGTTAAGAATAAAAGACACCTATTTGATCTTTGATAATGGGGAACTTAGAAGCTTCTCTAAGAATTTCACTTGCTTTTATGCAAAAATTTTCTTTGAAGATCTTTATAGTTTCCAGATTGGGCTATTTTCAAAGTCAAACTTCTACCCATCAAATTACAGTATAAAAGTAATAATAAGTCACATTTTTTGCCTCATACAGGTCACTAACCTATTAAGATTTTACAATTCTCCAAAACTAAGAAAATGCAATTAACTAGAATATAAGTGGAGTCTTCACTGATTTAAATATTACTATATATCTTTATTTTCTGGAACTTGGCTACATTTTTTTTCTTTTATTCTCACTTTTGTGTTTTTTACCTCTGTATTCCCTCATAATATTCTAGATCGGTGCAATTCAAAGTGCCATACTGCAGATGGTTACTAATTCATAGACAAGAGAAGTGTGCACCAGAATTTGGATCTAGAGACACTTCTTAAATCGATGACAGGGTTTAGTTTTATGGCAAACTTTTATTGATAAAAACGGTGTGCCAATTTACAGTCTGGTACAAGTGTCTCATTTCTTCAAGGACTGGTAGCAAACAGTTCATGGACCACACCTTGCAAAATCTACTCTAAATCATAAAATTCTGGAATAGTGTATTCTCACTGTCACTATAGTTTGTCAGATGAACTAGACACTGGGAAAGTGGCCCTTTTTTTTTGTTTTTTTATAACACTTTCAAGTTATGTTATGGTTCATGGATGATTAGGCTTAATCTAAATTCTAAAAGCAAATTTATTTTAAATTCTTGAGAAATCATACTATATTCCTTTGTATAAAGCAGTATATTCTGTGTTTTCATTTCTCTGATTGTAAGATAAGTAACTGTAGAGGCATTTAATAACCAAATTTCTTTGTATTTTTATGGAAAATAGTAGTATTAAGTATCAGCAAAATAGAGTCCCTTTGGTAGTCCTGACCATCGCTATATTCTTAGTATTCATGTCCATCTTTGCAGCTTCCTGGGAGTAATTTTGTTATTTGTCTTCTGGAATGTACATGTATACATGTACCTACTAAGTGCTATGTGATATATTTTTTTAATGTATTACTGTAGAATCTTTCTGCAAATTCAATAAAGTTATAATTTGAACAGTTTTGTGTGGTCTCCAGAAACATGTTGTATGTGTGTTTTTTATTCTTGGAGTTGCAACAAATTTAGATATTTATACATGGACATCCCTTTTCCATTTCTTCATTGAAACTCGCTTGAGATTCCAGTGGTGTAGTTGAAAATATTCTAATTATCATTGTGTGGTTTTTCTTCTTTTAAAGACCATGTTTTTATTGGCTGTTGGAATTTAAATCAGAGGAATAAATCTGTAACCAGCTACCTTATTTGTTTAATCAATTTCTGCTTGATTACTACTGGGTTCTTTACTTTGTCATTTCTAATTCTTAGATTCTGAGTTAATAAAACATGAGGTTAAAAAATAAATAAATAAAACATGAGGTTTATAATGCTAATGACTGTTCGAAACATAATATATCATAGATCCATTAATAGATGCTTGGGGAGGTGAAGGTGGGTCTGATACCTTAATCCTAAGTAAAACTGAACTATTTAAATTAGCATGGTAAAAATCACTAATTTGGGGGGAAATTGCAAGTAGACTCTGGACTAAGACTGGATAGCAAAACAGAACTATCCTGATTACTTTTGATTACCAGTGCATTTTGTTCATACAAAACTAAGCTTTTTGTTTAAGAATTGATTCCATTTCTTTTTCTTTCTCTCTCTCTCTCTTTTTTTTTTTTTTTAAGAATTGACTCCATTTCTATCTCTGGTAGGAAAGTAATCTAACTTAAGTTTTAGGTAATACAAGTTTTAGTAGTCACAATGTACATTAATTTTGCTATGCTGTTATGATAAATGGCCATAGAAAGGTGGAGGTTAACTAAATCTTTACAGGTCTTTAAAAATCTAGCTCTTCAGGGGCACCAGGCTGGCTCAGTTTGTAGAGAGCAGTGACTCTTGGGGTCTACACCATGCTGGGTGTATAAAACTGGAAAAAAAAAAACAAAAAACACAAAAAACTAGTTCTTCACATGGTGATAAAAATCAAGGCAAGGAGAATGGAATATTGAAGACTATAAAAAGATATATTTGAGTTTGGTATTGTGGTGATATTGTAATTAATATATATATGCGCTAGCTTCTCAAAGAAATGTTATTTTTATTAAAATGGAGAGGAGGAAGAAAAGTAACCTGTGAGTTT
Source organism: Vulpes lagopus (assembly GCF_018345385.1). Classification (NCBI taxonomy): domain Eukaryota; kingdom Metazoa; phylum Chordata; class Mammalia; order Carnivora; family Canidae; genus Vulpes; species Vulpes lagopus. The sequence continues at coordinate 26,298,850 of NC_054846.1, read as the reverse complement.
TATTTTCCTTACCTCCTCAGTTATACCCAGGTGGTTTCTTATGACAAGCCTCCATGAACAGTTTGAATTCACTTTATGTTTTAGGTTATTAGTTCCAGAAAAAGGAAAGAACTAATAGGAAGAAGTGGTGATCAGATTAAGGAGTAGGGGAGTAAACATGGGATAAAATAAGAATGGGGAAGTAGTTTTTAAAGACAGAAATTGCAGCTGAACAGTCATGGTTGATTGAGGTAATAACTAATAGGCAAACTTGTTTTACCCAAGAATGTACCTAAAACCAAGGTTCCAGGGTAATGTTAGGATGACCTTGTAGTTTACTGTGTATTTCAGAGAGTAATGTTTCTCCGATGTTATTTCCAGACCCTAAAATAGAGCTCAAGCTTGAGAAGAGAGAGCCACTAAAAGGCAGAGCAAAGACTCCAGTAACACTCAAGCAAAGAAGAGTTGAACACAATCAGGTATCTTTAGTTTTATGATCGCTGTGTTCAGGTGTAAGTAATCTGACAACACTAATTTGCTTGCGTCCTAGCCTTTGGTTAAATTCCAGCACAGTCAACGAAGTGTTCATTCCATTGTTCATCAAATGGCATTAGAAATCTAAACTTCATGTTTTTTGTCAGTAGTGTAGCCTGTGCTTACTGCTAAAGCAAGTGTTAATAAGTGTCTCATTTGTGTTTGATTCTGTGCTAATAAGCATGGTTCAAAGCCAGTCATACTGCCTTTTAAGGGAAATATTTTAAAAGGTGGAAATAAATGCCTAAGCATATATTTTTTTTAAAGGAAGGGGAAAGGATTTTATATTTAATCTTTGTCTAGATTCGTAACTTTGCTTTTACTTCTGCTTGTCTCCTGTGGCTTTTTCCTCGACTCTGAAGCTAATCCGTTCCTAAGACCCCACTTTTCTTCCCCTTTTTGAGGTGAAAATTAATCTGTCTCATTGTGGAGGCAGGATACAGTTTTTCAAAAGGAAAATGTAGGAAATAGAACTAAAAAGCATAATTTACAGAGAACAAATTATTGACTAATCTAGCATTGATTTGGCTGACCTTTACAAGATAGCTATCCCTGGAGTCATTTTCCTTATCATTTTGTCTAGTTGGTTATTTATCTTTTCTTTGTCTTGTGTCAGTTGGTTATTTATCTTCTGTCATTCTAAAGTCACACATCCTCAGGAAGTTCTTGATTTCTTAAGCCATGTCTATCTTGGTTTGATATACTTGATAAGTTGAATTTCAGAATTATTTGTTAGAAATAAGCTTGGTGATTATGGAGAATGTATAGAGCACTCAGTGAAATATTGTGTTTAATATAGAACCAAATACTGGAATAAAAATATTATTGCCCTTTTATCTAGTATTACTAGGGAAGAACTACAAGGTCATGCTGAAGAATAAGAAAATAACAGAGCAAGAGAAACTAGGAAAATCCAGTGAAGGACAATGAAATAGACAAGCATAGAGAATTTTAGTTCATAGTATAAAAGCGGAATGGTATGGAGCCATCAGGAATGCTCGACTGGTCAGATAATAGGTTAAAAGGCAGGATGAAGGGTGGTATTAAAGATGGTTTGAGTTGGGGAATATAAACTGAGGGACAGGATAAATAGTAGATTTAGGAGATGACGATGGCCTCATACAAAATTTAGAACATTAAAATCAGAGGGAAGAGTTTAATGACCCTCTAGTCACAGAGCTTCACAAGTTTTAAACATTTTACTAGTTTTGTTTCATCTTCATCTGTACTCCAGCTTCTTAAATTCCTTTTGGTTTTGTTATTTTGCTTTTTCCTGGAATATATTAAAACGAGTCTGACATTTCACCTGTTAAAATGTCAGTATTTCAGTATATATCTCTAAAAGATAGAAACTATTTCATGTAAACATATATAACAATGCTATTATCATACCTAACAAAATTAATAATTCTTTCATATCTACTCTGTTCAAATTTCTCCAGTTTCAGAAATACTCTCATGACTAAATTACTCAAATCAGGATCCAAGCAAGCCGCACATACTGTTTTGGTGGGGTTTTTTTGTTTGTTTTGTTTTTATCTCGTAAGCCTGTATCCATCTCCACTGTAATATTCTCCTCCATTAATTCAGTGAAGAAACCAGATCAATTCTCTCCAGAATTTCCCACATTCTTGATTTGGCAGATTGCTTCTTCAAGTGTCATTCAATCTCTTACTCTGTATTTTCTGTAGCCTGGAGTAAGACCTGTAGTAGAGCAGTATAGAGCTGTAGAGTAGACCTTTCTATGATGATGGGAATGTTTTTTCAATAGCCATGGCTAGAAGTTACCATATTGAACAGCATAGATGTGGAGGATTGGTTAGATTGATGTTCAGTTTCTTTGACACGAATATTTCATAAATGGTGTTCTGCCCTTTATATTTTACCACTTCAGGAGGCAAATGATGCTAAATTAGTAATAGGTTCAGATGTTGAAAGCATGATCCATCCATTTTAAAGTTCCATGTCACCCTTTAGTTTTGACAGCCATTTATGATTATTGCCTAGATCTACTATTTTGAGGTTGTAAGGTAGAGATTTTTCTCATTCTCTCATTCCATTATGTCTGTAAGTGGAATTCTTTTATAAAGAACTTTTCCCTCATTATCTGCATATTATCTTCAGATAAAATTCACACAGGACAGCCAGCATAATTTGCCAGCTTTCAAATTAAAGTGCCCTAGTCACTTTGAAAGATGATCAATAAAATATTTTTTAACTAGTAAGGTTTTTATATATTTCATTTATGATAAGTTACATTCATCATTTTCAAATTGTGCCATCTTTAGCCATTGGGAATTATTGAGTTGGTTCCTGTGTCGTTTTATTGGCCCTGTTTGTTTTTTGATAGTTTCTTGTTTTCTGCCACAGTAAGATGTCTCAGGGTCATGTATTTTGCCTGCCTTTTACCAAATCAGCCATTTTCCCAAAGAACCCTAATCCTTTTCAATGAAAATATTATTTGGAGGCTACCTACAGTCTGGGTGCTAGGTTGTGCATTTCTGCTGGGTTGTCATTACTTCTAGGCCTTTTTACTAGTAGAGGTAGGAGTACCTGCCTTTTAAAAAGAAAACCAAGCACAAATTCATCAAATTTATGGACGAATGCAAGCTATCTACCTTCTGGCTGTTCTACCTAGATCTCTTTTGTCCTGAGCATCTTGGTTCTTAAAATTATGTGACTTAACGTAGTTATCACTACATAGATGTTTCTAAATAATATAGTACTACTGATCATAAGGCTGCTAAACAGCGGTTTTGGAGGGTTTTTGCAGTGTGGCTTTTTGTTTGTTTTGTCTTGTGGGTCTAAAATCAAAATACTGTGCTTAAAGTGACTTGAATGAATTTTTTTTCTTTCATATCTATTTTTTAATTATGGAGGACATATAGTTTTATTTAGGCGAAATAAGATGGAGTTAGAATCTGGCTTTTATCTTTGTTCCTTCCATTTATAGGTAACTTTTTATTAAGTTTTGGTTAAAATTTTCCTTTTGAAAACATTAAGTAAATACATAGATTAATAGTTATATTTGCTCCCCTCCTTACATAAAAGGCAATGAATTTAGCACATTTCTATCTTTCTGTTAATCTAAACATGTAACCTGGGTATCACTCTCTATCAGGATACAATATAGCCGTCTTCCGGATTGCTCTGTACCACTGCCTGTCATTGCATTTTATGGATGTACTGTGTTTTTTTTATTCAGCCACTTTCCTTTTGGTGGGTACTTAGATTATTTTCAGTTATACTGCTTAGATAATGCAAAAATGAATTGAACAGCCTTTTACATGTATCATTTCTTATTTTAGCCAGTTTATCTTGGGGAAATCTAGAAGCATAATTACTGGGTAGTTTTGGTTATCAAATCTCCTGCATAAGAGTTGATGCATTTTGCATTCCCACCAGCAATGTATGAGAATACCTTTCTCTAATGGAGGAATAGGACGCTGTTTTAAAAAAAGATTGATATGAGTTAACCAGATTACTAAATTGGTAGTTCTTCAGGGTAACGTGGTTTTTAATTAATTATACTATCTCTTTTTTATAAACTTAGTTTTGTGTAAATCTTTTGTTTAGAGCTTGTTTTTACTGACAGACCTATAGCCTCCTTTAATAGCCCAGCTTCTGTATTCTTTTGTGCCTCAACTGCCTGCTGTCTTTTTGCCTGGTTGCTTATTGAAAGGCAATGTGAGGTTTTTGTTTCTTTCTCCTGTTGTATTCCTGATAAATTAAGGAGTTGCTATAGAACATCTTGCTGAAGATAGATGACACTGTTGTTAGTATTTTGGCACCAGAGTACATAGCAATCAATGAATTTCTTTTCAATCAATAATTTTCCCTTGTTTGCAGTGGATTCTGGTAGAAAAAATCTTCAGAATATCTTTTCTGGTATGTGAAGAGTTGTCAACTAGTTTTCTATGAAGGTTATTAATTCTGAATTAGATAATAGTCAGGGCAGCCCTGGTGGCTCAGCGGTTTAGTGCCACCTTTGGCCCAGGGAGGGATCCTGGAGACCCAGGATCGAGTCCCATGTCAGGCTCCCATGGAGCCTGCTTCTCCCTCTGCCTGTGTCTCTGCCCCCGCCCCATCTCGGTCTCTCATGAATAAATAAATAAAATCTTGTTTGGTTTTTTTTTAAGATAATAATAATGAAAGAACTAGTAAAATTAGTTGACAGTCCTCACCCAAAGAATTTAATAAACCTGGGTAAAAGGAAGTATAAATGATTTATAGTGAAAAGTTTATTTCTGCCCCTTCCCAGCTATTCCCCCACAGGCAACTAATATGTTTCTTGTGTTCCCTTCCATAGAAGAAAATAAAAGAATCTTTAAATGGAACTTGACTTTAAGATCAAAGATTACAGAAATGTAAACATGTTATTTTTTTATTAACCATAATAGTTTCAGTGGATTTGGTAAAATTTTTGATGAAGAGATTAGTCCAAAATACAACAAATGGAAAATCCTGGAATTTGGTAGATAACCAATTTTAAGGAAAAGCAATGTCTCCCCTCATCCCCGCCTTCTTGGACAAAGCTAAAATATCTGGTCTTTGTGTTTTATCAGTTTTATTAGCCCTTTCAAGAAATGCAGTTTTTAGGGGCCCGTGGGTGGCTAAGTTGTTTGGTCTGGTTGACTGCAGCTCAAGAGATGATCCCAGCGGGGAGTCTGCTTCTCCTTCTTCCTCTGCTTTCCCCCCCTTTGTGTCTCTTTCTCAAATAAATAAATATAATATTTAAAAAGAGAGAAGGAAGTAGTTTTTAATTCTTTGAAGAGTTTTTAAACACTTAGTGTAGAGGCGCCTGGGTGGCTCAGTTGGTTGAATGTCTGCCTTTGGCCCAGATCATGATCCCCAGGGTCCTAAGATCCAGCCCCGCCCTTGGGCTCCTCCCTGCTATTCTGTATGCAGCCTGCTTCTCCTTCTCCTCTGCCATTCCCCTCTCTTATGCTCTCTGACTCTATCTCTGGGTTAAATAAATCCATAAAATCTTTTAAAAAACAAAATACTTAGTATGCACTGATAGTACCAAATAGTACTATCAAACCAGAATATTTTTAAAATATTGCTTCTAATTAATTTTATTGGCATTGAGCAATTAACTATTAAAGAGGAAACAATTGAAAGTAGTTTTAGGAAAATACTTGACTTTGAGATGCATCACAAGTCAGTTACAGTATCTTAAACCAGATGTTTTCAACACTGGCTGCACATTAGAATTCCCTCAGAAGTTGAAAAAAAAAAATTTAACTATGCCCAAGACACTTCTGGAAGAGACTGACTTGATTGGACTAATGTAGGGTTGCAGGCATTTGATAGTTCTCAGAAGCTCCCTAGTTAATACTGTGCTGCCAGGATTAAGAACCTCATATTAAAACTATTCTTCCAAAAAAAATAAAAATAAAAAAAAAATAAAACTATTCTTCCTTTCTATTCAAGTAATCAGGGATTTGATTGTTAATGAACATTTATCATATTTGTGTGTAATTTAACAGATTTGTCTTTTGACTAATCTTAAGTTTGCATTCAGCAAATATTTCCTATTTGACAGCAGGAGAAGGACCCCAGAGTTTCCAATTGTGAGTCAGAGAAACTCTTACAATGTTAATCCCAAATATAGATAAATACAAATTTAGATATGAGACTAAATAAATTTGTGCCTTGCGGGGTTTTGGTAATAATGTTTTCAGTGAAGTAAGCATACTCACTGGATAAGCACTCTTGTCCCAGGATGAGAGTAAAATAAATCTGTCTTTAAAAATAATAGGAACTTACTTGGAAATGAAAATACCAGTTATTTAGATAAAGTATTAGTTTGAAAGCAGAAGTAACAATATAAGCACATTCTAGTATAATACTAACCATTGATGGATATTCTCTGGTTACTTTACCTGGTAATAGTGGTTTCAGAGTTTAATAACTTGCTACTTGGCTGGGGATCCCTGGGTGGCTCAGCGGTTTAGCGCCTGCCTTTGGCCCAGGATGTGATCTTGAAGTCCCGGGATCAAGTCCAGTGTTGGGCTCCCTGCTTGGAGCCTCCTTCTCCCTCTGCCTGTGTCTCTGCTTCTCTCTGTGTGTCTCTCATGAGTAAAAAAATAAAATCTTTAAAAATAATAATAACTTGCTACTTGGAATGCAGAATCTCAGGCCCTACCCCAGAGCTATTGAATCAGAATCTGCATTTTAACAAAAGCGCCAGGTGGTTGATACGCATATTACAGTTTGAGAAGTACTAGTCTAGTGGTTTTCAAACTAATATGTGAGGACTCCTAAATTATTTTTTATTTTTTTATTTTTTAAAAGATTTTTATTTATTTATTCATGAGAGGCACACAGAGAGAGAAAGAGGCAGAGACACAGGCAGAGGGAGAAGCAGGCTCCATGCAGGGAGCCTGACGTGGGCCTCAATCCCCGGCGGCGCTAAACCTCTGAGCACCAGGGCTGCCCCTAAATTATTTTTTAAATAAGGAAAAATCAATTGGCTTTTCAAGGAGTCAGTAATTTGGGACTGGAAGAGAACAATGACCCATCACTATTGCTACCTTTCTGTAGTAAGGAGTGGATAAAGCACTTAGGTTTGGCATTGAAGTTATAGGCTTGCTGTTTGTGAAAGAGGTAACCGCTAGGTTTTTGTTGCTCAATATTAATATCTGTTTCTAAGAAAAGTTTGATAACTGGGAAGTTTTAAGTTCAGATAGCTGTGTATAGATTAAAATTTTAAACTGAACCTGTTTAAAATTTAGACTGAATCTTAACTACTTGAAAAGGATAATGCTTAACTTGTGTTAACATTTATAAAATTTTAAGGGAAACTTTTTAAGGGAAACTGACTTGTTATAATAAATGACTTTCTTATAAAAGTCACGATCAGCCTTTTTGTTTAGACAGAAAAGTGGTGCAGTTGTTTGTGATACAAGAGCCAAATAGCAAACAGCAAGTCACAGAAGGAGCTGGTGATAAATTATGTGCTTTTATTCTTGCTTTTATTACGATTTGTGAGCTCCTTTAGTGTATTTTACTATAAGTGTTTTCCAATGCCTACTTACTAGCTCAGTCAATACATTTAGAAATAAATTGAGGACATAGCAGTTTGCAAATGCTGGCATTGGGAGATTTTTCATGACCTCTCAGTGTGCTAGCTAATATGGCCATTATTAAGGTGTTTGATGTTAGAATATGACTTTTTAATGTGTCGATGCTTGAATAGAGCTATTCTCAAGCTGGAGTAACTGAGACTGAATGGACAAGTGGATCTTCAAAAGGCGGACCTCTGCAGGCATTAACTAGGGAATCCACAAGAGGGTCGAGAAGAACTCCAAGGAAAAGGGTGATGCAAGGCTTACTGCTTAGAATTGGGTTTTCAGATTGGTAGGGTTTTAGTGATTATTTTATATTTATTGTTTTTGTTTTGTTTTCAAACTAACAGGTGGAAACTTCACAACATTTTCGTATAGATGGTGCAATAATTTCAGAGAGTACTCCCATAGCTGAAACTATAATGGCTTCAAGCAACGAAACCTTAGTAAATATGTTTCATAAACTATACAAGTGGTATTCTTTGTAAATTACCCTTTAATTAGAATTGGGGAGGTGGTAAATTTTGGCAAATCTCAAACTTGTGTTTTTAAACTAATTTCCCCATATAGTTCTGAATTTTAGAATTTGGCTAAATTCTAAAATTCTAACCTCTAATTCAGTATGGCTAAGTTATATATATAAACTTGTTCCAAGAATTCTACTTCTAAGTTTTGTAAGGATACTTTCTTGCTAAAATATTTAAAGAATGGTAAGGCTTCATATGAGAAGCACTGAATATGTTCATTTCTAGGTTCTTTTGCCTAAATTTTTATTACGGGAAAGTTTTCAGATATTACAGAAATAGAGTATCTTTTTTTCTTTTTACGTGTCTGTTTTGTGTGGATAATTCTGAGTCTGAATAATTTGAATCTTGGCAGGTTGTCAATAGGGTGACTGGAAATTTCAAGCATGCAGCTCCTATTCTGCCAATCACTGAATTCTCAGACATACCCAGAAGAACACCAAAGAAACCATTGACGAGAGCTGAAGTAAATGCATAAAATTTAGATCGATGCTATCATTGATCTTTTAAAGAGGAAATTTTTTATATTTGTTTTTTGCAGTGGGAGGGAGCAGAGCTTTCTTAATTGGGTGGGGTGTGTTTGTGTGTGTGTGTATATATATGCATATGTTATTTTAAAGACATACTTTATTAGTGACAATCGAAAGTAACTAATATAGTATGATATGCTAATACTATCTGCTTGCTCCTGTGTCTCTTAAGTTCTACTTTTCAAGGGAGTATTCATTGGTGTGCTGCTTCTAATATGTTCTCTTTGTTATTGATGTGGGTTGAAAGCATTACTGGGCTGTTGGGGAGGCTATACTATCTTTTACTAAAAGGTCAAATAATAAGACTTTAATGTGACTTTGTATGATGCTTGAATTAACTCCTGTATAATTAAGCTTTAAAGTACTAACTGCATGATGCATTATAATTTTAATGAATTTTCACCAAAGGTTGTTTTGATCTGAGCATAACGGTAAACAGCAAAAACCATCAGATTATTTTATTTAAAAAATCATTTTATTTTTTTTTTTAAGTTAAAAAGATTGAATTGACTCGGTAGTTAAAAGATATACTAAAATTTGTTAAAGATCCATGTTAATTTGATATCTTCCATATTTCATTATTTATTTTATTAGAAATTTCTTAACAGAAGAAGAAACCGTGTATTTTTAATATTAATGAAAAGCATGGGAAAATCCAGTGGGGGAACCTAATGCTGCCATATTAGCTGTACTGAATTTTAGTTTTGGGGAGTTTTGTGGAGTTTTGTTTTGTTTTTTTAACTTGCTTGAATGTGTGGCAGTCCCCAGGCCCCCATTACCACATTAACATTGAAAAAAATTGAAGGGAGCTTTGGAAGTATATGAATACTTGGGTGGTGATGAATTTAGAAAGGGCAGTGGTAAAAGCTCGGGCAGACTTGAAAGCATTCTGTTCTCTGAAACTTCTTTTTTTTTATTATGTTTTAATTGCACATTTACACTAAAGGTTAACTTGTTGTTTGTTTCTTATTAGGTGGGAGAAAAAACAGAGGAAAGAAGAATAGAAAGGGATATTCTTAAGGAAATGTTTCCCTTTGAAGCATCTACACCAACAGGAATTAGGTATTCAGATACATTAAAACAAGTATTAGTGTATTCTACTAGGGCGTTTTTATATATTTACTTATTTATTCCCACCTTTATTGAGGTGTAATTGACATAAAAAATTGTATATATTTAGGATGTACAGCATGATTATTTAAAATGCATATATAGGAATTTTAATTTTTTAATTTTTAACTAAGTGTGGTTGGCATATAATATGGGAATTTTAGTTTTTAATTCTTCACACAGTTATTGTACCTGTGTTCTCAGAATTAAACTGTTCTTTTGAGAATAGTTTAATTCTAAGTCACCAGTTCATGTTCTTGAAAGTTGAGTCAGTTTCAAAGTTAACTTTAATAAGCTGAAGTAAAATAAATAATTTGCCTTCTTTCTAATTCTTTTCTCTAAACAGAAACATAGAAGGAAATAATTTTTTTCCCTTAAGGTTTCCCTTTACTAATTGAAAAGACTGTTTAGATAACACCTGAATTGTTTCCTGACTGAAAGAAGCACAAATTTATTTTTTTTCCTCTTATCTCCTAAATATCCTGGCTCTGAAAAGAAGACAGGTTTAGTGACTATTAGTGTTCTGAGTCTTATTTTCTAATAGAATGAGCATCCAACATTTTATTTATTCATTTTTTAATTTTATTTATTTATGATAGTCACACAGAGAGAGAGAGGCAGAGACATAGGCAGAGGGAGAAGCAGGCTCCATGCACCGGGAGCCCAACATGGGATTCGATCCCGTGTCTCCAGGATCGTGCCCTGGGCCAAAGGCAGGCGCTAAACCGCTGCGCCACCCAGGGATCCCAGCATCCAACATTTTAAATGAAAAATGTATAGAGATTTTAAATAGGCTGACTGACCTCATTATTTACATGTGACAGTTTTCTATTATTATTTCAAAGAATGTGTTTGAAATTAGGAGTGGTAATAACATTTTATATTTTATATTGAAATCATGACTTTTATCTAAATTTATTTTTTTTCTTCCTGCTTTCACTCCCAACAGTGCTAGTTGCCGCAGACCAATCAAAGGGGCTGCAGGCCGGCCATTAGAACTCAGTGATTTCAGGATGGAAGAATCTTTTTCAACTAAATATATTCCTAAGTATGTTCCCTTGGCAGATGTCAAGTCAGAAAAGACAAAAAAGGGACGCTCCATTCCCATGTGGATAAAAATTTTGCTGTTTGTTGTTGTGGCCATTTTTTTGTTTTTGGTCTATCAAGCTATGGAAACCAACCAAGGAAATCCGTTCAGTAGTTTTCTTTCTAATGACTCTGGTAAATCCATCTGAATGATATCTCTTTGGCACACTCAATTTGGTCTCCTATTTTTTCTAATAACTGTATAAAGAAAATTTGTGTACACTTGTTGACTTGAGAACTAAAAATAATGTGATTTCACCTCAATAAATGTAGATTTCATTGAAAAGCAAACAGGATATATAAATGGACTTCATTTAAATGTTTTGGACTTTGGACGAGTAGGAGATCACTTCGTGCCATATGAATAATCTTTTTTAGCTCTGGAACATTTTTGTAGGCTTTATTTTTTTAATGTGGACATCTTATTTCACTTTTGAGAAAAATGTATATTGTTTTTGTGTATTTGGGAAACAAGAAGGGCAAAATATGATAGTATAATGTGAAGCTACACATTTAAATACTTTGAATTCTTACAGAAAAGATTTTAAGTATTATTCTCTGCTGTATAAAAACTTTAGAGATACGTGAAACATGACATTGGTAAGAAAACAAGTAACTTGGGTTGTACTTTTTGTAACTGCCACAGGTTTGATGTGTTTATGGGGGAACATACAGCAATAATCTCTTCTGTAACTTTTATTAATAGTAATATTATTGTAGTCCTATTGTACTCACTTTTTAAAAGATTTCTAGCATCATGAATGTCCTACTTCAGTAAGACCCATTTAAATGCTGTTGATATTTTAGCAGGGATCTTTAGTGCAACATATACATGTTTTAGAGAATTGTTAGCTAGCTGTATATGTTTTTAAAAACCGTTTAGCTAGCTATAAGGCTGTAATTGGAAACTTGTACTTTTTATTTACAACAAAACATTTATTCTGTTAATCCAGTTTGCTACCAAAATATTTTTTAGATATAAGTGTGTGTCTGTTTAGAAGTTAGAAACTTTAAATACTGGTCTGAAGTTCCATTTGGATTCATTATTACATCGTCTTGTTACCAAAAACAAAATTTGCTATTTTTTTCCCCTATATTTTTCAACAGAATTTGATTTAAAAGTCCAAAAGTGTTTACTTAAAATTACATAGTAAACTTTTCTTAGATACAAAGTAGTTAATACATAAATTTATAATCTCTGAATATGAAGTGGGCATTATGATTTTTATATACTCTTGAAATGGTTAACTTATCTTTGTGGTTGATTTATTTTATTTTTTAGTTAAAACTTACCTCATGTATAACTTGGTTAAGTAAAGTAGTAAGTAATTGAAATTTCAGTAGAATCAAGTAAAACAAAAATTTAAACTTACTCATTTGAATTTCAACTTTCAGTGATTGACCATAAAGCACACTAAAGTATAAGTTATTTTAAATATCATCTGAAATAAAAAGATACTTTTAAAAAAGCAAAAGCTTAATATGTATATGTAGACCAATCACATAATTTTTATTTCATTAGCTGTATTCTGGTGTTTGGCTTTGAATTATTTTGTAGACATTTTTCACTTAACTTTGCAATTGATGAGAAATTTGTAGGTCTGGTCCCATGGAGGAGTGGGGAACTTACTCCTACATCAGAAATGCTTGCCTCTCTGAGTAAAAGTGTTTCTTTGAAATGAGCCACAGAGGGGGCACGTTTTACTCATCTTTTCTGCAGTACAGTAATAGCAGTCTACTTTTCCTTGTTTCTAAACTTTGCTTCCCTTTTTGATTAGAAATTGTGAGAAGCTGCATTTAATGTTTAAAAATATGGGAAGATAAATCGAACTTATATGTATGTAAGATCAATTTTCTAATAGAAAGGTATGGTCCAAAATAGTAAAAGAAGGACCAGGTAAAACATGTAGTTTGTTTTTTTCTTTTTTTTCTTTTAACGTATACTTGGTCTTTTGTCTGTGTCTGTTTTATTCCACTAGAATAAATGTGTCCTTGATGTAAATGCAAAGCATTTCTTCCTGATTAAATTGTAGATGTAGACTTTACAATATAATTCAATAATAAAAAATAATTAACCTCTAGTTTTGTCATTGTAATAAATGCTTTTCATATAGTACAAACTATTAAGATACCTGATAATGTTTCTTATGTGAGTTTTATAGATTGTTGAATTTTAGTTCTCATTTCAGTCTACTCTTTTATATTTTGCTTCTAATCATTTCATAATCAGCTCCTCATTTGTTCACGGATAAGTGGTGGATAGCCATTATTCTCACAATGATAGAGGGAAGCTTTCAAAGGAACCTCTCCCACTCTACAGTAAAGTAATAGAGTACAATATAATATACTTTGTTCAGTCTCCCTTTCCTTTTTCCTCCCCAGTTTTACTGTCTTAGTACTTCTCTCTGATACTCATTGTTGGTCTTGCTTTGAGATTAAGCAAAGATGTTGCCAAGGTATATTAATAATGGAGCTGTGTCCATAAGATGGAAGTGTTTTTCTCTGTCCATCATTCATGCGTCTCCCAAAGGTGAGTTTATTTAAATTTGTGGTTCTTAAAGTAATATATATCCTATAATTAGTTAGAAAGCACATAGCATCAAAGGCTTACCATGCTTATTGCATGCTTACCCTGTGCTAGATATCTACTGTTTTATGTGCCTTGGCATGTATTGACTGACTTAATCCTTGTGATAATCCTGTGAAGAAAGTATTTTCTTTTTTCTTTTTTCTTTTTTTTTAAGATTTTATTTATTTGTGAGAGACACAGAGAGAGAAAGAGAGGCAGAGACACAGGCAGAGGGAGAAGCAGGCTTCCTGCAAGGAGCCCGATGTGGGACTCGATCCCAGATCCTAGGATCATGCCCTGAGCTGAAGGGAGATGCTCAACCGCTGAGCCACCCAGGCGTCCCAAGAACGTATTTTCTTAATGTCTCATTACAAAAAGGAAATTAATGCTCAGAGGGGTTAAGAGACTTGTTGAAGTTTGCACAGCTGGGAAATGATGGGTCTCTTTACATACGATACAGCAGAAAGGACATGAAAGACTAACCCCACATATATACTCTGTACCCATTTTCTTATTCAGCCTTGCTCCTTCTACAGTTTTGGTGCCTCTAAGTTCCAAACTTAAAATGCGCTTCTAGTTTTCATCTTTCTCTGTCGCCATTTAAGTTTCTTTTATATATAAATATTTGACATAATACATTATGTAAATTTAATGTGTGTTACTTTGATATATTTATTTTTTTAAGATTTATTTATTTATTCATGAAAGACACAAACTGAGAGAGAGAGGCAGAGACACAGGCAGAGAGAGAAGCAGGGAGCCCGATGTAGGGACTCGATCCTGGGATCACGACCTGAGCCGAAGGCAGGTGCCCAACCACTGAGCCACCCAGGTGTCCCACTTTGATACATTTATTGTAATATGATTGCTGCTCTAGCAACTTTGCACGTAATTAGGGTATAATATTGTTTATACTAAAGGCCATTCTTTCATAAATAATGGGATCTCTTTTCAAAGTCCATATTTTACTGAAAGCTATTTTTAGTTTGGCATCATAATCATAGTACATTAGAATACATGGATCAGTATTACCTATCCTATCATGAATTATATACTAACTTTTAATTGCATAAATACTATCACTTTTTTCTTAAATTTAAAATGATTAATTTATTTAAATATGTTATTTTTTTAATTGATTTTTTTGTTTGTTTGGATTTTATTTATTCATGAAAGAGAGGCAGAGACATAGGCAGAGGGAGAAGCAGGCTTCATGTAGGAAGCCCAATGCAGTACTCGATCCTAGGACCCCGGCATCAAGCCAAGGCAAAGGCAGACACTCAACCACTGAGCCACCCAGGCATCCCTAAATGTTATTTTCTGTTTTATATTAAATTTACATACCCTATTTTTTTCTAAGTTTCATTTTCTATTTTTTTTTTAATTCCAGTGTAGTAACATACAGTATTCTATTAATTTCAGGTATACAATATAGTGATTCAACAATTCTACACATTACTCGGTGTTCATTAAGCTAAGTGTGCTTTTGTGGCACCTGGGTGGCTCAATGAGTTAAGCATCTGCCTTCTGCTCAGATCGTGCTCCCCAGGGTCCCAGGATCCAGCAGAGTTGGACTCTGCTCAGTGGGGAACCTGCATCTCCCTCCTACCTGCCACTCCCCCTACTTGGTGTGCTCACTCTGTCAAATAAATTAAAATCTTAAAAAACAAAACAAAGGTACTCTCTTCATCCCCTTCATGTATTTCACCCATCCCTCACCCACCTCCCCTCTGGGAACCATCAGTTTGTTCTCTATAGTTGATTCTGTTTTTTGGTTTGTTTTTTCTTTGCTCACTTTTTGGGGTTTTTTTCCCTTAAATTCCACATATGAATGAAGTCCTGTGGATTTGTCTTTTTTCTTTTTTTTTTCTTTTTGTTTTTAATAGGCTCCACACCCAGCATGGAGCCTTAATATTGGTCTCAAACTCCCAACCATGAGATCAAGACCAGAGCCTGAGCTGAGATCAAGAGTCATCTAATTGACTGAGCCACCCACGCACCCCCATGTGGTACTTGTCTTTCATTTACTTACTTCCTTTAGCATTATACTCTAGATCCATCCATATTTTTTGCAAATAGCAAGGTTTAACTCTTTATTATAACAATAATATTGCAGCATTCCTTACAAATTATGGAAGCAATCCAAGTGTCTGTCCATAGATGAACAGATAAAGATGTGGTGTATACATATAACCAATGGAATATTATGCGTAGGGGTGCATATATGCTTTCAAATTAGTGTTTTCTTATTCTTTGGGTAAATACCCAGTAATGGAATTACTGGATCATAGTGTAGTTATATTTTTAATTTTTGGGAGAATCTCTATACTGTTTTGGAAATTTTTTTTTTGTGGTGGTGGTGGTTAGTTGCATAAGTTCTTTATATATTTTGGATACTAACCCTTTATTGGACATATCATTTGTAAATATCTTCACCCATTCAGTAAGTTGTCTTTTAGTTTTGTTGATTATTTTATTTGCTGTGCAGAAGGGTTTTTTTTGTTTTGTTTGTTTTTTTTTTAAATATACTTCCAACAGTTTATTTTTGCTTTTGTTTCTCCTGCCTCAGGAGACATATCTAGGAAAAATGTTGCTATGGCTGATGTCAGAAATTTTTGCCTGTGCTCTCTTCTAGGATATTTATGGTTTGAGGTCTCACATACATTTAGGTCCTAATGCATTTTGAGTTTATTTTGTGTACAGTGTAAGAAAATGGTCCAGTTTTATTATTTTGTATGTAGCTAGCTGCCCAGTTTTCCCAGCAGCATTTGTTGAAAAGACTGTCTTTTTCACATTGCATATTCTTATCTTTTTTTGTTGAGGATTTTCTATTAATGTTTTCCATCTTTATACTGTTTTTTGAAATGCATTGTCTTTGACATCTCACTTCTTTTTCATTCTGTCATTGTGGTAAACATGTTTAAATTCCCTTCTCAGGGGCAGCCTGGGTGGCTCAGCGGATTGGTGCCACCTTTGGTGTGATTCTGGAGACCCGGGATCGAGTCCCATGTCGGGCTCCCTGCATGGAGCCTGCTTCTCCCTCTGCCTGTCTGCCTCTCTCTGTCTCTCTGTGTCTTTCATTAATAAGTAAATAAATAAAAATCTTTTTAAAAAATAAAATAAATTCCCTTCTCAGGAGTGCCTGGGTGCTCAGTTGGATAAATGTCTACCTTCAGCCCAAGTCATGATTCCAGGGTCCTGGGATTGTCTGACATCAGTCTCCCTTTTCAGTAATAATAGAGCCTCAACAGGAAGAGACTATGTGGTCAGCTTGTCACCTTGAATTAGCAGTCACTGAGTGCTTTTCAGAATTTATATACCATCCTCCTACCAAAGACTTGGGAAGGAAGTAGAGGAGACCCTGAATTTTGAGTGCAGGGCAACTCCAGCAGGTTGATTCTATTGTGTTCTGGTATAGAATCATTAGTTTAGCTGACATTTGATGGCATTTATGCCATAATCACAGTATTTTGAAATTGATTGCTTATAAAATTTTACTGTCCACTTGAACAAATATTTATTTGATGCCTCTGTGCCAAGTATAATTTTTGGCAATAGAGGATGCAGTTTTAGGAATATCTTTGAGGCTCCCTGGGTGGCTCAGAGGTTTATTAGCGCCTGCCTTTGGCCCAGGGTGTGGTCCTGGGGTCAATTCCCGCATTGGGCTACCTGGGTGGAGCCTGCTTCTCCCTCTGCCTGTGTCTCTGCCCGCCCCCCCCCCCCTCTGTGTGTATGTGTGTCTCGTGAATAAATAAATAAAATCTTTTTTTATCTATCTATATCTATCTATTTATTTATCTCTGACACACAGAGAGAGAGAGAGAGGCACAGACACAGGTAGAGGGAGAAGCAGGCCCCATGCTTCTATCCGGGACTCCAGGATCACACCCTGGGCCAAAGGCAGGCACTAAACTGCTGAGCCACCCAGGAATCCCAATAAATAAAATCTTAAAAAAAAAAAAATCTTTGAACTTGGGCATTCTTTTAAAGACTTTATTTATTCATGAGAGACCCACAGAGAGAGACCTAGAGGGAGAAGTAGGCTTCCTGCGGGGAGCCTGATGTGGGACTCATCCCCAGACTGGCCGGGATTGTGCCCTGAGCCACCCAGGTGTCCCAAGAAGTGATTTTTTAAAAGAAAAAAATATATATGTTTAATTAACTAATAGCAGTGTAGGTTTACCTGCAGTTTAAATACTGTTGCCAATTTTCTTTACCTTATTGTGGCCAATTAATAATGTTTAACCCTTCTAAGTCAACCAAAAATTTGTCAGAGCTTGTTGGGAATAAATTATTAATATACAATACTAATCAAGCACTAATGTACTAGATCAGTATGGATTTTGTAGTGGAAAATTCAGCATATTTATCTTGTGATAATAACATAATTTGAAGTTGTGAAACAGTATAAAATGTACCTGTTTAATTTGTCTTAGCAACAGAAATTATAGTTTTTTATCACAGCGATGGTTTAATTAAAGGAAATAAGTTCTCTGTTGGTACGTAACCTCAAGATTTAGCAACTTAATTATTGCCGTGTCTCTGGATCATAAATCAGGGAGTGACTTGGCTGTAGGATTATGACTAAGATCTCGTGACTGTAGTTAAACTGTTAGGGCTGCAGTATCATCTAAAAGCTTGACTAGGGCAGAATCTTATTCAAGCTCATAGGATAGTTGTAGGCCTTTGAGGTTCCTTACTCAAGTTCCTCCAACTGCTGGGGAAAGACCTTAGATTATCTGAGTCCCCTCATGACGTGACAGCTAGCTTCTCCCAAAGCAATCCAAGAGGGAAAGTGTACCCGTGATTCTTTTTTTTTTAAAAAAGATTTATTTATTCATGATAGACACATAGAGAGAGAGGTGGAGACACAGGCAGAGGGAGAAGCAGGCTCCATGCAGGGAGCCCGACGTGGGACTCGTTCCCGCGACTCCAGGATCGCGCCCTGGGCCAAAGGCAGGCGCCAAACCGCTGAGCCACCCAGGGATCCCCTGTACCTGTGATTCAAGCTATAGCATTTATATAATCTAATCTTGGAAATGACACATCATCACTGTTGCTGTATATTGTCTTGGTCTTACAGCTAACTGAAAATGCAGAAGGTACTGCCAAGGATTGAGTACCAGGATGGTTTTTTTTTGTTTGTTTGTTTGTTTGTTTGTTTGTTTTTTAAGATTTATTTTTATTTATTTATGAGAGAGAGAGAGAGAGGCAGAGACACAGGCAGAGGGAGAAACGGGCTCCATGCCGGGAGCCTGACGCGGGACTTGATCCCGGGACTCCAGGATCGCGCCCTGGGCCAAAGGCAGGCGTGAAAACCGCTGAGCCACCCAGGGATCCCCCGAGTACCAGGATGTTGTAGCTTGGCTACCACAGCTGTCTTGAACTAATGGGTTCTGTGAATAATTTAGCCATGCTATACCACTTGGAAACAATGTTAAATATTGCTTTGGAATTTGTTTCTTTCCTCGCTTTCATCTGTTCATCATCCCAAGAATTGATTATAGAATTAAATATGAATGAACAGCAATGAGACTGGGGAGATAAGTAGACTTATTTTTCAGAGGTAAATTCAACACACTTGGTTAATAAGATGGTCAGAGAAAGATTTTTTTTTTATATTCTTATTTATTTATTTATTTATTTATTTATTTATTTATTTATTTATTTATTTATTTATTTATTTATGATAGGCACACAGTGAGAGAGAGAGAGAGAGGCAGAGACACAGGCGGAGGGAGAAGCAGGCTCCATGCACCTGGAGCCCGATGTGGGATTCGATCCCGGGTCTCCAGGATCGCGCCCTGGGCCAAAGGCAGGCGCCAAACCGCTGCGCCACCCAGGGATCCCCGGTCAGAGAAAGATTAACTAAAAAATTACCTAGAAATCTTTTACTTGGTTGACCTGGTGGGAGGTGGTGCCAGTCACTGAAAAAATTCTAAAGGAAAACTGTGGGAGAGGATCCCTGGGGTGGCTCAGCGGTTTACACCTGCCTTCGGCCCCAGGGTGTGATCCTGGAGTCCCAGGATTTGACTCCCGCGTCGGGCTCCTTGTGTGGAGCCTGCTTCTCCCTCTGCCTGTGTGTGTGTGTGTGTGTGTGTGTGTGTGTGTGTGTGTGTGTGTATGTGTCTCATGAATAATTTTTTTTTTTTTAAAGGAAGACTATGGGGAAAGGAAGATAGACTTTGGGTTTGAATACATTGAATTTGATTTCCCTATGAGAAATTCTAGCCCCTAATACAATACTTGGCACCTAGTAAGCACCAGATATCATGTGAATAAATTCCAAATGGAGATCATCTGTTGGCAGGCAGGATCTGAAGCTTAAGAGAGAAACTGGGAATAGTCTGGAGTCCTAAGAAATCTATAAATTCAAAGGGATGGAAATACATAATACTGTCCACAAATTTGGAACTGGGAAAGAGCTAAGGGTGAATTGTCTATGTAAGGACTAGATGTAGGCCAGGAGAATGCAGTCACTGAAGAGAGCATTTTAGGAGGAGTGGCCCATAGTTCTGCTGAATAAATGTGGGGAGAGGAATGAATTCTAAGTTTACCATCAGTGAAAATTCGTGAGAATTTCAGTGTTAGGGCAGGGGCAGAAGTGTAGACAGCTCCAAGAATATAGGGCAGTGGTTTGAAAGTTGGCAATATGTTGAGGATTTTGGTTTTTGTCTAAAATGAGGCCATACACCCCCACACAGTTTGAGAAACAGTATTTCCAATCCCCCAGACTCCTCTCCCTTCTTGTGTCTACCCCTCAGCAATTCCTCACCTAGAGTAACCACTGCATGGATTGTTTTTTTCTTTTGTTGCTTTGTAAATAAAGTCCTACATTTTATGTACTCCTTTATGTGGTTTTCACTTAACATTGTGAGATTAGTCCATATAATTGCATGCAATGGTAGATTGTTGTCATTGCTATGCTGTATTTCATTACGTAGATATAGTATAATTTATCCATTTAACTTTTTAAATTTTTATTTACAGAGTGAGAATGCGAGTGAGGGTGCAGGACAGCAAAGGGAGAGAGAGAATCTTAGGCAGGCTCCATGCCTGGTGTGGAGCCCTATGTGGGGCTGAATCTCACGACCCTGAGATGATTACCTGAACTGAAATAAAAAACCTGATGCTTAACTGACCCATTTGACTCTTACCCACTTTTTCCTTTTTTAAAGATTCTATTTATTTATTCATGAGAGATACATAGAGAGGCAGAGACACAGGCAGAGGAAGAAGCAGGCTCCATGCAGGAAGTCCAATGTGGGACTCAATCCCAGAACTCCAGGATCCTGCCCTGAGAGAGCAGGCGCTAAACCACTGAGCCACCCAGGGATCCCGACTCTTACCCTCTTGACTTTTTTTTTTTTTTTTTAAGATTTTATTTATTCATGAGAGACACCGAGAGAGAGAGAGAGAAGCAGAGACATAGGCAGAGGGAGAAGCAGGCTCCATGCAGGGAGCCCAATGTGGGACTTGATCCCGAGACTCTGGGGTCACACCCTGAGCTGAAGGCAAATGGCTCAACCATCCAGGCCTCCCACCCAGTTGACTTTTAATGGGCATTTGGGTTGTTCCAAGGTTTTGGCTATTAACAAAAAATGCTCTGAACCTTTCTTTGTGTCCTTTGGTGGTTATATATGTGTGTATTTCTGTTGGTCGTAGGGTCTGCTAATGTACCAGTGACAACTTTCGTATTGATTTCTGGTTCTTAAATGTTCTGGATACTAGCCCTTTGTCAGTGTACTGGATTCTAATCAGGAGGCAGAAATGATACCAGTTACATGAACAAAAAATTTAGTAAAGAATTTTTTTAAAGATTCTTTTGAGAGAGAGAAAAACCATGAGCCAAAGGCAGACACTTTACTGACTGAGCCACCCAGGGGCCCTAATTTAAAGAATTATTAATTGGGGGTGCCTGGCTGGCTCATTGGGTAGAGTGCGTGACTCTTTTGGGGTTGTGAATTTGAGCCCCACATTGGGGATAGAGACTACTTTTTAAAAAAATTATTAAAGTTACTAACTAGGTAACTGAAAGAGTAACATGAGAATTAGGCTATAATACAGTTATAGCAATTAACACAGAAATAGGAGTCACTTCATAATTTGTTCATGCGGTCCTATCCATGAAAGGATGTTTTTAAAGACATAGGGAATATAGTCGGTGATATTGTGATAGTATTGTATGATGACAGATGGTAGCTACACTTGAGCTAGCCTAGCACACATGTAGACTTGGATTGTATACCTGAAAACTGAAAACTAATGTAACATTGTCAACTACCAAAAAAAAAAAAAAAAAAAAAAAAAATTCCCTAGAAGAAAGTTTCCCAGGGGAATTTGAGATACAGAAAAAAATGTTATCACCCAAGCATCAACAGAACCACATGGTATTGTGTTCAGCACATCACAAAACCTTTTTAACACTTCTGTTAGAGCATTTGTAAATGTTCACAAATACCCAGGTACACAGTGTATTTTTGTTTCTGAACTTCAGTTGGCTGATCCTACACCCCCATTATGCTTTTTCAGTAAATACAAACTAAGTACTGCCAAGTTAAAAAAAAAAAAAAAAAGGCCAGAGAAATAAGATCCCTACATAGAAAAAATCAACCCCTGACTCCTACTATGAACAGAAAATTGATTTGAGGTGGATCATTGACCTAGGTTGAGCTTCTAGGGACGCCTGGGTGGCTCAGTGGTTGAGCATCTGCCTTTGGTTCAGGGCGTGATCCTGGAGTTCCGGGATCAAGTCCCACATCGGGTTCCTGCAGGAGTCTGCTGCTCCCTCTGCCTATGTCTCTGCCTTCTCTCTGTGTCTCTTATGAATAAATAAAATCTTTTTAAAAATAAATAAAAGTAAATTGAGCTTCTAGAAGAAAATGGAAATATCTTTTTCTAAGATTTTATTTATTTGAGAAAATACAAGTGGGAGGAGGGGGAGTCGAAGAGGGAGAAGCAGCAGCAGACTCCTGCTGAGCCTCAGGATCATGACCTGAGCTGAAGGCAGACCCCCAACCACTGAGCCACCCAGGTATTCCCCTGGATGTAGAGATTAAAAAAAAATAAACATTTATTATTTAACAGTTTCCATGAGTCAGAAGTCTGGGTGTAGCATGGCCCAGCTGAGTTCTCTGCTTACAGTCTCAGAACACCAAAATCAAGGATTCAGTAGGAGAGGCTCTAGAGAAGAATCCACATTCACATGCCTTCAACTGGGACAGAATCTAATTTCTTTTTTTTTTTTTTTTTAAGATTTTATTTATTCATGAGAGGCAAGACACAGGCAGAGGGAGAAGCAGGCTCCATGCAGGGAGCCTGACGTGGGACTGGATCCTAGGCCTCCAGGATCACACCCTGGGCTGAAGGCGATGCTAAACCACTGAGCCACCGGGGCTGCCCCCAGAATCCAATTTCTTATACTTGAACCTGGCCCCTCTCTATCTTCAACCCAGCAAAAGCTAATGAGTCCTCACATTTTTAGTTTCTGCCTCGTTCTGCTTTTAAGGTTTCATGTGATGAGAGTAGGCCCATTTGGATAATTGAGGATAATCTCCCTAGTTTAATAAATGCATCTTCAAAGTCCTTTTGTCATAAAGTGTAGCATCCACAAATTAACACCAGGAGGCGAAGGTACTGGGAGCCTGCTTCTCTGCCTCTCTCTGTCTTGAATGAATGAATGAATGAATGAATGAATAAATAAATAAATAAATAAATAAATAAATAATAAAATAATAAAATGAAAATCCTAGAGGAGAACATAGGAATAATACTTCATGATACTGGATTTGGCAGTAATTTCTTGAAAATTAAACCAAAACCATAGGCAACAGAAATATGCAAATGAGATTAAAACGTCTATGCACCAAAGGATACAATCAACCTACAGAATGGAAGGAAATATTTGCAAATCATACATCTAATAAGTTAGTATCTAAAATATATTTTTTTTAAAACTACAACTCAACAGCAACAACAACAAAACCCAAGTAGCCC
Organism: Vulpes lagopus; assembly: GCF_018345385.1. Taxonomy (NCBI): domain Eukaryota; kingdom Metazoa; phylum Chordata; class Mammalia; order Carnivora; family Canidae; genus Vulpes; species Vulpes lagopus. Next base: position 26,275,449 of record NC_054846.1, on the reverse strand, counting down.
AATTATGAGCAAAGAACTTTGGATAGTTCTCCAAAAAAGATATACAAACAGCCAGGATGCATGTGAAGAGACACTCAACGTCACTACTCAGTACAGAGATGCAAGTCTAATGAGATAACCGCTCACACACATCAGGATGACCACTATCAAAAAAACGCACTATGGGGATCCCTGGGTGGCGCAGTGGTTTGGTGCCTGCCTTTGGCCCAGGGTGCAATTCTGCAGACCCGGGATCGAATCCCACATCGGGCTCCTGGTGCATGGAGCCTGCTCCTCCCTCTGCCTGTGTCTCTGCCCCCCTCTCTGTGTCTCTCATGAATAAATAAAAATTTAAAGAAAAAACGCACTATGTAAAACAAGTGTTGATGCAGATGCAGAGAAAGGGAGCCCTCCCGCACAATGGCTGGGAAGACAAACTGGTGCAGCCACTGTGGAAGACACTGTTTAGGTTCCTCAAAAATGTAAAAAGAACTATCACATAATCTATCACACTATTGGCTATTTACCCAAAGAATATGAAAACACCAATTTGAAAGGCTATATGCACCCCTATGTATATAGCAACATTATTTACAATAGCCAAGATATGGAAGCAACCCAACTGTCCACTCACTAACAAGTGGATAAGGAAGATGTGTGTACACACAATGGATTATTCCTCAGCCATAAAAGACTGAGATTTTGCCGTTTGCAAGGATATGGATGGCTCTAGAATATAATACTGAGTGAAATAATCAAATGCATAATTTCACTCGTGGAATTCAAGAAACAGACTCTTAACTATAGAGAAGAAACATGGTTACAGGAAGGGATGTGAGCACAGGGATGGGATTACAGAGCACACGTGTCCTGATGAGCACTGAGTAATGTATAGAATCATTGAATCACTATATTGCACACCTGAAACAAATACAGCACTGTATGCTAACTATATTGGGATTAAAATTAAAAACTTGATAAAATTAAACCAGTATGTAATAAGTGTTGGTGAGGATTTGGAGAAGTTGGGATCCATGTATACTGTTGATAGGAATGTGAAATAGTACAGTCACTATGGAACCATGTGGACATTCCTCATAAAATTAGAGTTAACTGAATGATCTAGCCACCTTTGGGAATATACTGAAAAGGATCGAAAACAGGCTCTTGAAAAGAAATGTGCACACCCACGTTCATAACAGCATCATTCACAGCAGCCTTGTGGAAGAAGCAACCCAAATGTCTGACAGATGAATAATAGATAAACAAAATTGTGATGTTCATACAATGGAATACTATTCCACCTTGAAAAGTCCAGGAATCATTTCCCATGTTACATGGATGATGCTTGCACAATGGTGCAAAGTGAAGTAAGCCAGTCACAGAAAGACAAATACTGTGATTCCAGTTATACGAGGTACCTGAAGTAGCCAAGTTCATAGACAAGGGGGAATGGTGGTTGCCAGAGGCTGTTTGGGGGAGCAGGTAAGAGGAATTACTTAATAGGAATAGAGCTTTGCAAGATGAAACAGTTTTGAAGATACATTGCACAACAATTTGAGTATACTTAAATACTGCTAAACTGTATACTTAAAAAATGGCTAAGACAGCAAATACTATGTTCATTTTTTACCACAGTTAAGAATTCTAAAAAAAAAAAAGTCAGCTGTGTCCTAAGTAAAATGAGTGGGGCAAATGTAGAATATGTTACTTTAATATTCTCATTATTTTGTGTGAATTGTGCCATGTTTGTTTTAGTTCCAAATGACAATACTATGTTTTCAAACTTTATCAGATTCTGCGAGTTATTTTTGTTACGGTCCATAAAGCACGGACTCCTAATCCTGAGTCTTTTTTAAACATGTTGCTCCTATGATCTCAACTATGTAATCATCTTAAAAGATGCAGGACAACTGATCCAGAAAATTCAGGGCCCACTCATTATTTAAACGAACAAACAAAAATTTAGCAATAGAGCAATGGAAAGGAAGGCCCTTAAATGATAAAGGTTAACTATCAAAAACCTACGGAAATATATTACACGTAACAGTGAAGAAAATAATAGGACTTTAAAAAATAGTTGCCAAATGGCTATTTCAGGTACTAAACAAGAATGCTTACTCTCATCAGTACTTGCTCATCTACAGGAAGCAGAGTAAGTCCTCATTTTGCCACTGAGAAAACTAAAGTGCAAATGGATTAAGTAATTTTCAGGAGGCCACACAGCTACTCATCAAGACTGAAGTCGTGAAAGCCCAGAGCTGACTATAGGGTTTATGTTTTTACTTGGGATAACAACAAAGGAATGTCAGACCAGGCACAACCAGGTAACCCCAAACATTCAGATTCAATTCCTTCGTGAAGGGAGGACTTGGTTTGATTAATAAAATGAGGGCTGTCATAATCAGATAATGGAGTAAGTCCAATATTTTCCTTCAGTGAAGGAGCCAGAAGGGCTTCAAGGGAGGTTTGTTCAGTTACATTGGCTTGGTGACATAACACTAAGGTGTTTGTTTCTCAGGTATCATTGCTATTACTGGGGACACTTTTCTTAAGACTTTCCAAATCAGCATGACAGGAAAAAGTTATATGGCATTATCCGTAAATAGTCATTTTATGGGTTTGTTTTGTTTTTGTAAATGAGTCATTTTGGAGCTGTTTGGATCTTTTTATCATACTAAATAATGTTTGGTGAGAACTCCAAACAATACCACATTTTACACCGTAATCTAAGGATTAATAAGCAGACCTTTGTTTAGGCTATTTACTTAAGGATTTCAGAAATGGTGACTAGTGGGGCATAGAGTCTACTGTAAAAAGAAATAAAAAGCTATTAGGCTCCAATCATTATCTTCATGTCATTACATTAAAATGAGCATAAAACTAGAGTAATAGAAAGTCTGTAAATAGGAAATAAGCAGCTTTAATTTTGACTTATAATTTCCAATAGAATATAACTTGATTATCAAGTTTGTTTTTTTTAAGATTATATTTATTTATTCATGAGAGATATATATATAGAGAGAGGCAGAGACACAGGCAGAGGGAGAAGCAGGCTCCATGCAGGAAGCCGGATGTGGGACTCAGCCTCCAGGATGACACCCTGGGCCGAGGGCAGGGGCTAACCACTGAGCCACCCAGGGATCCCCCGATTATCAAGGTTTTTAAATCAACTTAGGTTAATTTATTCTCCACTGATGACACAATTCTTTTATTACAGCAGGAACCATTTATAGCACTGATGTGTATATAGTAAATCTTACATCAATACAAAAGTTTCCAGTTCTATGTATCTATCCATTAATCTATCCATCCATCTATCCATTCATCCATCCGTCTATCCATCTATCTGTCCATCCATCAATCTATCTGTCCACCTATACTTCCATAATATTCCATGTTTGGCTGTACCATAACTTATTTACCCTATTGGTAGACTTTACAGCATTGTTTCCAATCTGTTGTAGTTTTAAGTTACAATTAATAATAATAATTAATAATCTTGTACACACATTGTTTTGCACATGGGTTGTGTGAGGTATGTTCCTAGAAGTGAGATGACTGAGCCAAAGGGTACCCACATTTGTGATTTCTGATAAATGGACATTGTCAGGACAATATGTCTTGATAGCTAAGGTATTCTCCCTCTCTCTCTCTGCACCCCCTTTTAGGAGTGTGTCCATGAGATAAGCAAAAATAGAATTTACCCTTGAACAACACAAGTTTGAAATGTACATGTCTACTTGCAGGATTTTTTTTTTATATAAATAGAGTACTGTAAATATACTTTCTCTTTTCTCTTCCTTACAATTTACTTTCATTTCTTTTCCTTTTTTTTTTTTTTTTTGAGAGCAATAGTGTGAGCAGTGGGGAAGGGGAGGCATAGAGAGAGGGAGAGAGACTCTTAAGCAGGCTTCTTGCCCAGCACAGAGCCCAATGTGGGGTTCAATCTCATGACCTTGAGATCATGGCCTCAGCCGAAATCAAGAGTTGGACATTTAACCAACTGAGCCATCCAGACGCCCCACCTTAAAATTTTAACATTTTCTTTTCTCTAGCTTATTTTATTGTAAGAATATAGTACATAATACATATATGAAATATGTGATAAAAGACCCTTTGTTATTGGTAAGGCTTCTGGATCAACAGTTGGCTATTAGTAGTTAAGTTTTTGGAGAATTGAATGTTATGCTCATATTTTCAATTATGGAGGGAGGAGGTCAACATTCCCAACCCCAACCTTGTCCAAGAGTCAACTGTATACTTAACCATGTGCCAGGCAAAGTCATTTAATCTTAAGTGAGACTGGAGCCAGCTGTATATTTTTAGTTGCATGTATTTTATATTCCAGTTCTTCCCTTTATTATTATTTGTCCCTCCTTTTAGCTGTCAATTGACTTGTATAAAACAACTTCTTTGTTGTCCCCTCCCAATTTTCATCTCTAATCTTTCAGTGGCTTAAAAAGAAAATCTCCCAAGTTTATTAGGTTTCTGTCAAGAAAAGATCAAACTATAGTCACTAACTTTGTGATTTGTTTCTCAGATAAGAGATCAGAATACTCTGTTTCAAATTTGTAACCTGAGTTATTCAGATTCTTTGTATTTCCTTCACAGTAAGACAGCTCTATATTTTAATATTTTTTTCCTAATTAACCATTTGAATCTTATTTTAAAAGATTTCTTCTTTTAAAGATTGTATTTATTTATTTGAGCGAGAGAGAGCACAACAGAGCACAAGGAGGGGAAGGGGCGGAGGGAGAAACAGACTCCCTGATGAGCAGGGAGCCTCACTCGGGGCTCCATCCCAGGGCCCTAGCATCATGACCTGAGCCAAAGGCAGACACTTAACCGACTGAGCCACCCGGGTGCCCCTAACCATATAAATCTTGATGTAACTAACAAACATTGAACACGAGGAATTGAGTTTAAAGATACATTAAATTGAGGGGTGCCTGGGTGGCTCAGTTGGTTAGCCGTTCCACTCTTGATGTCAGCTCAAGTCATGATCTCAGGGTCATGTGACCAAGCCCTGCACTGGGCTCTGCACTGGACCTTGAGCCTGCTTAGGATTCTCTCTCTGTTGCTCCAATTCCCTCTCCCTCCCTAAACAAACAGACAAACAAAAAAAGATGAAAAGGGGAGTACCTGGGTGGCTCAGGGGTTGAGCATCTGCCTTCAGCTCAGGTTGGGATCCTGGGATGAGTCCTGCCTCAGGCTCCCCTGAGGGAGCCTGCTTCTCCCTTGCTTGTGTCTCTGCCTCTCTGTGTGTCTCTGATGAATAAATAAATAAAATATTTTTTAAAAATGAAAAAAAATACACCAAATTTGGGTGCCTGGATGGCTCAGTCATAGAGCATGTGACTCTTGATCCCCAGGTCGTGAGCTCTAGCCCCACACTGGGTTAGATTACTTAAATAAACACACACACACACATATATATATATATACACACACATATATATATATATATTCCATCAAGTATACATTCAAATGTGCTGTCTAGAGCATAGTACTTCAGAGTCTAAGTATGTCAGCATAGTCGACTGCTTTTAAAAACAGAGCTTCGGGCAGCCCAGATGGCTCAGCGGCTTGGTGCCGCCTTCAGCCCAGGGCGTGATCCTGGAGACCCAGAATCTAGTCCCACATCAGGCTCCCTGCATGGAGCCTGCTTCTCCCTCTCCCTATGTCTCTGCCTCTCTCTTTGCATCTCTCTGTGTCTGTCATGGATAAATAAATAAAATCTTAAAAAAAAAATAAACAGAGCTTCTATAATTGCATTGCTGGTTATTAAGAGATTGTCTTTTGGCTCCAAATCCACTTCTCTGTACTCTATGGTACTAGGGCTGAGACAAGCAAAAAACTCCTTTAGGTTTCACCGATAGGGAGGGAGTGCCAGAACACAGTGGAATCCTTTGCATCTTCACTCCTTCGCTCTGACAGCAACAGTTATTTCCTAGCATTTCCAGAACCAGCCTTGTTGAGTTCCCTCAGACAGCCAGCAGAAGCCACACAGTGGCTTCTCAGAGGTTTGGCTCTGAGGCCCAGAAGGCCCCTCCTCCTAGGAGCTGAGTTCTAATAATGCCACCCCCTTCCCTGTGCTCCCCCCCCCCCCCCAGCACTAGGGGTAGTAGTTGCTTTCCCTAGTTATTCTGTGTGACTTCAGTGTTCCTTCTGTGCCCCTTCAGTTCTCCAGCACCTGTTCACCCAACAAGTGAATAGGTGCTGTTAAAGAACTAGTGTTTCTTTTTTCTTTTTTCCTGATAGAATGACTGTAATTTCAGTTTAGCCAGGAAGACAATCAAAATATTTAACCATTCATTTTGTTTGTTTGTTTGTTTGTTTTAAAGATTTATTTATTTATTTATGATAGAAAGAGAGGCAGAGACACACACAGGAGGAGGGAGAAGCAGGCTCCACGCCGGGAGTCCGATGTGGGACTCGAACCCGGAACTCCAGGATCACGCCCTGGGCTAAAGGCAGGCGCTAAACTTCTGAGCCACCCAGGGATCCCCTCAACTATTAATTTTGAATGAACACCTCAGTCTTTTTTTTTAGAAAGAGTGAGCACATATGGCAGGGGGAGGGAGTAGTAGGGCCAGAAGGAGAGAAAGAATCCCAAGCAGGCTCCTCTCGCAGCATGGAGTCCAATGACGGGCTTGACCTCAAGAGCCTGAGATCATGATCAGAGCCAAAATCAAGAGTCGGACATTCAACTAACTGAGCTCCCCAGGTGCCTTGACACCTCAGAATGTCCATACTGCTTCACTCTTGGTAAAAGGAAGGACATTTACTGAAATCACTCCTAGCTACCTAGAAAATCCTAAAAGTAGGACAGTCTTGAAAAAGGGACAGTGAAAATTTTTTGTAGATTAAACTGCTGGCTTCTAAAAAATTATAGTATAATATAAAAACATCAAGGTAGGGGCACCTGAGTGGCTCAGTCAGTTAAGTGTCTGCCTTTAGCTCAGGTCATGATCCTGGAGTCCTGGAATCGAGCCCCACATTCAGCTCCTTGTTCAGCAGGGAGCCTGTTTCTCCGTCTCCCTGCTCGTGCTCTCTCACTATCTCTGTCTCTCTCAAATAAATAAAATCATAAAAATTTATGTATCAAGGTAAATGGTAGGACACATAGTCTATTTTAAAATATGAATCTGTAGGGCAGCCCCGGTGGCTCAGCGGTTTAGCGCCGCGTTCAGTCCAGGGTGTGGTCCTGGAGGCCTGGGATCAAGTCTCACCTTGGGCTCCCTGCAGGGGGCCTGCTTCTCCCTCTGCCTGTGTGTGTCTCATGAATGAATAAATAAAATCTTTAACAAAAAAAATGAATCTGTAGCATGACATTTGTTATGGCCACAATAAATGAATGCAAAGAATGTAACTACTCCATAGTGATCCTTGAACTTAAAATTGAAACCATATTTCTAACAGGTTTCTCAAGACAGCCTTGGCAACATATAAACTGTTCAGGAGATATTTATGGAACACTTTTAATTTTAAAATTTTTTAATTTTTATTCTTTTTTAAGATTTTACCTATTTATTTTGAGAGAGAGAGAGAACACAAGCAGGGAGAGTTACAGAGGGTGAAGGAGAAGCAGGCTCCTCACGGAGCACCGTGCCCCATGTGGGGATCTTTCCCAGGACCCTGGGATCATGACCTGAGCCGAACGAAATGCTTAACCGACTGAGTCCCAGGTGCCCCTGGAACACTTTTTATATGCTCAGCTGGCATTCTAGGTGCTAAGAATCCACTGATGAGCCAAAGAGACCCTCATATGAGCTTATTATAGTAAAGGAGGTAAATGCTTTCTCAGCCTTAGCAAATGGGACTAATTCAGCTCTTGCAGTTCAGAATGCCCAAAATAAGTAGGATTCAATTCCAGGACCAGAATATGAAAAGAACAAGTGAGCCAGGAATATCTTGCTTCAGAAAGTAAGGATGTGGGGCAGCCTGGGTGGCTCAGCGGCCTAGCGCCACCTTCAGCCCAGGGTGGGATCCTGACTGGATCGAATCCCACGTCGGGCTCCCTGCATGGAGCCTGCTTCTCCCTCTGCCTGTGTCTCTGCCTCTTTCTCTCTGTGTGTCTCTCATGAATAAATAAATATTTTTTTTAAAAATGCCTCCCAAGGGAGGCATGGAGAAGCACATATCACTTACCTAGTCCTCTTTCCCTCAATGCACAGCTTCAGTCTAATCATGAGGAAACATTGGACAAACCCAGACTATGGGACATTTTACAAAATAGCTGGCTTGTAACTCTGCAAAAATGTCAATGGCATGAAGACTGAGAAAGATGAAAGCTTATAGAGCAAAGGGAACCAGAGAGACATGACCACTACACACATGTCATCCTGGAATAGAGAAAAGCCTGAGAAAAGGTATTGCTATAAAGGTAGGATCAGGATCACTGGTAAATTTTGAATGTGGATCATAAATTCAATGATCAATGTTAAATTTCCTGATTTTGATCATTGAACTGTGCTCATGGAAGGTAGTACCTTTGTTCTTAAGAAATACATTCTAGGGACACCTGGGTGGCTCAGCAATTGAGCACCTGCCTTTGGCCCAGGGCATGATCCTGGAGTCCTGGGATCGAGTCCCGCATCGGGCTCCCTGCATGGATTCATGGAGCCTGCCTCTCTCTCTCTCTCTCTCTCTCTCATAAATAAATAAAATCTTAAAAAAAAAAGAAATACATTCTAAGGTATTTAGGGGTAAAAGTAAGTCTGCAACTTACTCTCAAATGGTTCAAATGATAGATGAATGGATGGACAGATGCAGCAATAGATGGGTGGATAGATTAAAAAGAAACAAAGTGGTTGCAGCAAAATGTTTAAAAAAACTGGTAAATCTGGTTGAGTATGTATGACAATTCTTTATTCTTACATTTTTTAAGTTTGAAATTATTTCAAATTTTTAAAAAATGATTATAATTAAAGGAGGAAGTGCAGGGCTCTACCTTATACTGCAGTTTTTAAATGAACACTTCCCAATAAACCCAAGGGCCAAGAAGAAATATATTGGCCTTTAGGCTACAATTAGCCCTTCTAGGAATGTGATCCTACTAATTACTAACTCTTGCTAGAAAAAAAATGGCTTTAAATAAACTAATCCAACATCTCATCATTTTTTATAGGTGATTGCTGCATTTTATCAGGGTTTATCTAAGGGCTATACGTAATAGTTTTACTCATTGTTTCCTGGTCAGCCTCCAAGAATGTTCATCAGGAAGCTATGCTGTCATCTAAACATAAACAATCTATTCAAAAATATCTACAGTGGGTAAATGTGCACTTCTCTGGTCCCTCAATATCCATATGCTCCTCTCCTTTCCTCAGTCCTATGCACCTGAAGGGTGTCATGAGACCCCCTCAAGAAGCATGAGCAGAAGGGATGTGTCGCCTTAACTCTGAGGGAGGTGAATGTGGGTGTGCCCTTTCTTGTTCTATCTCTTCCCCTTTGGCCAGACCTAGAGTGATCATGTGTTGAGATGGTAGGCCGTAAGGTGAAATCAGCTTTGATCCCTGAGTCACCCCTGGGAGGAGAACTCTCTGGAAGACCATCTGATCGGCACTAGACTTTATAGGATCAAGAGGTGGACTTTGATTGTGTTGTACTGATAAGACGTGGGGTTAATCTGCTAAATTGAAATAGCCAGAGGTGCTTTTGATTCCTCTTTCTCTTCTCCTTCCCTTCTCTTTTCTGTAAAAAATATTGATTGGTTTCTCTTCTCTGATTTATTGGGGTTTTTTTTTTTCATCACTTCAGGTAGCCAGGGCTAGTAGGTTCTGTAAGGTTGATGCCAAGGAGGCAGCTGGCAGGACTGGGAAGTTGTTTCACACAGGGGGAATGAACACGTAAGGAGCAATATGTTGAAGATAATGAAAGCCAATTTTATCTCTCAGAGAAAGGAGTCACAAATGTGGAAAGGAAAAAAGGATAGAATGAATCCTGTGATATTCTGATTTGGAATTGGAGGTATTAGTGGAACTCATGTTTTTTTTTTTTGTTTTAAGATTTTATTTATTTCTTCATGAGAGACACAGGCAGAGGGAGAGATAGAGAAGGGCAGAGACACAGGCAGAGGGAGAAGCAGGCTCTAAGCAGGGACCCTGATGTGGGACTTGATCCCAGGATCCCAGGATCATGCCCTGAGCCAAAGGCAGACGCTCAACCGCTGAGCCACCCAGGGATCCCAGAACTCATGGTTTTAAAAGAAGAGATGGATGGATGGATGGATGGATGGATGGATGGATGGATGGATGATGGATGGATGGATGGATAGATAGATGGATAGATAGATGATAGATAGTGTATGTGTGTATATGTATATATGCTGAGAGAGCCTAGAAGCAGTAATAAATACCCTAGAGCAATAAGCACATTTTGCTCTCAGAGCAAATGCTCTTCTCCCCTAAAGAGAACCAGAGCTCTTGGGAGAAATGGCTGATTCCAGAGCTAGGGGAGAACAAGTAGATAAGTCTGGGGGGAGGCTGGATGGGAGGATGGGTGAAATAGGTGATGGGGATTAAGGTATGTCCTAATTGTGATGAGCACCAAGTGTTGTGTGGAAATGTTGAGTCATCTATTGTACACCTCAAACTAGTGGAATTTAAATTTTAACCTACTGGAATTTAAATAAAAACTTAAAAATAAAAGTAATAAATAAGTAAATAAGTCTGGAACATCTGCTGTACCAGAATGTAATAAAGTGCTCAAAAACTGATGGGGACTTATCAGAAGAACACAAGATCCATTCAAAGAGGTTTCTACTGGCCAAATCTGTGTTAATATAAGCAACAAAAGAAAGAATGTTCGTATTAGATAATAACTCATCAATAAAATAGAAATCCATTAGTTGATACTGATATAAATAAATGCAGAATGAACTAAACGAATGAAGAGAAAGTAAAGCACTTCCTTACTGTAGGATAATAAATGTAGGTCTGATAGAGTTAGAAAAACTACCGTTTGGCAATTATCCCAATAATAATCAATTCAGGCAACAATCAGTGATAAATGCGAATTACTTACTAGTTACAGATAAAAATAGTATCTTTACAATGAAAAAACTAGGCAAACACTACCTTGATCAGGTGAATCAAAATTTACCTCACCAGGAGCACCTGGCTGGCTTCGTTGGTAGAGCATGCAACTCTTAATCTCAGGGTTGTGAGTTCAAGCCTCATGTTGGGTTTAGAGATTACTTAAATAATCAAATCTTTTCTTTAAAAAAAGTGCAGCGGTTTAGCCCCTGCCTTTGGCCCAGGGCGTGATCCTGGAGACCCAGGATTGAATCCCACGTCAGGCTCCTGGTGCATGGAGCCTGCTTCTCTCTCTGCCTATGTCTCTGCCTCTCTCTCTTTCTCTCTGTGACTATCATAAATAAATAAAAATTTAAAAAAAATTAAAAAAATAAAAAAAGATTTATTTATTTATTTATTTTAGAGAGACAGAAGGAGAGAATGGGGGGAGGGGCAGGGGGAGAAGAGAGAGCCTCTCCAGCAGATGCCCTGCTGAGCACAGACCCTGAGGCAAGGCTCCATCCTACAACCCCAAGACCATGACCTTAGCTTTCTTAACTGAGCTATCCACATGCCCAAGAATAAAATATTTTTAGAAATTCACCTCACCAGTAACAGAACAAATCAACATTATGAGCCTTCTGGTATGATACACTGGAAAAAACAAAGGGTCTCCTCTATGGTAGTCCTGCCCTAAATGCATACTGTACATCTAATTATGAGAAAACACCTGAGAAGTCCAAATTGCCCATCTTGTACTCCGAAGTGTCTTGTACTCTTCGAAAATTCCTGGTCCTGAATGACAAAGATAGGTATAAAGCCTGTTCCACATGGAAGAAATTTAAAGAGACCTGAGAATTATATGGAACACCCTCTTGGACCAGATACTGGACTAGAAGGGAAAATATTTTTTTGTTTGTTTTGATTTTTTTTTATAAACTATAAATGGTATTATTGGGAAATTTGGATATAGGACCTATGGATTGGACGGTAGTATCCTAGCAATGTTCCTATCCTGATTTTGACGGCTTTGCTTTGTCTTTTAGGAAATACATACTGAAGTATTTAGGAGTAATGAGGCATCACGTATTTAACTCTCAGTTGGGTTCAGGAAAAATATGTCTTTGCATGTGCATACAGGGATTACATGTATATTTATTTACGTATGTATTCATAATCTATATAGCTATACATTTAAGCATATTATATATGTGCATTCATAAAATGTTGACAACTGGGGAAACTGAGTGAAGAGCATATGGTCCTGGAATCCAGTCCCCATCAGGCTCTCTGTTCCGTGGGCAGCCTGCTTCTCCCTCCCTCTACTCCTGCTCTCTGTCAAATAAACAAAAACCTTTAAAAAAAAAAGTTATTAATGTTTAAGACTGCAGCTTGTTGGCATAACTCAGAAGATTTGTTCACAGTATGAAAATTATGAAAGCAGTGGTATGTCAAGACAATTCAGGTGGGGTGCAATTTGTTTGGAAGACAGCAGTGGGGGTGCCTGGGTGGCTCAGCGGGTTCCACGGGGAGTCTGCTTCTCCCTCTTTCCCTGCCCCATCCCCTTGCCCTCCTCTCCCCTGCTTGGGCTCCCTCGCTCCCTCTCACTCAAATAAAAGTCTTAAAAAAAAAAAAAAAGCAGCGGTATTGGAATGAATACTATTGTTCAGGTACCAGAACACAGGACAAGGAATCCTGGGCTCCACGAACATACAGAGAATGGAGAGCAATTTAGTTCTAAAAGTAATCCCACTTGAGGGCACCTGGCTGGCTCAGTCAGAACAACAAGCAACTCTTGATCTCACGGTTGTTAGTTTGAGCCAAACATTGGCTGCAGAGGTGACTAAAAAAAAATAAGTTAAAAAAATTTTTTGAAGAGCAATTACATTTCCATTGACACAGATTTTAGGTGTTTTATCATATTTTTTTTAAGATACAAAATTGGTCCTAAGCTTTGGCCATACCACGTAAGTAATGAAGTAAATGATATTATTTATGTATTTGTTTGCTTTTAAGATTTTTATTTATTTGAGAGAGAGAGCAAGCATGTGAGGAGGGGGAGCAGAAGGGAGAGAGAGGGACAAGCAGATTCTGCCCTGAGCCCAGAGCCCCACGTGGGGCTCAGTCTCAGGACTCTGAGATCCTGACTTGAGCCTAAACCAAGAGCTGGCTGCTTAACCAACTGAGCCACCCAGGCACCCTATTTATTTATTTTTAATAATACTGATTATTTAATTCAGGCATCTGGTCTGATCATTCAAACACCCAAAAACAAGTTATTCCACCCTATAAATTTCCCTGGGCAAGTAAATTAGATAGTTGACAAAACTGCATTTTGATTTTCTCCTACTTTATAATTTAAATAATGGGTGATTTAAATATTTGTCAATTGACATTCTTGAAATCAAAAGAAAAATGCATTTCTTTTCCACCTGTTTTATTTATTTATTTTTAAAGATTTAATTTATTTATTCATGAGAGACACAGAGAGAGGCAGAGACAGAGGCAGAGGGAGAAGCAGGGTCTCTGTGGGGAGCCTGATACAGGACTGGATCCCAGGACCCTGGGGTCATGACCTGAGCCGAAGGCAGATGCTCAATTTCTGAGCCACATAGGTGCCCCCTTCCACCTGTTTTAAAACAGCACAAGTTATAGAAAATTTGAGGAATTGCTAGTGCTAGTGGGTTAATTGTAATTGTGTAGCAGTCAGCAATATTCCGTTTCTTTCAGAAGAATCAAGTCAGTTAATTCTTTTCACATTTGAAGTTACTGCTCTCTAAACAATGCATTTCATTCCCTAAAGCAATTCCTTCCCAACTGACCATCTTCCAAGGCAAGAGATATAACAGCAGAATTCAAGAATTTTCCCTGAAGTTTCATTATATGCAAATTTTAATTTCATTTAGGGTTGACTGCAGTTGTCCTGTATTCATTTGTGAGTAGGCCCGTTAGTTATTTACAGCAAAAATACCATAAATAACGAGGGATTTTTTATTTGTTTTTTTTAAAGATTTTTATTTATTTGACAGAGGGATCAAGAGAGCACAAGCAGGGGGAGGGCCAGACGCGAGAGACAGACTCCACTGAGCAGGGAGGCTGAGGCGGGGCTCCATCCTGGGACCCCAGGATCAGGACCTGAGCTGAAGGCAGACGCTTAATCCATTGAGTTCCCCAGGTGCCCCTAACATGAGGTTTGAATTACAACAAATTACAATACATTTCAGTTCACAATGACCCAGGGCATACACAGAAACTTAGATATGCTCTGTCCTATGTCTCTAAGCCTGAATGAAACTATTTCTACTCCTTTTAGTCAAGCTTAATCACTTCATTTTATATTCATTACTTTTCAGGTGTATATATATTTCTCCCTAAAATTTCCTGTCTCCTTACCAAGTCTGTGACCACGTCCATCTTTGAGAAGCTGGGATTCCCTCGTCCCCTTTCATACTCAAGCAGTTGCCCCGTGTTGTACAGTGTCCTTATGGTGCACGCCCCACACCACAGCCTTGTACCTGGGTCTTGAGTGTGTGATAACAGTCAGTTAGAAGCCGAACCACATCAGTCGGGATTCCTCCCCAGTAACTGACACTTCACATCCATGGCAAACCAGGTAATTCAGGGTGGTATCTCCTTTTACAGATAGGAAACTAGTGTCAGACTCGTTCTGCAGGCTCATGCTTTGAATTCCTTGGATAGCTGGATCCTAAACTAGCTGCTTATAGGAAAATCACCTGGAGACCTTTAAAAACTGGCAGATTCCAGGACTCCTCATCAGCCTTAGTAAGTAGAATTTGAGAACGTCTGTGTCTAAAAAGCTTTGATGAGAGACCCTATTTGGGAACTTCTAACTTGTGATGGCTAGGCCTTACTTCAAAGCTGTCAGAGTGGCAGATTATAGCCAGTGAGTAACTCAGGTTGCCATCTATGTGTGCCCCTTCTGTGTGGACTACATTAGGATCTCCCATATCCAGGTATGCCTCTCCTCTGGGCTAAACTGTATGTTATGCTTTAAATTGCCAAAAGAAGGAAATGTCAAAATACAAGAAAGATAAAGACTGGGTAAAAGCATTCACCTACCTTTATTTCCTGTAAAATAAAATATCCCTGAATATGCAGATATAATGTAGACAGTTTTCATTCCCCTACACAAAGATGCATGACTTCAAGAGTCTGAACCTGGGTCCCAGAGCTTTTGGGGTCCTCTTGGGGTGCACTTTAGTAAAGGGATCGCCTCTAGTCTTACAGCCAAGGTTCCACCTATGATAACCTTCCAAAGAAGGATGGGGATGGTTTGACATTTAAAAATTTTTCAGAATGGAAATTACAGCCCCATGGTGAAATCCATTTTATTTTATTTCAGATCGAAAAAGATAAATTTGGGGACTCCTGGGTGATTCAGTCAGTTAAGCATCTGCCTTTGGCTCAGGTCATAATCCCAGGGTTCTGGGATTAAGCCTCGCATCAGGTTCCCTGCTCAGTGAGGAGTCTGCTTCTCCTTCTCCCTCTGCTCTTCCCCGCTCTTGTGCTTGCTCTCTCTCTCTCTCTCTCTCTCTCTCTCTCTCAATAAACCTTAAAAAAATATTTTAAAAAACAGAAAAAGACAAGTTTTTCCCTACTTTCTTTATGGAGACATGGAAACAAGATTTCCAATTTAAAAAAGACAATAATTAAGGTGCTAGAGGATGCTGTCCTTTTTCTCTCAAGGAAGATAGGAAAAGGGACTTTAGTCTACCTTGCATAATGTATTATATCCTTCTATTAGAAGAAGGCTGTGGTAGGAATTATTTAAGGGTTTTCTATGATTCCCCTTGCCAGGCATGATCCTCAAATGCATCAGTACTACCTTGACCTCTGGCTCTAGGTGTACAAGTGCCTGTAGGGAAGTTCCACTTGAATGTCCTATCTCTACCCAGCATCTCAAATTCTGTTTATCTCTCAGATATGGTTCTGTGTTAAGATTGGCCAAAAGGGAAATTTGTGCAAGATTTCAAAGGCAGAAGGTCAGTGTGAGATGTGAGGTGCTGGGGCAGCTTATGCATATGGATGCTGATCCGTTGGCTTACCTGGGAGTGGGGCAGTGGCCACATGTGGAGCTCTTTCAGCAACTCCAGGACCTTCTTCAGTGACTCCTGAAGTCCTGGGCCAGATGCATGTGCAGCGCCATGGCTCCCATGAGCACTTGCATGGCTCCTGCAGGCAGTTGCATCATTGAGATTGTAGATGTCAAGAGACAGATGCACAATCCAGTTTATCCCCACAGGATCCAGTTTGTCTTTGTGGCTTCCAGTTTGTCTGTACTCATCCTCACTTCATGTCCAGCTTTCTTGACTGACCATAAGCTCTATTGACTTACAGAAATTTCAGGTTTAACTCCAGACACAGAGGCAACCTTTTCTCCAGCTCCCATGATTGTTTAAGACCTAGTCCCTAAAATAAACCTCTTATTTCATATGACTCCTAGTTGCTTGTTTCTCTGGTCAAACTCTGTTGTAGACAATGGTTTTGGAAATAATTCCAGAAGAACTAAAACTTAAGAATGGGTTGTATGAATTTGTTCTGGGTTATCTGATCCATTGGATTTAAAGGGTCAGTGGTCAAAGGTAAAGGTGACACTGGTTGTCCATGGCATGCATTAGCAAAAACAGTTGCTTAAATTATCATCTATGGACACCTGTAGTCAAGTACCTAAAGAAGGCAAGGCTTTGGGTAACCACGTGGATATTTCCATAAAATATTTAAACAAAAATAAGGAATACAATGGAGTTGGTTGGTTTATCCTTTTTTTTTTTTTTTTAAATTTTATTTATCTATTTATGATAGTCACACAGAGAGAGAGAGAGAGAGAGGCAGAGACACAGGCAGAGGGAGAAGCAGGCTCCATGCACGGGGAGCCCGACGTGGGACTCGATCCCAGGTCTCCAGGATCGCGCCCTGGGCCAAAGGCAGGCGCTAAACCACTGCGCCACCCAGGAATCCCCTGGTTGGTTTATCCTAATTATGTTGGATAACTGGGGGAAAGGAAATAATGAACTTAGGACATTATTTTTTCTTAAAGATTTTTTTTTTCATGAGAGACACACAGAGAGAGGCAGAGACACAGGCAGAGGGAGAAGCAGGCTCCCTGCAGGGAAGCCCAATGTGGGACTCCATCCCAGGACCCTAGGATCACAACCTGAGCAGAAGGCAAATGTTTAACCCCTGAGCAACCCAGATGTCCTGAGCTTAGTGCTTTCAACATTCACTTCAAGTTAAAAAAAAAGAAAGAAAAGAAAAAAAAATCTTATGTGACTGTCTTCCTGTATCTGCAAGGCTGTGTAAAACCAAATCCAAAATCTAATCCTGAATTACAATGCAATTGAATTTCCAATCTTTTTTTTTTTTTAAGATTTTATTATTCATTCATGAGAGACACACAGAAAGAGGGGCAGAGACACAGGCAGAGGGAGAAGCAGGGTCCATGCAGGGAGCCTAACATGGGACTCAATCCTGGGCCCCCAGGATCACACCCTGGGCTGAAGGCAGCGCTAAACCGCTGAGCCACTCGGGCTGCCCTGAATTTCCAATCTTAAAGGTCTCATGTTAAAATCAGTTTTGTTTTTGTTTTCAAGCAGCAGTGAAATCCTGAATATTGGAATGGGAATGGGAACCTGTGGAGATTGATGACACTAGAATCATGAACTTCTAATTTCTGCTGAGCCTCTTTTGCCAGTATTTTTTTTTTCTCTTTTGCCAGTATTAACAGCCTTTCCTCCCTTGACTGAGAAACTTAGTCTCTCTCCTTACCTATACAATCTGTAATGGCCTCTCCTGGAGTAGTTAGTTGCCTTGTAGGGCCTGCTGATCCTCCTCAAGACCTATTATCAACACCTTCCATCGCTTCTATGCTCACTGCAGGAGATCCTAGAAGGTAAAATAAATAGTGTGCAAAATTCATATTGACAGAAACCTGGGCAACATGTATGGGGATGGAGACTAAGAATGTTGGGTTGTGTGCATGGTAATCACCTTCTAGGATGCCCCAATGATCCCTACAACCCTACCCACATTGTGTCAGGATTGGTCTGTGTGATCAAGAAAATACGGAAGTGATGGCTTCTGAAATTAGGTTATAAAGGACACCGCAGCATCTCTCTTGGTTGATCTCTTTCTTGAATTACTCACTCTGGGAAAGCCACGACATGAGCACCTCTGTGGGGAGGTCCATTTGATAAGGAACTGAAGTGTCCTGTCAATGGCCAAGCTAGTGAGCTTGGAAGTACATTTTCCAGGCCCAGAGACCACAGCCCCAACCAACAGCTCGACCATAAACCCATGACACACCCTGAGCCAGGCCGTCCAGTTGAAACTTCCCAGATTCCTGATCCTCAGAAAATGTGAGATAATAATTGTTTATTGTTTTATGCTTTTAAATTTTGGGATAATGTGATAAGTAGTAATAACTAAAATAGAACAGAAGGAATATAACGGTAGATCAAATGAAATTTGTCGTTATGAGTACAGTAAAGTGTCTCAATCCATTGTTTTAGCTCAAATTGCTGAGAAGGACTGTAATAATTTGGCTGAAATTTAAACTCAGTAGTGGCTCATAGTAAATGAAATTAAAATATCAGACTTGGTACACTGAATAGGAAAGGTTTTTTTGTTTTGTTTTGTTTTTTGTTTTTTTGTTTTTTAAGTAGGCTTCTTGCCCAAGGTGGGATTCAAACTCACAACCCTGACATCAAGAGCCACATGCTATACCAACTGAGCGAGCTAGGTGCCCCCTAAGTAGGAAAGTATTGACAAAGACTTTATTTATTTATTTATTTTTAGGATTTATTTATGATAGAGAGGCAGAGACACAGGCAGAGGGAGAAGCAGGTCCCAGGAACCGGATGTGGGACTCGATCCCGGGACTCCAGGATCCCTCCCTGGGCCAAAGGCAGGCATGAAACCACTGAGCCACCCAGGGATCTCCAAAGACTATTTTTAAGTTATCTCCATACCCAATGTGGGGCCGGAACTCACAACCCTGAGATCAAAAGTTGCATGCTCCACCAACTGAGCCAGCAATGCACCCTACCCAGCCTTGATATCTGATTACCCTCAATACCTTATCAAACTCCTCATTCCCCTGATAATATCTGATTACCTTG
The DNA here is from genome assembly GCF_018345385.1 of Vulpes lagopus. NCBI lineage: Eukaryota > Metazoa > Chordata > Mammalia > Carnivora > Canidae > Vulpes > Vulpes lagopus. Next base: position 26,256,311 of record NC_054846.1, on the reverse strand, counting down.
GACTGCTTTTAGCAAGAATCCTGTTAGGTCAAGATAGCAAGACTTACCCTACCTATCCTCTTAGTAACTTACTGACCACTGGCCCCCTCCTCATCCTTGCTTCTTGACTAAAATCCCCACAGTTAGACATTGTCTCATTGAGTTCTCATGAACTTTTCAGGATAGATGTTATTCCCACCCAGAACCCGCTATGTAATTTGTAAGTTCAGCTCCAAATGAAAAATGTAAGTCTTCTTGTATAAATTAAGAATTTAATAAATTAAATTAATATAACGAACAATTCTTCGTAATTAAATCTAGCACAGCTTATATAACTGTACAAGTCCATGGGACTACCCCTTGCTTCCATCTTACATTTAGGAAACAGTTTTATGGGGGCACCTGGGTGGCTCGGGGATTGAGCTTCTGCTTTTGACTTCAGCCATGGCGGGTCCTGGGATGGAGTCCTGTGCTGGGCTCTGCATGGGGAGCCTGCTTCTCCCTCTGCCTATGTCTGTGCTTCTCTCTGTCTCTCATGAATGAGTAAAATCTAAAAAAAAAGAAAAAGAAGAAAAGAAACAGATTCATAGAAATTGAGTGAATTTCCAAGGTTACTTTATCAACAGCCAGGACAGACAGGGTCAGAGCTGGAATTTGACTCCTACTAAACTCTCCCCAGTGAAACTAGGCCCTTTTTGGTGTTGAACTGAAACTACTGAAGATTTTCTAAATTTATTGAGCACACAAAATCTGCTGCCACTTTCACTCTAGTTCAACCATGTACCCCCAGGTCGTGTAAAAAATGCATTTACTTAATGTTTTAATAGGTCATAAAAAGTTGTGATGAACCCCGAAGCTGTCTTGTCTAAAGAGTTCTTGCAGCACATTTTCTTTTAAAATACTTTCCAATAGTTGGGATCCCTGGGTGGCGCAGCGGTTTGGCGCCTGCCTTTGGCCCAGGGCGCGATCCTGGAGACCCGGGATCGAATCCCACATCAGGCTCCCGGTGCATGGGGCCTGCTTCTCCCTCTGCCTGTGTCTCTGCCTCTCTCCCTCTCTCTCTGTGTGACTATCATAAATAAAGGAAAATTAAAAAAATATATAAAAAAAAGATACTTTCCAATAGTCTAATGGAAAATGCAGACATGTCTACGTGGAATGTCAATGGAACTTCCTGTCAAGCGCTATACAAAATACTGCAGTAACATTCTAACTGCAACACCGAAATAAAGTATCATCACACGTTTGGGTGTTTTTTCTTTTTTTCCCTCTTTTTATTTAAGTGAGTACCACTGTGACTAACATCAACGTAAAAAACAATCGAACCCTGAGGTCAAGAAAAGACGCTTGAAGGTGAAGGGACCAAAAGAGGAGGTCACGAGCACGACGCCACAGCGCTCAAAACCTCGGCCCTGGAATGCGCGCCTGCGCAGAACGAAACCTCCTGCGCAGAAGCCGGGCAGGAAGGGCTGGGGCGGGCGGGGGCGGGGATAGGGTTGCTAGGAGAACGCGATGACGCCACGGCCTTGGCGCTCGTCTCCACCAATGGGTGCCGCCTGCTGCAGTGACACATCATGTGCGTCACGCTGACGGCACGCGAAGGGCACAGATCTAAGGGTCGGGAGGACGTTCGGCCTCTGTGAGCCGCAGCCTGTTCGAGGGAGCGGTTGTGTGTTCGCCATCTTAGCAAGTGAGTGTGCCGGGCCTTGTCCCCGGTGAGTGCGGGCGACGGAGCCCCTCTGAGGGGCTGCTTCGGCTCTAGGTTCTAGGTGGTTCTCCTCCTTGGAGGAGGCCGCCATGACCTCCTCAAGGGCGCGGAGGCGGCAAGATGGAAGGCCGGCGTCGAGGTCCTAGGGTGCCGGTGACTTGGGCGGCCTGAGGAGCGGCCCTTTGCCTTCCCTCTGACCGCTGCTCTCTCTCTCTTTAGGAAGATGTTCTCGTCCGTGGCGCATCTGGCGCGGGCGAACCCCTTCAACGCGCCGCACCTGCTGCTGGTCCAGGATGGCTTGACGGGCCCCCGCAGCAGCCCCGCGGGGCCCCCGGGCCCGCCCCGCCGTTCCCGCAATCTGGCGGCAGCCGCTGTGGAAGGTGAGCTTAGAGCCCCCCGGCCTGCGGTCGTTAGCTGCCCTCGTGGTCCACTCGGCCTTTGTGGCCCGGAGGACGGAGAAGGACGCAGCTGGCCTTCTGCACTACGGGACGGTGCCTGGTTGCCTGCCTTAGGTAGTCCGCCCTCCTCCCCTAGGCGGTGTGGCGGATCCTTGGCCCTCCCTCAAGGGCGTGGAAGGGCCCAGGCACAGTTCCCCTCTGTGACCTCCACGTTCCCGGGAGAGTAGAGTTCTAGAGGCCGTGACTCGCTCCTTATCTTCGCCCTGAGCCCGATGGTCAGCAGAGGCTCCTTCCTAGCCCTTGGCCACCTGCAGTTCTTTATAACTGTAATAGCTGTTGCTTGATTTGGCTTTCATTTGACTTTCTTTTTCTTAAAAATACTCCTTCCTTCCTTAAGTATTCTTGAAGTCTAATATCTGTTGATACCAAGTATATGAAAAACTGGGTCTCTTGTTTTTATGTAATTGGCAAAGGAGGGAACAGAAGCCTCAGTCAATAGGCTATAAAAAAACAGATGATAACTGGTAGGGAGGGGTCCCTTTAGTCTCTCAGGAATCTTTTTGGTCAGACTGAACTTCAGTTTAATTGTATGCTTTAAATCCCAGTGGAGTGTATGTACGGAGAAACCCGAAAACCCCTAGATCGTAGGAGTTCTGTAAATGTTCCATCTACGTTGTGTGCCCGTAAAATCTAAAGTTTAAAATCGTTTGTGTTTCTGTTACGTCTTTAGTGTGGGTAAAAAAAAAAAAAAAATCTTTACACCGTTGTGTAGTAAATGTATTTGATTTTTGGAATTTATGTTTATCTCATCTTATGCTTATGTGAATCCGAAAGTGGGGATAGTATTGATTGGTGGCTGGGGGACACTTAGCAGATTGCAAGCTTTTACTTGTCTAGTGCCTTCCCGAGTTTGATATGTATTCTGAAGTGTGTTTTTACTAGCAGTTAATGATTGGAAGTTTGATTGTAATTGGAAGAGCTATGAATGTCATCAGAGACATTTTAGTATAGCAGAGTAAGAGCCAGTGTCTCCCAGAACCTTCATAAGCTAAATGATTCTCTGATTTTGGCAGTAAATGTCTTATTAACACGAGGTGGAAAATCATCTTTCACCTTGATTGTAAGCAGTGGCCAAAGCTCTATTCAGTTGTGACAGCACTGTTGCACAGGGAATCCGTTCTCTTTCATTCCCGTGGCCTTCGTTATCTCTGAAGAAGAAATACTTACTTGATTTTTCTTTTCAATCAAACAGAGCAGTATAGCTGTGACTATGGATCTGGCAGATTCTTTATCCTTTGTGGACTTGGAGGAATTATTAGCTGTGGCACAACACATACAGCATTGGTTCCTCTAGATCTGGTTAAATGCAGGATGCAGGTTTGTTTTGCATGTTGGATTAAAAGCATATGGTTGAAGCATGGCTTCTAAGTTGTACAACATAGACTCTACTAACAAGCCGTGTGGAAATCTAATTGTCCCAAGAGGTAAGTTGATAACTAGTAACATGAGTTTTATATTAAAATGCATGGTGTGTCTTGTCTTACTACAGAGTACAGTTGCGAATATGGCTCCATGAAGTTTTATGCACTGTGTGGCTTTGGTGGGGTCTTAAGTTGTGGTCTGACACACACTGCTGTCGTTCCTCTGGATTTAGTGAAATGCCGTATGCAGGTTTGTATTGAGATGGCAACATCGAATGTATCGTTCATGTGTGACTTTAATTCCAAATAATTTTAAAGGCCCTGACAAATGAGAAAATATGAAGACATCACAACTGCTAGAAACTTCCATAGGAAACCAAACCCAGATTTTCTTAACTCCTGATATTTATTTTAATTAGTGTTTTATTTATTTTATTTTCAAGATTTTATTTATTTATACATGAGAGACACAGAGAGGCAGAGACACAGGCTCCATGCAGGGAGCCCGACATGGGACTCGATCCCAGGCCTCCAGGATCACACCCTGGGCCAAAGACGGCGCTAAACCGCTGAGCCACCCCGGCTGCCCTAATTAGTGTTTGTTTTTTTTTTTAATTTATTTTTTAAGATTTTTATTTATTATTAAGAGAGAGAGATTGAGGCAGACATACAGGCAGAGAGAGGAGCAGGCTCCCTGCATGGAGCCTGACATGGGACTAGATCCCCAATCTCCAGGATTACACCTTGGCTGAAGGCAGGTGCTAAACCGCTGAGCCACCTGGGCTGCCCCCTAATTAGTGTTTTAAATGGAAGAAATGCCTCTTTTGAAATTAGATTGTAGGCAGATTTTTGGACCTCAAACCCTGGCTGTATTTTGCTGCTGTGCTTAATTCTGACTAGAGTTTCTTTTCAAGGCCTGCTGGTCTTTTATGCTCCCAAATAGTCATTTTATGAGCAGTTACATATCAGAGTAGGTAATCTTAATTTTTGAACTAACTTCTCTTATTTACTGATAAGATCAGGGCAAAACATTATGTAGATTAGGAAAAAGACTTAGTATTAAAATTTTGCAGACATACATACCTTCTTGTATATTTATTTGCATAAAAGTCTTTTACAATTAGAATTTCGTAATTAGGATTATTGAAACAAAAATAATCAAACGTCAAAAATTTATTTGTCCCAAACAGGATTAGAAGTCTACTTACCTAAAAAGAGAGGAAGGTGAAATAAAGGAAGGTGAATTGTTAGCAGGGAGAGGAAGGTGACGTATACCAGCCCTTTTAGTACTGGCAGATAATAGTGAAATAAGATTTTTTTTCTTTTTCCAGTAGTTAATAGAATGGATGTGAAATAAACCTTCGCTAAAATGTATGTATGTATCTTCAAGTGAGTTTAAGTCAAAAGACAGATTCTTATTATGTTGATCTACCCTTTTAACTTGCATTTAATTTGCCTTAAATTTATAAAACTTGATAGTATAAACTCCTTGATGGACTAGCGTATAATCATGGATATAGACTTATCTGTTACTTAGGGAGTAGCTTCAAAACTAATTTCTTAGAAGTGTTAGAGTTGGATGGTGAAAAATTTGACTCTGTTTTATCATATATTTTTTTCTAGGAATTTTACTCTTAAATCCTCCAAGACTTAAGTATGACTGAAAGAAAGTTAGACCTTAATGTATAAAGTTACATTTACAAAGATGATTATAGATATTAAGTTGGTATGCAGTGAACCCTGTGTTTACCTACCTCTTGTGTAGTTACTGACGTTTATTTTAGGAACCAAAAGGAAAAACAGAATAGTGAAATTCAGTGTATATGAGAACCGATAGCTCTCTGGTGCATTTAATTAATTTTTTTCTTCTTGTTTTAAATAAAGGTGGATCCCCAAAAGTACAAGGGCATATTTAATGGATTCTCAGTTACACTTAAAGAGGATGGTGTTCGTGGTTTGGCTAAAGGATGGGCTCCGACTTTCATTGGCTATTCTATGCAAGGGCTCTGCAAGTTTGGCTTTTATGAAGTTTTCAAAGTCTTGTATAGCAACATGCTTGGAGAGGTATGTAATTTAATTTTGAAATTTAAAGTACTAAGCTTTAACTTAAAATTTAAGATCAAAAAGGATTTTTTTTAAGTCTTTATTATTCTGTGCTGCTTTCCAAGTAGTTAGTTGGATTTTGAGTTTTTTAAAGAGAAGGATTTTGAGATTCCCAGGTATATTTGGCACCTAGCTATTCAAAACATAATTCACATTGTACTGTGGTTGATAAGGTTATGGGAGAGGACGTACATTCAGTCACACCATGTGTATTAATAAGATGTTTGAAGTTTAACTATTTTCTAGAACTGTTCCTTAATTGAAAATAGCCAATGCCATGGCAATGTATGTTCTTGCTTGTGTTTTTCAATTAGGAGAATGCCTATCTCTGGCGCACATCACTATATTTGGCTGCCTCTGCCAGTGCTGAATTCTTTGCTGACATTGCCCTGGCTCCTATGGAAGCTGCTAAGGTTAGAATTCAAACCCAACCAGGTTACGCCAACACCTTGAGGGATGCAGCTCCCAAAATGTATAAGGAAGAAGGCTTAAAAGCGTAAGTAAACCTTTGTCTAGAATTCTAGTATAGAAATACTCATTTAAAGGAATTTTATTTGTTAGCATTAAACCTACCAGACTTTTATTTTTAAAGTTACTATGTTAATGTCTTTACTTTTTATGTAGAACATAAAGTCTAAGGGCAAGAATAAATTGATATGTGGCTTGAGCCCTAGATTAAAATTTTTTTTTCTAAAGATTGCGTTTGTCAATCTGCAGATGACTTGATATTTGACATTAGTTGTTACCTTTTGGGAAGGGCTTGTTAGAGTTCTTGTCTTCTGTGTTTACAGCTAAGAATTTGCATATAATCTGGTCACTACATGCTTCCTTAGATCCACCTTTGTGGATGCTAGTCTTGAACTGAGTTCTACTTGTAAACATTTGGTTTCTTGTAGTTCCAGTCAGGAAACATCCAGCAACTTTTTTGGTTGTATAGTCAAAGGTGCTTGAGTCATTGGCATGTGAGATAAATATACCTGCATGTTAGTCTTAGGTTCTGATAGAAATGACACGCAATTGTGCTGCCATTTTTTGCTGTCAGGACTCGACTGGTGTGCGGACACTTTTGTTAATGATGAAAATCTGCTAGGTGAATAAATATAACTGAGTGAAATAAGTCTCTTGATTTTCTAGATTCTACAAGGGGGTTGCTCCTCTCTGGATGAGACAGATACCATACACCATGATGAAATTTGCCTGCTTTGAACGTACTGTTGAAGCATTATATAAATTTGTGGTTCCCAAGCCCCGGAGTGAATGTTCAAAGGCAGAGCAACTGGTTGTAACATTTGTAGCAGGTTACATAGGTATGAGTTACCGCATGTTTGTGAAATTAAGGACAAAATAATCATTTCCAATATTGGCTTCTTTCTGTGAAGAAAAATATCCCATAGAAATTTAGCTTCCCAGTATGCCTTTTAGGATTCATACTCATTAATGATTTTCTGCAAGAATTATTTTCAGATTTGCATGTCCTGATTAATTAAGTTTGAGAGATATATTTCATTGCTGTATCATTGTTTTTTTGGTCTAGTTTTTCAAGAATACATTTTTTTTTTTTTTTTAATTTATAATAGTCACATAGAGAGAGAGGCAGAGACACAGGCAGAGGGAGAAGCAAGCTCCATGCACCGGGAGCCCGATGTGGGATTCGATCCTGGGTCTCCAGGATCGCGCCCTGGGCCAAAGGCGCCAAACCGCTGCGCCACCCAGGGATCCCTCAAGAATACATTTTTAACACAAAGGAAAATGTTGACTAAAATGGGAATATAGGGGATCCCTGGGTAGCTCAGAGGTTTGGCGCCTGCCTTCGGCCCAGGGTGTGATCCTGGAGTCCCGGGATCGAGTCCCACATCAGGCTTCCTGCATGGAGCCTGCTTCTCCCTCTGCCTGTCTGTCTGTCTCTCTCTTTCTCTGTCTCTTGTGAATAAATAAAATCTTTAAAAAAGAAAAATGCAAATATAAAAATTTGAAGGATTTTTCTGTTTTCCCTAGGGGAGGCTGCTATGTAACTTTTTAAAGAACTAAATATTAGGAAAAGGTTGATGCTTATGATGTGAATTTTTTATTGGTCCCATTATGGATTATTTATCTTGACTTTTTTCAGCTGGAGTCTTCTGTGCAATTGTTTCTCATCCTGCTGATTCTGTGGTATCTGTGTTGAATAAAGAGAAAGGTAGCAGTGCTTCTCAAGTCCTTCAGAGACTCGGATTTAAAGGTAGGATTCTTTTTTCTCTCCCCTCTAAACGAAGACTAACACTTGGGTATATTTCATTTTTCATTCATATTCTATATTTCAACTAGGTGTATGGAAGGGACTCTTTGCCCGTATCATCATGATTGGCACTCTGACTGCACTACAGTGGTTCATCTATGACTCTGTGAAGGTCTACTTCAGGCTCCCTCGCCCACCTCCACCTGAAATGCCAGAGTCTCTGAAGAAGAAGCTTGGGTTAACTCAGTAGATTGATCAAAGCAAATGTGGACTGAATCTGCTTGTTGATCAGTGTTGAGAAAAGTGCAAGAGGAACTTTTATATATTTGACAGTGTAGGAAATTGTCTATTCCTGGTATAATTACTGTAGTATTCTTGCCTAAGGCAAGAGTTTCAAACCCACTGGTGAAATAAACCCAACTATTAATGATTTTTGTCTGACTCGATGCTTATTTTTAAAACTTTAACCCTAAAATGGAAGGTACTAAGTTAAAACTTAAGGGAAAAAAATGTAAACTAATCCGTCTCAGTTAATTGAACTATGGATAAATATTTGTGGTTATATTTTGACAAGTAAACTTCAGTGTAATCAAATTTTTGAAACACATACTAAAAATGCTAATGACTTTGCTAATCATTTGTAGAAGTAAGTAATCTAGGGGCACCTAGCCGGTGCTATTGGAGGAGTGTGCCAGCCAGGTGCCCTTGATCTCAAGGTTATATATATTTTTTTTACTTAAATATTTTATTTATTTATTCATGAGAGTGAGAAAGAGGCAGAGACATAGGCAGAGGGAGAAGCAGACTCCATGCAGGGAGCCCAATGTGGGACGTGATCCCGGGTCTCCAGGATCAGGTCCTGGGCCGAAGGCTGCGCTAAACCGCTAAGCCACCTGGGCTGCCCAGGGTTATATGTTCTGAGCCCTATGTTGGGTATAGAGATTATACTTAAAACTAAAAAATTAAGTTGAAAAAAAGGTAATCCAAATTAGGCTGATAGTAGAATATTTCTTATATTTATTTAAAGATTTTGTTTTTTTAAGTAGTCTACACTCAATGTGGGACTCAAATTTATAACCCCAAGGTCAAGAGTCACATGTTCTACTGACTAAGCCAGCCAGGTGCCCCTAGAATGATAGTTTTTAAAAGGAACGAAGCACTTGATAGCTGAACGAACCACTTTAGGTGCCGGTGATCTTCAAACCTATCGGACTTTCTAATTACAAAAAAAGGTAGCATGAAATCACCTAAATAGTAAGCCACTGTCTAAATTTAGGAACCAGACCTATTTAGTTGAAGGTTAACTTCTCTATATCCTCACTTGGTCTTGTTTAAGATTATAAACTTATGGGGCAGCCTGGGTGGCTCAGCAGTTTAGCGCTGCCTTCCGTCCAGGGTCTGATCCTGGGAGATCCGGGATGGAATCCCACGTCTGGGTCCCTGCATAGAGCCTGCTTCTTCCTCTGCCTGTGTCTCTGCCTCTCTCTGTGTCTCTCATGAATAAATAAAATCTTAAAAAAAAAAAAAAAAAGATTACAAACTTACTTCACGTGCGTGTTGCAGAGAGGAGGGGTTGTGAGTGCAGTTGGACCACACTTAAAAGGTACATTGTGGCTATGGGAACTCACATCACCACTGCATGAGTGTTGCTGTGTAACAAATTAACTGACATCTAATGGCTTGAGACTTAGAATCTCCAGTCAGGCATTCAGGAGCATCTCTGCTGGATCTTGGCTCTGCGTCTCAAGAAATTATAATCAGAAGATAGCTCTTAGGTCCTTTTTAAATTTAAAGGTTTTCACCTTGGGCTCCTGGCTGGCACAGTTGGTAGAGCATGTTAACTCTTGATCTCAGGGTTGTGAGTTCAAGCCCCACATCGGATGTAGAGCCTACTTTAAAAAAAAAAAAAGGCTTTTGCTCATCTGGGCTGAAAAGATACTCTTAGCATCTCCCTGTTAGTGGCTTAGTCTCTTGAGATCTATAGCACAGCTTTAGGGCAGTTGGATTTCAGGGATTTGAGGCAGAGCCAGCAAAAGCTGGATCTTTTTTAGGACTCGTAGGACTATAGAAGTCCTAGCATCACTTTCACTGTACTCTGTCAAAATATCAGTAATCTCAGGTCTAAATCCCAGTTTGAGATGAAAGGAACAGATAGTCCTACTGTGAGGAATGTCAGTCATGTAAGAAGAAAGTGTAGGAATGAAAATACATATTAAGCCAATCTAAACGTGGACTATGTTTGAAAACAAGCAGTTCAGTCAGCTTTCACTATAAGATTTCAATTGCCAATCATGTATGATGGGAGTTTTGTTTTCAAGAAAATAGAATTTATTTGTGGGTATCGAAAGTAAGTATGCTGTGTTCAAGTTGTTAAGAGTCGCTATTTTTAGTTAGAGATAATTTCAAAGCTATTTCCGAGAGAAAACCATTTCAGTGTAGAAATTAAAGGAAAATGGCTGCTTAAAATTTTGTGTATTCCCATTTTACATTTTAAAATTTATTCATACTAAAAGATTCTAATGACTTTTTTTTTTTTTAAAGATTTATTAGCGTACAAGCTGAAGGTAGACACTGAACCGACTGAATCACCCAGGTGCCCCTCTGCATTTTAAAAACATGTTTTTTTCACGTTTGGCTTAAGAAAATATCAATTCCATAAAGCAGAAACCAGTGGAGAGAGTATATGTGATTAGTAGTTTATGTTACAATGCTAGGACATGATAGAAGTGCATAGTAGTTTCTTGGAGAGTCAAATATGATTTGACCCAGGGGCACCTGGGTGGCTCAGCTGGTTGAGTGTCTGACTTCTGGTCATGATCCTGGGGTTCTGGGATCAAGTCCCACATCGGGCTCCCTGCTCCCTCTGCACCTGCTCTGCTTGTGCATGCGCACTCTTTCTGTCAAAAAATTATTTTTTAAAAATTTTTTAAGAAAAGATTTTATTTATTCATGAGACAGAGAGAGAGAGAGAGAGAGAGAGAGAGAGAGAGAAGAAGCAGGCCCCATGCAGGGAGCCTGATGTGGGACTCGATCCCGGGTCTCCAGGATCATGTCCTGGGCTGAAGGCAGCGCTAAACCGCTGAACCACCGGGGCTTCCCCTCTTTCAAAAATTTAAAGAACAAAATTGAGAAATCCTGATTTTTACTAAATGATGAATACCTTATGACATAAAATTGAACAGAACTAACACCTGAACCAGATCTTCATTGTGTGAAAGCTTGAAATGTTTGGACCACGTTTTAAAATGAGTTTAACATTTTTGTGATACCCTTTTTGGGAAAGATAGAAAAATGTCCACAGGCTCATGAAGTTTGGTACACAGTGGTCTTTTTTTTTTTTTTTTAAGATTTTATTTATTCGTGATAGAGAGAGAGAGAGGCAGAGACACAGGCAGAGGGAGAAGCAGGCTCCATGCCGGGAGCCTGACGTGGGACTTGATCCCGGGACTCCAGGATCACACCCTGGGCCAAAGGCAGGCGCCAAACTGCTGAGCCACCCAGGTTTCCCCACATAGTGGTCTTAATGCTAAATTAGTTACATGCTGTTTCTTTAGCAGAAGAAATGAGTTACAGTTGACTGTTGAACAACTGGAGGGTAGGGAGGGTGACATTTAGGAGCACGATTACTCCCTTCTCTAAACCACCAAATATCTACCTACAACTTTGACTCCCTGAAAACCACTATATCCTACTATTGACAGGAAGCCTTACTGATAACACATATTTTGAATGTTATATGTTATATACTGTAGACTTGGAATAAAGGGAGCTAGAAAAAATTATTAAAAACATAAGGATGAAAAAGTACACTTTACTACACTGTTATCATTTATGAGATAAATCACAAAGTAATTTAAAAATCTCACATGCCACTTCGTTAAGAAGCTGATCTCAGATGTCAAGGAATCTGTAGGTCATTTGATGGCTGTGCTATTCCTGATCTATCCAACAGTGATGTGGTGCCTTAGTAAGTCAGCTCCTAGCAATTCTTAACCTCACATATTATCTATGGAATCATTTCTCTTTTACAAGGCAGCCCTTACTTCATATTCTTAGAAGTGTTCACAGTGTGTGAGATGTTAACCTCAGCATTGATAGAAAGTTTATGACTCTTGGTTATTATTATTTTTTAAGATTTTACTTATTTATTCATGAGAGACCTAGAGAGGGGCAGAGACACAGGAAGAGAGAGAAGCAGACTCCCCGCAAGGAGCCAGATGTGGGACTCGATCCTGGATCCTGGGATCACGCCCTAAGCTGAAGGCAGATGTTCAATCTCTGAGCCACTCAGGTGTCCTGTCTGTTGGTTTTTAAAATGTGACTTGAGTTTTTTGGAAAAAACCTAAAGTTTGCATGTGTGCCATGCATGTAGCAATCACTTAATAAAGGCTAGCTATACTGAACAAGAGTCTAGGGGATATGTTTCCCATACAAGATAGAACTCCTACCTAATACTGTGATTCCATGTACAAGTCAGCTGGCTTTCTTCGTGGAATGCAGTGTATGCAAGATTTGAAGATGAAGGATTAATTTATTCAAGGAGCAGCATCTATTATTTGAAGCCATGATCTCAACACAGAAGGCTATACTAGTCGAAGTTAAAACTAACTTCGACTAACATCTGAAATTTGAAATCTAAGAAATCACTAACATCTGAAAATTTGATATGCCCAAAGTTATTACTTGTGGATAAACAATTATTTGCTGATTCTATTGACTGTCGAGTGGTTAGACTTTAAAGGATACTAAAGCAGGGAAATTCCACAGAAAGCTGAAGATGATTTACCCATATCTATTATTGAAGTGATTCTATCTTCTACTGTTAGGAAACAGATCCAAAGCTTGCTATTTTGTATTTGCCACAAAAGCTATCTGACCTGAAGAGAAAAACATGACGGCAAGCCTAGTGACATTTCCAGATTTGAAGGCTCCTTTGAAAAAGTCTTGCTCAGTCTGGCTTCCAAATTACTGACATATTGGTGAGTCATTATTTCAATAATAGTAGAACTAGCACCAAATGAAGCAAGTGCTTCATTTATTCGGCACCGATAGAAACAAATATTCCTAAAAATGAATTTTTCAGATGGCTGAATTGTATGTATATATATATATATTTTTTTTTTCATTTGTTTTTATTGAAGTTCGATTTGCCAATATATAGTAAAACACCCAGTGCTCATCCCATCAAGTGTCCTCCTCAGTGCCTGTACCCCAGTTACCCCAACCCCCCACCTGCCTCCCCTTCCACTACCCTTGTTCATTTCCCAGAATTAGGAGTCTCTCATGGTTTGTCTCCCTCTCTAATTTTTCACACTGTTTTCCTCCTTTCCCTTATAATCCCTTTTGTTATTTCTTATATTCTCTGTATGAGTGAAATCATATGATGATTGTCCTCCAACTGACTTACTTCACTCAGCGTAACACCTTCCAATTCCATCCATGTCAAAGCAAATGGTGGGTATTTGCTTGCTGGCTTGAATTTATATTTTTAAGTACTGAAAAAAATTTTTAAATGTTCATGTGTGAAATATTGTGCCTTATTAAAAATGATTACATGGAACATAATTCACATTTCTTTTTAAAAATTTTAATTCATATTTTTTTAAAAGATCTTATTTATTTGAGAGAGCATGAGCAGAGGGGAGGGGCAGAAGGAGAGGGAGAAGCAGACTCCCCACTGAGCCCAGGGCAAGACTCGTTGCAGGATTCAATCTTAGGACCCTGGAATCATGACCTGAGCCAAAGGCAGACGCTTAACCAACTGAGCCACTCAGGTGACCCATAATTTACTTCTCATTTGGTATCATTATGAACATCGGATAGTGTATTAGGATGTGCTATGGTGATACTGTGGAGTATAGAGCTATTTACAGAAACACCGTCCCCTACTATGTAACTTTTGTTATATTAGTTAATGGCTTTGCCCTTTATGTGCAAAGGCAATTTAGATAAGTTAATAGTAATGTCCACTGCAGTCCCTCTTGCAAGGCAGAATTTATTTGTCCTCATTTATAGGTGAAGAAATGAAAGTTCGTATACACTAAATTTGTCTGAGGCCACACAACTCTGTGGTGATAGAGCCAGAATTGGACCTCAGATATCTCTGATTTCAAAATCTTATGTTGTTCCTACTGTATTTTTTTTTTTTTTATTATTCATAGAGATGCAAAGAGAGAGAGAGAGAGAGAGATTGGCAGAGACACAGGCAGAGGGAGAAGCAGGCTCCATGCAGAGAGCCTGATGTGGGACTCGATCCCGGGACTCCAGGATCATGCCCTGGGCTGCAGGCGGCGCTAAACCGCTGCATCACCAGGGCTGCCCTTGTTCCTACTGTATTAAACAGACATGACTCAAACAGAGGTAGTCACTTCAAAGAGTTCCAGAATGGTTCATCCCCAAGCCTTGGCTTTTTGTCATGAAAGTTAGGCTGGTTCTGTGCATCTGGACACCCTTCGTGCTAGGCATAGGACACTGGAACCAACGCACTGTGTTTTTTTAAAGATCATTGTACTTTATCTTACAACTTTATTGAGGAATATTTGATGTGAAATAAATTATACATATTCAAAGAGTACAATTTAATGAATTTTGATACATGTACAATACCTGTGAAACCATCATCATAACTAAGATAATACCCTTCACCCCTCAAGATTTCCTTGTGCCTCTTTATAATCTCTACCTCTTGCCATCCCTAGGCAATCACTAATCTATTTTCTGCCTTTATAGTTTGCATTTTCTAGACTTTCATAGGCGTAGAATTATATAATGCTGTTTTAAATGTTGGAACTTCCTTCTCTGCCCAGGCTGCTCTGGTTACATCATCGCCACACATGAGCTGTGTTGCTTTGGGGCAGTCTCCATCTGAGGCTTGGCAAGACCCCTGCAACTTATAATGCTTCCCCCTCAAACCCTGCTCTAGCCATCACTTCCCTTCTCTGTTTTAGGTCAATTTTTCCTGTTCCCTAAAGCCATGAAAGATCTGGGAAGGCTTACATGACTCCTTTCCTCAGCTCCCTGGCTGTGGCCTGTTTTCCCTTCCCCTAGATGAATAATGAATGCTACAGCCCTGAGCCTGAGGGGCAGTTCTCCAGTTAGGGCTCCAGCTGTATGTATACTATGCTTCCTGGCAGTTAATGAGGGCAAATGGGGTTCAGATCCTGCCCCATCCAGACTTCCCAGTGGCAGATGGCAGATCCTACTCCTTGTCTGGACTCTGTGTGTGTGTAAGAGAGTGTGTATCAGGGGAATGCACTGGGTTCCTGCTATATAAAGTTGCAAGTATACACTTTAGCATATTTATTTTGAAAAATCAACTGCTCAACCTTTTAAAATATTTTGTTTTTACTGTTCAGAATAGAATCTGTTGACCTTATAAATAAAACAACCGGTTATTTCACCAGCAGAATGGGTTTATTCAGGAATAACAGAACTGCAATTCCAGACACACAGGCTATGGCAAGACCATAGGCAAGTCCAGTGAACACAGAAGAGGAATGCTTTTTCATAGAGGAAAGGGGGCAGTTGAGAGGGGCTTTATTATGAACAAAAAATTCCACTGGAGTGAACTGGGAGTTTGCAGTGTGGCTCCTTGATCGAGTTGTGATAGTCTTTTACTGGCTGGTCTGCTGTGTCTAGGAGAAAAATCTTCCGCCTACTGGGGTAGGAAAGCAATGGCTTCCTTCTGTTTGGCAAAGGGCTGCAAGGAGCCGAGTGGCGCGAGAACTCCCCCTTCTGGCCTTGCAACTCCATGTAAGTGAGGTTTCCTTTATTCGGTTTCCCGAATCAGATACAAAATGTTTGCTCCAAAATGTCATTGTTTCTGAGTTGCCATTCTTTTTTTTTTTTTTTTAAGATTTTATTTATTTATTCATAGAGACACAGAGAGAGAATGAGAGGCAGAGACTCAGGCAGAGGGAGAAGCAGGCTCCATGCATAGAGCCAGACGTGGGACTCGATCCAGGGTCTCCAGGATCACGCCCCGGGCTGCAGGCGGCACCACTGCGCCACCGGGGCTGCCCCTGTCAGTCTTTTTATAACAGGACAGAGGTCATGTTATTAAAGTTATCTCAGTCTCATCTAAATGGTTTCAAGCTAATCCATATCTGAAATGTGTGTTATTTCATCTTTCATATCCTTAATCTCAGCTCGGACTATTGTTAAATTAGATATTTTTTCATTTAAGAAAGCAATTTCTTTCTCTCTTTGTAGTAAGTCAGTAACCAGTCTCCCAATGCGTAATGTTAAGTCATTTACCAATGGTTCCAAACGGGAAAAGTCCTTTTTTAGATTATACACTTTTGGTTTTAGATCATTTGCAAAAGTTACTGTCTTCAAAACTTTAGCTCTGTCACTTTCTAAGCTTAAAAACCTATCTGTGTGCTTGTTGAAATCATTCTTTAGCTCTGAAAGTGTCTTCTCAACAGAGTTAATTCTTTGTGAATTTTCAGATGCTATCTTTCGGAGCATTGCTGTTCGGTCAATGCTACTTGAAAGAAGATCACCTATGTTTTTTACTGTATCTTTTTCTACTTTTTCTATTTTATTTTGTAATTCTTGTGCAGAATCTGTCAATGATGCTACATCAGTTACTAAACCTGAAATACGTCGTATATCTGTTTTTACAGTTGTAATCTTCACACCAACATCTTTTGCCATGGAAGTTGTACTTTGGTCTACTTTTGTCACATCTTGAGAAAGAGCTGTCAAATTGTTGTTCAGTATACTCTGTTTTTCAGTTATCTTATTGGACCAAGTTTTTACTTCATAAATTTCCTCCTGTAGACGCTTTAGATGAGCAATTATTTGAAAAGACTTCCACTGTTCCATGATAGCTTCAGACTTCTGCCACTATAAGAAAATATAGCACCAAAATAATTAAATTGATTAAAAGTTTAATATATAGAATTCAGGTTGAAATTTTAACTACCATTTTACCCTTCTGGAAAGCATGATAAAAGATGTATCAAGTGTGTTAGTAATGATTAAGAAGGAAAACATGAAGGAAATATAATAAAGTATAACTGGTAACACATCTTTCAGCTATTTTTATACCATCAGCCTTGGTATAGTGGCAAAATGAGCTAAATGAGAGACAGTGGAGTGTTTTTCCTTGCTGGAGAAGAGAGGACAAAGCCTTCTCTAGATGAACTTTGGTAAATTTCTGGGGATCAGACACGGCAATATAATTTCTGAAACAAATTTGTTTGTAGTTATTTCAAGTGCTAGAATGAAGGTACCAATGTTCAAGACTCCATGTGTATATGCTTTCTTGTCCTATTACTTTTAAAGATTTTATTTTTAAGTAATCTCCTCCAATGTGGGACTTGAATTTATAACCTAGAGATCAAGAGTTGCATGCTGTAGTGACTAAGCCAGCCAGGTGTCCCTGTCCTATTACTTTTATGAATAACTTTCTGGGGGTATTTATCCATGAGACCCTGAAAAGTTAAATAATTCTTAAGTTAATTCTATGTTAGGCATACCAAGTATGAGGGATATAAAGATGAGGACAGCTTGGGTTGTGACCTCAACTCAGTTTAGTAGTTTAGTGGAGAAAATAGAAAATAGGTATGTAAGAAACAAAACAACCAATAAAAAACTATCTCCAAAATTCTTTTTTTTTTTTTTTTAAGATTTTATTTATTCACGAGAGACACACAGAGAGGCAGACACATAGGCAGAGGGAGAAGCAGGCTCTCTCTGGGGAGCCTGATGTGGGACTCCATCCCAGGACCCCAGGATCATGCCCTGAGCGGAAGGTAGATGCTCAACTGCTGAGCCACCCAGGGGCCCCTAAAATTTTTTTTAAAAACCCTAAACAACTAATTGGATTCAACAGTGTTTATTGGGCTTGTGTGTGCTAGTATGGTCAAGAACAGTATCTGCTTTTAAGGAGTTTATAGTTTAGTTTGGGAAGGAAAATGACAATAAATAGATTATTTGAAATCAGAAAACAAAGGGGCACCTGGGTGGCTCAGTCAGTTAAGCGTCTGACTCTTGATTTGGTTCAGGTCATGATCTCAGGGTCCTGGGATGGAGGTCTGCATTGGGTTCTGCGCTCAGGGGGAGTCTGTTTGAGGATTCTCCTTCTTCTTCTCCCTTTGCCTCTCCCCCTTATTCATGCTCTCTCTCTCTCTCTTTCTCAAATAAATAAATAAAATCAGAAAACAAGGAATATGCAAGCTGAAAAGCAGTTTTACAAAACAAGATCTACAGTTTTATCTAAAGACATCAAGTTTTATTTCCAAAATAATTGTGTATTTCAATGTTATGAATTACCTTTATAAAATTGCATTTGCCTGGTTTACTCAGCTAATCTTTTGAGATTATTTTGATAACATTTCAACTTAGTTTTATTTAATGCAAATAAAAATTTAGTATGTTCACAATATTATTTTTATGGCAGCCTAAAAAAGGAGTAATAATAGCTGCAAAAAAAATGACAAGTTGAAATGGAGAACAGTTAAAGTAGTAATTTCCTCTGTTTGCCTCATCATGTATGTTTGATTTAAAAATATATTTTAGGATTTTTCTTCGCAGGAGGTTTATGCTCTATTAATTACTGGTAGGGGGAGGTGACCCCAAGTGTTCTTTAGTAGAGAAGCCAGAGAGTTAATGTGTTATTATGGGTGTGACATTAAAGAGTGATCACAGAGGCTCCAGAGTGGGTTAAGTGTCTGACTTCGGCTCAGGTCAGGTTATGGGTTCTGGGCTTAAGCTCCACGTTGGGCTCCCTAATCAGCAGGGAGAGTCTGCTTGTCCTTCACCCTCTGTTCCTCCCCCCACTCATACTCTTTCTCTCTTAAATAAAAAAATAAAATCTTAAAAAATATATATAACCACAAACAGGAAGGAAATCAAGTAGTGATTGCAAAAGTATGTGCTATTTTTAATTTTAAGAGAAAGGTTTTGCAAGTTTATTTGCTGAATCAGAGACTTCAAACAATGAAGGAAGTAGATGGCTTATTTCATCTAATTCATTACTAGGTTATTATTTATTAATGTATTTACTCTGGTAGAGTAAATGTAGCCTAACAGTACCACACAGTTAAGACTCATCAGAAAGCACTTACTTTATTCTTAGAAGGAGCAGATCATTAAGAAACTGCTAGTAAAGCTGTTTCACTCGGTAGCTTATAAAAAGCAATTTATCATGAACTTCTGTTGATGTTTACTAAAATATTAATACAGTGCAGGAATAGTCTTGAAATTGTTTCACAGAATTATTTTTAGAAACTACTTAGGGCTTGTTTAAACTATTTGCCTAGAATGCATAGAAATGTTGGAGAGTCCACCAGTAGCTCAAAAGATTTTTACCAAATTCCTATCATGTATACAGGCTACTGAGCTAGATGCTGTCCTATAATGTTAAATATTGTTTGGATCTACAAGTAGAGCAATATGGTTCAAGGGAATGATTTCTGGGTCCAACTGGCTTTCCAAAAACTCTGCTAAAGGATCTTTGAGCTGTAACTAAAGGACCTGGAAATTTTATTAATCTCTAAAATTTAAAACCACATAGAGCCAGAGGGGTTTTAGAGATTTTTTAATACAATTTCCTCATTTTACAAATTAAAAAACTGAGCCCCCAAATAAAGCACCCAAGAACACACAGTGTGTGGCAAAGTCGGGGGATCCCTGGGTGGCGCAGCGGTTTAGCGCCTGCCTTTGGCCCAGGGCGCGATCCTGGAGACCTGGGATCGAATCCCACGTCGGGCTCCCGGTGCATGGAACCTGCTTCTCCCTCTGCCTATGTGTCTCTGCCTCTCTCTCTCTCTCTCTCTCTCTGTGACTATCATAAATAAATAAAAATTAAAAAAAAATGCAAGTTTGTGGCAAAGCCTAGAAGATTCTAGTCTGAGGCTCTTTCTCCAACACTGCTTTCCCACTATTCCCTAAACATTTATTGGTTTCTTCTTATGTCCAAGGCCCAAACAATTTTACATCATAGTTAGAACTTTTGGGTGACTTACAGTCTCGTTTGATGGTGATATGGTAGTCGACACATTTGGCTGAATTATGGGTTTTAAAAATTCTCAAGATAGTTCTGTTCTATCCATAGCAGATTTCTTGTGATTTTCTCCACCTGGTTGAATAGTAGCAGATTGCATTGTACTGTGGGAGATCAGTAGAGAGACAGACCTAGCAGTGTGACTGCACATTTCCTAACCTTGCTAAGCCTCAGTTTCCTCATTTTTAAAATGCGTGTCATGGCCAGCAAAGTTCTTGTGATAAGGAGTGATAATGCAGGTCATTGTAGGTACTCAGGATACAGAGCTGTTACTGTGATGATGATGAATGTAGATCTCCTAGCAGTGTTTGGCACATAAGAGGCTCCAAAATGCTAGTTCTCTCCTCCCTTGCTGTCAAAGTTGGGATGGAGCATTCTGATTTGTATTAAATTAATAGTTCAATAGCTGAACTGAAAACAAACAAACCAACAGATGCTGGGTAAATTTACAGAGCTTTTGCCAATTGCAAATATGAGATAAGTATATAAAGAAATGTATCTTTTTACATGTGCTTGGTGAATTTGCATCATTATTTTAAATTTTTTTTTACTATCATTAATGATATATTAAGCTGTGATTAAGATTATAGATATATACAAAGGTCTATAATCAGGTTGAGGTTAAATATAATGCAATTAACTTTGTATCTTACTAGTTTTCTACAGAACCATGAGGCTAATAAATCAACATTTTTCATTATAAAATATAAAAAGTACACTTAGTCAACAGCTTCTAAGCATTAGACAAAATTTAAGGAAATATTGTTATTAATATATCTTTAAACTTTGCATCCAAAATTAAAAAAAATTAGATGTTTTGTAAAAGTGATTTATTTATACTAAATTTAAAAAATGGGCCCAGTAGTACTATCAGAAATTAATTGATATAAAATTTATTATCAATTACAAAGACACAAAACGTGTCTTAGAATATGGTAATCTTCCTTAAAGGAAAGACTAACAATATAATTTAATATCTGATACACAGGGAAGTTTTTGAAATTTCAAGTATCTGTGATATATAAATGAATGTAAGAAATAGAGGAGGACACATTTGGTACATCTAAAACTGTTTACTGATAATTGTTTAGAGGAGAACCTCTGAGTTAAAGGAAAATATACATATACATGTGTACATTATATGTATATACATCTACACAATAGTTTTCTCATGACATACTTGTGGAAGGGTAGGTTTTGTTTGTAACTGTTACTATAGAACACAGCGGTCACTTTGTTTCCATTTATTTTCTGTAGCAACTACTATGGTATATAAAAGCTGGTGGTATCAAATCTGGTGATAGGCTCAGCAAACAAAATATAAGAGATCACACCTGCCATGAGGGGATGGAGGTTGAAACAACAAAGTTCTAGTGAACTTTACAATCTATTTTATTAGCATTAAAATAAAGGCAAACAAATGCAATTTTGTCAGTGCACACAGACAAGAACTTGGATGTTCAGAAGTGAAGGAACTTAATGTTAAGATTCCAGAAATTAATGATATACTCTTTAATAGTAGCATTCTTTCAGGCTCATTTTTATGGTTATCTACCAGAGGCCCTCCTAACCCCAGAGTAGAACTTGTTTGGGATTTTTCCAAAAATGTGCAAATTTACATAATAAAACTACCTGACCGCAACTCCTTTTTGCAATTGATTGCTTTCAAGTTCTTTGTGTTTAATTCCACTGATACTGCATTATAAAACTGGGACTACAGTTGGTTACTGGCAAGAAGACACAAGAACAGTACTTCCATATGCAGTCGACTCAGTTTTCAACACCAGGTTTGGACACTCTTGATGCATTAGTAACCAATAAAAGTCTTATGTGCTTCCCCAACCCTGCACATTTCTGATTATCATTATTGGAAAAATCTGACTAGATCTCCCTTTAATCACATCTCAGTATGTCCACATCTTATTCCTTGTGACTGCATTATATGATTTAGAGTAAAATAAAATCACAAATTTGGTTGGGTGATTAGTTTGGGAACTCTTTAAAAACAATGACATACATTTAATTACCATAGTTATAATTTTTCATCATGCTGTCTTTTCCTCTTTATTTTTTAAATTTTTAAAAGATTTTATTTATTTATGAAAGACACAGTGAGAGAGGCAGAGCCACAGGCAAGGGAGAAGCAGGCTCCATGCAGGGAGCCCGACGTGGGACTCGATCTCAGGTATCCAGGATCAGACCCGGAGTCAAAGACAGATGCTCAATGGCTGCGCCACCCAGGTGTCCCTCTTTTCCTCTTTAAAATGGGCCACAGGTGTATTGGTATTTTTTTTTATTGTAGGTAGAATATCTAGAGATCATGTATCTAGCAAACTAAAGAGTCTGTAACGCAGTTAGAACCTTAAAAAAAAAAAAAAAAGCCCAGGTATACAAAGATATCCCAAAGTCCATACTTCAAAGCATACACACTTAATTCATAGGTAAAACTTTCAATAAGAACATATTTACTCCTTTTTTTTAATTAAAAAAATATCTATGGTTGACATGTGGCTCAAATTGTCACCTTGAGATCAAGGGTCAGACACATCCATATTTACTCTTATTTAAAAATTCTTACAAGTATTTATAATTGTATGCTTTTAGAACGTTAATGGAAAGTAAAAATGTTCCCCAGGCTCCATAGTTTTCAAAACGTACATATTGACTCATAGCAAAGCACCTCAAGTTCTCCTTTGGGCATGTTATTTTTCTTTTTAGACAAAATTCCTATGAACTTGGTGGTCTGGATCTTAGTCTACAGTAAATTACAAAGGAAATGCAGAACTGGTTAGGCAGCCACATCACCTACCAACCAACCTGACAGTAACAGCAGGCCAATGGGTCACATCTTTAGGTGACAGAAAAGGTATAAGATATAGACATAAGGTTTGAAAAAATAGCAAACTAGGGTCAGTTAGTAAGAAGGGAAACTCCTCAATAGCTTCAAGAGATGTTAATATATTTGGGACCAATATAATAGGTGAAATTCATAATAATGTACATTAATTATTAGGAAAACATTAAAAAATTAAGAATATTGCTTTAAGGAGGTGGAGATATATTTTGGAAATATTTCTATTTAAAATGGCTAAAATGAAAATTTTATTGCTTAGATAAGCTTTGATTCTCTGGATAATCCATGTGTGTGGATATGTCAAGTATTTGCCAGTAATGTAGGATAAAATAAGGCATGTCAAAGTAACACAAAAGCATGGAACTAATCAATTTATGTGTAACAATATGGTGATCAGAATAAATGTAGTGCATTAAAAGTCATTATGAATTCCTTTATTTTCTAGATCATATTCCTCTAAAGTTCCCTTTTCTCTTGTACTTGAATATACCATAAAATCATGAAGCTTCCCTTTTAGAACATCCAGTTCATTTTGCATCTTTAATATGCTATTATCATACTGAATTCCTTCAAGGGTTTTCTGCATCTCCATTATTTCAGATACTGCTTTCAGCATATCGTCTTCCATATTGAACATCTGAGTAGTTAAGTCTTCCATCTTTTTTTCTGTCCCTATCAGATCCTGAGAGACTCTGAGAACAGAGCGAATAGCACTTTCAATTGTTGGCAAATGTGTCTTGCATTCTTCAACTTTGGGTTCATAGTTGGAAAGTTTATTAGTCAGGTCTTCATCTCTGGCAAAGAGAGCGTGCTGTTCCTCTTCTAGCTTTTCAATTGCTTTTGTACCAGAGCCAAGCTGCTCCTCTACTCGTAGAAGATCCTCTTCTTCTTGTCTTTTTACTGTTCTAATATTTCTTAGTGTGCTGTCTTCCAGATCTTTTAGCCTTTCAGTGAGCAGTTTTATTTCTTGTTCAGCTGAGTTAATCTGGATAGTAACTTGAGAATGTATGTGTTTTGATTCTGATTTGAAAAGGTCTGTATTAACATTCATTTCTTCTAGGCTTCTTTTCCAGAAATCTGAAACATTCTGGAATTTCTCATTAAGGCTTTGCATCTTTTGGGTGAGCAACTCTTCACTATTTTGGATGTCATGCATGATACTTTGGAGGCTGGATACTTCCTGCTCAAACTGGGTCACCAAAGACATGGATGATGTAGCTTCCTGCAGGATATTTTCGGTAGACTCAAGCTGCATTTATAACACAAAACAATTCCCAAGGCTACTTAATAACTTTTTTTTTTTTTAAGAGAGTAAGAGAGAGCATGAATGAGCAAGGAGAAAGGTACAAAGGAGAGGGAGAGAGAGAATTTTTAGTGGAGCCTGATGTGGGGCTTGATTTCACGACCCTGAGATCATGACCTGAGCCGAAAACGAGAGTTGGACACTTAGTCGAATGAACCACCCAGGCGCCTCTTAATAACTTTTATATTAGGGAAATACACTTTTTACAATCACACTTTCAGTTCAAATTCTGAAGATGTCTAAAATATCCATGTATATCAGAACCGTAATGACATAAACATTCGTTATTTGAGTATTTGTTTTAACAGATTTAAAAACAAATGTAATAGATTAGCACTATGGTAGAAAAACATACACCTAAATTCACAATATTTGTACATTTTCATGGAGGGATATTTACAAGGGAAATGATGTTAATAAAGTGTGAAGTATATCACATTTCCTTCTTACTTAAATGGAAAGCAACTTAGTTGTCATTATAGTTATTCTGCTTTTTTAGAAACTGTAACTGAGCTAATAAAATTTGTTAAGTTTCCTAAGTTCTATGATTCTGGAAGAGTTTCTGCCTGGAAATTTCTTGACTGACCTACAGAGAAGGTACCAGAATCAGATGTTATAACAAAGGCAGAAATGAATAAAAATCCAGTTAAGTGAGGCAACTCACATTAAATAGCAACATGTGCTAAGGTTTCTGTAAATTTTGGTAAGCTCCTGGCATTTCCTCATGTGTCCAGAACATAGGAGGCTGTGGACCTCCTTTAGTTTATACTCAAACATAGATAACAGCCTTAGAGACTACAGGAAGGCCTAAAATGATCGTTAACTTACTGTTTGCAGCATTATGCTGAAGACATAATACTGTACAAGACGTGGTTCTGCCCTTGAGCAGCTTAGTTTAATTGGGGAGAAAACTAAGTCTACATATGTTACAACAGGGGAAGAGCTAAGGAAGCATTTACATGGGGCTCCCAAAACAGACTTCAAGAATCAAGGAAAATACGAGAAGTATTATCTAGTATCTGCTTCTAGTTACTTCTTTCCTAAATCATCCTACATACTACAGCCAGATTAAGCTTTTAAAAACTGTTGTACATATCATGGTATGGTATTAAAAAACCCACGTTTCCTAATATTTCTAGAATAAAGTCCAAAATTTATCTCTGTATGCTATTCTTCCCTCCTTGTTGCTTAGCTCAGTTGTCTTTCCTTCCAGGCTTAGAGCAGATCTTAGCTCCTCACTGTAGCATCCTTCCATAGCCCAAGCTCCTGGAGCACCTATGGTGTTGTGTATTTGACACCTGTTTGGCACTCAGCACACATAATTAGAGAAATTTTCAGTGTTCACTCTGTGCCAGATCTTGTGCTAGACACTAGATATGAAAATATAGACCTAATATAGTTCCTGACTTCAAATTTTGACAGAGGAGATAGCATTTTGCATCTTTTACATCACAATATTCTGGAGTCCCACTAAGATTTATTATCTCCTATTCGATTATCCATCACTGGGGATATAAAGGACACGTGTTTGCTTTAAAGAGCAGAAAAGGAGGCAAATTGCTAACAATGAAAAATCAAACTAGATTACTATTTGTGTCATGATAGAATTAGCAAGGGGAGAATGGATTCTCTGAGGAGAGAAGAGCAGCCTGGAGGGGAAAGAGGAAAGGCTTAGAAGTGTCTCTGAAATCTGACTCTTTAACAGACTGATGTTATTAGGTGAAGATATAGCAGCTTCTAAATTTCTTAGGGGAAGAGACCATGTCTGATGCCTTTTTGTGGCCCCCATATCTTAGGGTATGAAAAACATGTTTGTGGACATTTAGGAAGAAGAATGGCTGTTAATCTTCTGCCCTCTCCCACCCCCCATTAAGACTTGAAGCAATTCCAGGTGATAGTTAGGAATAATGTGTAACAGGACTGACTAATATAGGAAGACCACTCTGAAACCTTGTTTGAAAATTATTTTTAGTGGTGCCTGGCTGGCTCGGTCAAGAGAGCATGCAATGCTTGACCTTTGGGGTTGTAAGTTTGAGCCCCACATTGGATACAGAAATTACTTAAAAATAAAATCTTTAAAAAATTATCTTTAATGTACACATGTAGCTATAATACAAGATCCTCTGAAAATCAATTCTGAGAAATATTTGTATATCAGTAATACTGTTTAGTTGTCTTATCATTGGCCTTTTGAAGAGGTAAGTGTACCTTTATCTAAGATAATTTCCTAAAAAAAAAAAAAAAAAAGATAATTTCCTGTTTAGGCTGTTCACCAGAGCATCACTGTAATCAGAGGCAGTATACAGTAGACTCCAAATACAAGATCAATTTTTCAGAATAATAAATGTCTCAAAATTTAATCTGAAAATAGACAGTGACTAGTATGTCACAATAATTTGCATTTATGGGCTGTCAATATATCCTAGTAGTTTTTTTGTTTTTTTAAAAAAAGAGCTAAAAAAAAAAAGCTTAATACCTTAAATTTATTACTGTTTATAGTTTTCAAAAAGTTTGTATATATATTGTATCATATCTGATCCTTATAAAAATCTTATTCTCATTTATTAAATGACGAAATTGAGACTAAGAGAAGTTATATTTTAAAAATGGTATTTTAAAAACCTACTTCAAAAGCATTTTAATTGCCACCAAATTTTTTATTTAAAAAAGGACATCCATTTTCAAAATTTGTTTTCTTTTTTTTTAATATTTTGTTTATTTGATACAGAGATAACAGAGATAGAGAGAGAACATGAGTGGGAAGGAGAGGGAGAAGCAGGCTCCCAGTGGAGCAGGAAGCCTGACATGGGGTCAATCCCAGGACCCTGAGATCACAACACAGACGCTTAATCAACTGAGCTACCCAGGCACCCCCTAAAATTTGTTTTCAATAGCTTTTAAGTATATGGAGTTTCTATCTCCTGGGATTTTTTCCTCCCCTATAACTCTGTTCACTCTGATTAGAGGAGCCCCTAAGAAATGTAACAAGATTCCAACTTGGGCCCTATGTCAAAATACCCACTCTTGCAGCATCATGCAGCTTCTCCCCAAGGCTGCTGGGCTCTCCCTCTGTGGAATCCCCTGGCACATGCAAGGGATGCATAATTTTCAACTGTAGCTTTTCTCTTCTGGGGGATTGATTATATACTAATTCTGTGCATGAGGACAAAGGAAATTAGATCCTCTATTTCATTTGTCTGTTTTTGTAAATCCTTGCTCACCTTGGTGCCAAGCACAAATCCTTGCCTGCTTTATGACACAAGTAAAGGTTTAGTGAATGAGTAATAACAAGGCATGTTTCCCAATGATAGCTTGGTTCCTGGTAGCCAGGCAAGTCCTGAATGATGCCTTATTGATTGCAGCTGACCTCTCCTGAGAGCGTGGTAGTTAAAAATTTTTTATGTCTCACATTTCTAAGAATTCCAGGAATAATGCATCTGCATTTGCAGCTTGAAGAAACACAAATACACAAGGATTTTAATTTTCATTTGGCTACAAAATCAGTATTTATTTTTAGTCATTCTTACATGCAGATGTATATAAATTTACCAACTAGAAAGTAAAGAAAAAAAACCTGATGGATCTTTGCCTAGCAAATGCTGTTGGTATTCTAATTTTATACTTAAAGGCCAATCATATTTTCAATGCTTTAGACATTTTATATTTAGATAAAAAATTGGAGTCACATCAATAGGAGAATATAGGAGAATATTGGTAACAGTAACATTTGTTTTATTAAAAAAAAACAACAAAAAAACCCTGTCTTTTCAAAATAATCTGAGTCTAAATTGGATTGAAGGGAGAATGTGAAAATGTATGAAAACCAGTGAGTTAAAACAGTAATGTTCTAAAAGGTAGGAAAAACAAAGTTATGAACTAGGGTAGAAGGGTGGTAGTAGGGAAGAAAAATGGGAAAACCTACCCAAGTAAGCCAATTAATAATTAATTACCTTTTCTGAAATGAAACTGATTTTACTTTGAAGTCCTTGGAACTTGTTGGTTTCTATTTTCAGTAATTGGTATTGGCTTTCCACCTTTGTAAACTTCTCTGACTGCTGAAATACAAACCTGGAAAAGAGAAAAAATATCACTACCTCCTAATTCATATCTACTTAAGTTTGAATTTTAAAGAAACATTTTATACTTCTGGTAAAGGGCAACATAAATTCTGGTATGAGTGGTGACAGCTTTTAGTAGTTTATTCTAACAAATCAATAGAAAGTGAAACTCGATCCTGTTCAAGTCCCAATCCAATGAGTGAGATGGTGCGATAGTTGCATGCACAAAAAATATTTTGGGGGAAGAAATGATGAATTATCTCAAACAAGATATGGGACCTCTCCTATTTTTCTCAAGGCCATATTGGGCAATAGCTAGGAAATGTGTTTTCATACTGAAATGTAGAACCAAGAGTTACTTGTGTGAAAAAAGTATTTAAATTAAAATGTAGAAGACAAAGCAGTGGAATGGAACAGAGAGATGACCAGAAGTTGCAAAATAACAAGCCAAAACTATGAAAACAGGAGTCATCATCAAAGTGGCAATAGAACATACATGCAATGCAGGATGTACAATCTTTACAATTGGTTATACTCAACGATATGGGTCATATAGGTGTCCTTTAGATGCCATTCTGAAATTGGCGTATGTTCTTCATCTGGTAAGTAGTAGAGATTGGAGAAGCATGAAGAAGTTATTCCAATCTTAAGAACAATAAATATACTTTTGTTTGTATAGGACTGGAGATGAAATGCAAAAGAAATGCTTTGGATCTAATACCATTTTGGTTCATCTACTTTTGACTGAATTCTTTGGGCTCCGAAAAAGAGCAGCTGAAATTCTTTATCAAGTCATCAATAAGTGGTTGGGCAGATCCCTTCCTCTGAAGAGAATTTAAATCATAGTACATAGGACAGTGGTTCAAAAGCTTTGCTGCATACTGGAGTCACTTGTCTGCTTTAAAAAAAAATCTAACACCTAGGTCCCACACACAGAAATTCTGGCTTGTGTGGTTTAGGATGTGATTTGGAATATTGGAAATCTTAAAAGCTCCCCAGAGTATCTGAGTACTCAGTCAAGCTGAGAAGCACTAATTCATAGTATTCTATGAAACTGACATACGTTGAAAGACAAACATTTAAAAATTGTAAAACTCAGAGATGAGTGAAAGACTTCCGAGTTTTGTGTATCATTTGCAAAGGTGGTGATCCTTCCAATTCATAAATGTTATTATTAGGCCAGCTTGCTATAAAACTGTCCAAAACTAAAAATGGACTTTTTGGTTTTGAATAATACTATACTGGATAAAATAATTTTTTAAAATTTATTTATTTTAGAGATAGAGAACTTGGGGGTGGGGGGAGGGAGGAGCAGAGGAGAGAGACAAGCAGACTCCCAGCTGAGTGCAGAGCCTGACATGGGGCTTGATCCCATGACCCTGAGATCATGACCTGAGCCAAAATCAAGTCAGATGCCTAACCAACTGAACCACCCAGGCGCCCCATAAAATAAGTTTCTTTTGATGATGGCTAGTGTCTGTCCAATAAATGAATTAAATAAGCCCAGGTTACGTAACCAGCACAGATTGTCTTTTCTCTTATGTGATAATATGACTTTTAAATAACATTTCTGGCTATTAGAAAATGCCATTATCCTAATTTTCAAACATGAATATGTAGACTTAATTCTCTTTTATTTTGGCTGTTTCATTCTTGGATTTTAAGAGATTCTTTTTAGCATATAGGCTTATCTGAGATCATCAGACAGAGACCAAGGATGGAGGACACCCTAAAGAAATGTCTAATTTCAGAGATTAGTTTTATCATTCATTACTCCAGTGTTACCTCAGGGGTTTATCCTGTAGATCAGAATGTTTATTCAGAATAAAACTGTTATTCTAAGAGACTTTTTGTGAAAGTTGATTCGCTACTATACCACACTACAGCATTTTCCATTTTATCATATATTGTAATGTTGTCTACTTCAGGACTTCTCTTCAAAATTCAAATATTAAGCAAAACCTTGAAGAAAACTATGTCATGTTAGTGCAAATATAATCTGATGATAATCTGTAGATTTTTTCCATGGCTAGCTTCTCAACAAAATAAAAGATTCACCATTACTACATATGAATAATAATACATATAAGAAAAAACAAGCATAAAGTCGACTTTGTGCTAGTAATGAAAAAATGAAAAGTGGTTTACATGATGCTGAGTTAACATACATTCATTTTATTTTTTGTTTAGATGTGTCAGGCTCTACTCTAAAATGATTTATTTATTTTTTTTAAGATTTTATTTGTTTATTCATGAGAGACACAGAGAGAGAGAGAGAGAGAGAGAGAGAGAGAGAGAGAGGCAGAGACACAGGCAGAGAGAGAAGCAGGCTCCATGCAGGGAGCCCGACTTGGGACTTGATCCCGGGTCTCCAGGATCACCCCATGGGCTGAAGGTGGGGCTAAACCGCTAAGCCACCTGGGCTGCCCCTCTAAAATGATTTATAAATATTAACTCATTTAGCATTAAAGAAGAGGATGATTTTCTAGAAGTCAATGTTGACAGAAGGTAGCTTCAATACTGAAAAACTAAATTCTTGAAATTGGCATCCAGGTCAGTTTCCTTTTTATGAGCCACATATATATATATATTTTTCTCCCCCCTAAAGTAGGCTCTACACCGTCATGAAGCCCAACATGGGGCTTGAACTCACAACTCTGATGGAAACCCGAGCTGAGATTAGAGTTGGATGCTTAACCAACTGAGCCACCCAAGTGGCTGAGTCAGAGGCATTTTTTAGCAGAAGTTCAAGGCCCCCTTATTCCCTGTCATCCTCAGTTTAGATGAGACAGACAGGGTCTGCTAAGGGCTATAGCTTCTAGTTAGAAAAGGACTATAAATAGTTTGGACTAGGGATTTTTATGTCTAGGGTCTTGGCCTCTTGGATTAGTATCGAGGGAGGCAGCGTATCATACTGGTTAAGAGCGTGGAGCTGAGCAACTTTGGTCCTGCCACTTACTAGCTATATAATCATCTTGGGTAAGTTATTTGGCTTTGTTGTAGTTTCCTCCCCTGTAAAGTGGGGATAATAATACTTCATAAGGTTGTTGTAAAGATTAAATGGGTTCAAATTTATGCAGTTAGGGTACCACACATCAACTACACTTTTTAAGTACCTTGGCCATTTCTTTCAGAGTGCTCTGTGCAGCTGCTTTTCCATCCCTTGGACAAGCCAATAGTGGTATAAAGGATCAGGTTTCCCTCCGGCTTACATCTGATGGAAGTCCCAGGCTTGTACACCTTTGAAACCAGTGTTAGATTTATAGCAAATCAAGAATGGAATGGATAGATTAGACCACTTACAGGAAGAGAACTCTCTTACTCTGTTTTTGGGCCTCTTTGCATTATCATATGGGAAAAGGATATGCAAGAAAGGGTCCCTGGTTAATTGGCTAGTTTAGTATGGGCCTTACAAAGGGAATCTTTGACTCCTTCAGAATCCATTGCAGTCTACATACACTTATATTGATCCAGGGCCTGTAGGACCTGATGGTGTTCTCTACATAGCTCCTTTAGTAATCATTGATGGTGGCAGACAGTTGATTGAGGATCTATAGGATTTCTCTGATTGTTTCAACTTAATAATGAAAAAGAGGCAAATAGGGATGCCTAGTGGTTAAATGTCTGCCTTTGGCTCAGGGCGTGATCCCAAGGTCCTGGGATTGAGTCCTGCATCGGGCTCCCTGCAGAGAGCCAGCTTCTCCTTTTCCCTGTGTCTCTCACGAATAAATAAAATCTTAAAAAAAAAAAAAGGAGGCAAATAAACAAAGGAATCTGTTATTACGGATCTTTTGAAAGAAGGGGAGTTCTAGAGCCACTAAGGTCAGTACCATTTAGTCCTATGTTTCATACTACAGCTTCATTTTCAGGCATAATACTGAATGTTCAGGAAAACAGTAACCATATTCCATTTAAAAATCGGCATTTAAAACATAACCCTGTCTTTCAGATAAAACTTCACTTACAAAAAATAGAAAAAAAAAGATGAAAAATGATGTTAGTGAAGATTTTGAATGTAACTTGTGCCTTTACTGTAAGCATCAACAGTAAATTCCTACACCGAAGTGTCTACTTTTCAAGTTTTCCTTTATAGATTTTTCTTTCTTTCTTTTTTTTTTTTTTTTTTTAGAGAAAGACAGAGAAGGGGGAGACGAGGAAAAAGGAGAGGGAGAGAAAGAGAATCTTAAGCAGACTCCATGCTCAGTGTGGAGGTCGATGTGGGGCTTGACCCCACAACCCTGAGATCATGACCTGAGCTGAAATCAAGAGCTGGACACTTGGGACACCTGGGTGGCTCAGTGGTTGAGCCTCTGCCTTTGGCAGGTTATGATCCTGGAGTCCCAGGATCGAGTTCCACATCAGGCTCCCTGCGTGGAGCCTGCTTCTCCCTGTCTATGTCTCTGTCTCTCTCTCTCTGTATCTCTCATGAATAAATAAATAAAATCTTAAAAAAAAAAAAAAAGAGCTGGGCACTTAACTGACTGAGCCACACAGGTGTCCCTACATATTTCTATTAGTATTTTCCCAGCATGTTAACTATTGAAAAGCTCAACATTTTATTTTTTTAATTTTTTTTAGCTCAACATTTTATGATGTAATTTATCTCGTATGAATATGAATCTTTGCATAATCAAAAATACATTTAATAACTAAAACCGGTGTATTAGATCCCAGAGAGAAGCAACATATACAGATGATCCCCAACTTAAAATGGTTTGACTTAGACTTTTTGGCTTTATGATGGTGTGTAAGTGACATGCATTCAACAGAAACTGTACTTTATATTTTGACCTTTTCCCAGGCTAGCAGTGTGATCCTGATCCTCTCCTTGGTAGCATCCTCTTTCCTGATGCTAGGCAATGGCTGCAGCAGTAGCTCCCTGTCAGCCACATGACTGTGAGAGTAAACACCTGATTCACTTACAACCAATCTGTACCCACACAAGATGCTGTTTTTTCACTTTCAGTGCAGTATTCAATAAATTACATAAGATATCCAACACTTTCTTGTAAAATAGGCTTGTTAGATGATTTTGCTCAACTGTCTGCGAATGTTAAGTGTTCTGAACATATTTAAGAGAGGTTAGGCTAAGCTATGATATTTGGTAAATGAAGTGTATTAATTCATTTTCAACTTATATTTTCAGCTTACAATGGGTTTATTGGGAAGTAACCCTATCCTAAGTCAAGGAAGATCTGTATCCTTTAGTTTACTACCTCTATTACTGAATAACTTTCTCAGTATAGAAGAGTTACTTACCTAAAGAAGGGCATGCATTTGAAGACATAAGAGCAGTTTATTTACAAGAGTAAATTTATTTTTTTAAGAGTAAATTTATTAAAGAGGGTAAATTTATTCTTTCAAGATCAAAATCAAAATATTACATAAATAAAATGCTGTATCACTAAGATGGAACAGTATCTTTTTTTTTTTTGAAGAGAAAATTTAATGAAATTTACTTTATTATAACAAGTCTTTTATTTATTTTGACTCTGGATGACTCTGGACGAGTCACCAGCAGTGTATAATTCAAAATTTACTCGGGAGTCCAGGGCTCCCAGCATGGAGCCTGCTTCTCCCTCGGCCTGTGTCTCTGCCTCTCTCTCTCTCTCTCTCTGTGTCTTTCAAGAATTAATAAATAAAATCTTAAAAAAAAAAAAAAGAAAATGATTGGGGCAAATAAAATTACTAAGTTGGTTTTAAGATTATTTTTTAAAACATTTTATTTTATTTTTATTTTTTTTAAATTTTTTTGTTAACTTTTATTTATTTATGATAGTCACAGAGAGAGAGAGAGGCAGAGACATAGGCAGAGGGAGAAGCAGGCTCCATGCACTGGGAGCCCGACGTGGGATTCGATCCCGGTCTCCAGGATCACGCCCTGGGCCAAAGGCAGGCGCTAAACCGCTGCGCCACCCAGGGATCCCTAAAACATTTTATTTTAAAGAAGGAGAACAGGATCCCTGGGTGGCCCAGCGATTTAGCGCCTGCCTTTGGCCCAGGGCGTGATCCTGGAGACCTGGGATTGAATCCCACGTCAGGCATGGGAGCCTGCTTCTCCCTCTGCCTGTGTCTCTGCCTCTCTCTCTCTCTCTCTCTCTCTCTATCATAAATAAATAAATAAAAATTAAAAAAAAGGAGAACATGGGGGGGGGCAGAAGGGCAGAGAGACACAAGCCGACTGACTCCTCCTTGAGTAAGGAGCCCAGGGTGGGGGGCTCAGTCCCAAGACTCTGGGATCATGACCTGAGCCAAAGGCACATGCATTTTTTTTTTTAAGATTTTAATTTATTCATGAGAGACATAGAGAAAGAGATGCAGAGACACAGGCAGAGAGAGAAGCAGGCTCCATGCAGGGAGCCTGATGTGGGACTCCATCCCCGGTCTCCAGGATCACGCCCTGGGCCAAAGGCAGGCTTAAGGCATACACTTAACTGAGCCACCCAGGTGGCCCCTTAAGGTCATTTCTAATACTCATTTTTTTCTATGAAAACAATGTATTGCTATTTGCTTGGCTTAAAAAACTATACCTGTTCAGGACTCCTGGGTGGCTTAGTGGTTGAGCATCTGCCTTCGGCTGAGGGCATGATCCTGGGGTCCTGGGATGAGCCCCGCATGCGGCTCCCCGCAGGGAGCTTGCTTCTGCCTGTGTCTCTGCCTCTTTCATGAAAAAATAAACTAATTAAAAAAAAAAAAAAAACTACAGCTGCTCAGTTTTAGGTGAACACGAGTGCTACACTCTTGTCATCTGATGGTACCGAAATAAATCTGTAATTTAGGAATACTCTTCCAATTCACATAACGCATAAACGATGATTGCAAAATGAGAGATTCTCCAATCTCTGACATCGTCGTTAACGTTTGCTGCCTTGAGATCATCATGAAATCTTTCAAGGCTGCGCATCATTGGCGTGAGGGTGGAGCAACCGCGTCCGAGGCAAACGTGCAGAGGACGGGAAACAACGGGTTACAAACACGGGAAAGCATCCGACGGGTAGCAGGCGCTTGACACAGTTTGCGCCGCATCGGCACCTCTCAAGACGCGGCCGAGTCGTCCCCAGACCTCGGTCTCAGCTCCCACGGAGCGATCGGGGCCCACTACGTGCTAACAGAGAGGAAAAGTTAAGTTGTAAGACGAGCGAAAAGGAAACCAAGACGGTTGGGCTGGCCCTTCTTCGGGGCCGGGGCCGGGAGGGGCCCGAGGAGAGCGCGCCGACCGCGCAGGCCGGACCCAGGCCCCGGCGGCCTCGCGTCCACTTACCAGGCCAGGCCCAGGCAGGTCCCCAGCGACAGCAGGCTCACGCCGGTCCGCGGATCCGCCCAGCCCCCGCCGCCGCCCCGGGCCTCGGGGCTCTTCCCGCCCTCGCTCCGCGTCCCCGGCTCCGAGGGGGCTCCCTTGGGTCCCGACTTCTTCCGGCTCTTCACCTCCGACATGTCTGCACGGCCGAGGTCCCAGACGGCCTCTCCACCCCCGGGCGTCGGGACGTGGCCGCCTCGGCCCTGACCGCGCCCCCGCCTGGGCCGGCGCCGCCCACAAGCTGGCCGGCTCTTCTCCCCGCCGTCCTCGCCGCTTCACAGCGTCCCCCGGCCGCCCGCCCGCCCGCCCTCTAGTTCCTCAGGCCGCCGCACCTGGACGCAGTCCTTCTGTCCGTGAACGCCGCACACCCGAGGACCGCGGGGCCGCCCGGTCCTCGGCCCACGGTCCTCCAGAGGGGGCGCGCCCCGTGCTTGGCCGCGCCAGGGGCGGGGCGGGGCGGGGCGGGGCGGGGCGGGGCGGAGGCGCTCCCTCAGGCGCGTGCGCGCGGCTCGGGGAGCGTGTGTCTGCGTGCGCGGGCGCGCGCGGTCCGAGCGGGGCGGGCCCGGCGGGTTTTGACTGCTCCGCGGTTCTGAGGCGGAGCGGGGGACAGATCCGGGGGACGCTGCTTCCTCTACTCCCGGGCTGAAGGGGCGAGGGAGCTGAAGGTGAGCAGTCGGGGCCGTCAGCGACCCGCGAGGACTTGAAGTGGCGGCGGCGCCCGGAGTGGCGCCGGGCTCCGGCCGCGGTGCAGCAGCCGCTGGAAGGGAAGAGCGACGGCTCGAGTTGGCCCTCCTCCCTTTGTGTGTGGGGTGGGGTCCGCCCCCCGGCGGCCCTCGCACCGGCCTCACCTCGGCCGCCTGGGACTGCGCGGGCGGCCGGGGCGGGGGCGGCGGTGGACGACGGGTCTGGAGGCGCCCCGGGCTGCGAGGCCCTGGAAGGGCACCTGGGAGACCCGGGTAGGGGGGGGGATCCGCGTCTCCGCGACTCGGGTCTCCGGGTTCCGGAGGCTGCGGAGGGGCACCTGGGAGGCCCGGGCTTGTCCCGGGATCGCGCGCGGCTCCCCCCATTCCCTTCGGGAGCCCCCACTGCTCACCTCCCCGCCCCCACCTGGACTTCCCAGTCTGTCCCCGCAGGGCTGCTCTCCCGGTAAGACCTTGGGGCACAGGTTTGGGTAAGTTTGCGCCTCGCTTCCCTGCCCGAGCTGGCGTCTCTGGAGGTTCAGTAGCGGAATTCAGGGGCTCAGACTTCTGGGGCAGGAGTAACCGATAACCTGCCCCTGTACTGGAAGAGAAATTATCAAAAGAGGAAGTAGCCAGCCGTTTCTGTTTTCCCGGGTGAAATTGCTCTTTACTTTCTATTTCATGTCTTTGAAGAGTTTGATTTTACGTTTTGATGCGGTTCCAAAAGGTCGGGCACTGAAAATTTGTTCGTAATACAATTTGTGCAGAGTTAAAAAACCTTTAAAATGTACATATTTAGTAGGGTTAGGGTTATTTAATAGGTTGGAGGATGGTTTAATGAGGATGGTTGGAAATGAGTTTCAGGGGTCTGTTTAGCAGTTCACATAACCTAAAAAGTTAAAAATTAAGGATTTAAAAAAAAGATCTTATTTATTTATTAATTATAGACAGAGAGAGAGGCAGAGACACAGGCAGAGGGAGAAGCAGGCTCCATGCCGGGAGCCCGAGGTGGGACTCGATCCTGGGACTCCAGGATCATGCCCTAGGCTGAAGGCACTAAACTGCTGAACCACCCAGGGATCCCCATGGATGTTTTATTTAAATTGAGATCATAAAACGTTATTAACGTTTAAAAAATACCATAGCTTTGATTCTAACCATAACTTATTCTTTTATTCAATTTCCTACTAGGACTGAGCATTTGGTGAACCTTGACAAATAACAGGCAAGTGCTCATTTCACTATTTCACTGTGTTTGCAGGTGCTATATTTGTGGCACTTTAAAAATATATAGTCATTGTTGAAACTTTTTTTTCTTAAGATTTATTTATTCATGAGAGACACACAGAGAGAGGCAGAGACACAGGCAGAGGGAAAAGCAGGCTCCCCAAGGGGAGCCTGAGGCAGGACTCGATCCCAAGACCCTGAGATCATGCCCTGAGCCAAAGGCAGACACTCAACAGCTGAGCCACCCCCTCGACCCTCATTGTTGAAGCTTAATGACGGTCCCTCCTCTTCTGTGCACTCTAAATTAATTGTGCTTATCTGTATTTTTACACTAAGGGCATCACATATTCTCTTTACATTAAAATTTTTTTATTAGATTATGAATTTCTTCAGAGGTATGATTTAATCTTCTCTGTAGACTTTGGGGCCTGGTACATATGAGGGGCCCAAATGTTTCTTTCTTTCTTTTTTTTTTTTTAAGATTTTATTTATTTATTTATGAGAGAGACAGAGACAGAGGAGGAGGGGCAGTTGCAGAGAGGCAGAGGGAGAAGCAGACTCCCCACTGAGCAGGAAGCCCCATGCAGGGCTGGAACCCCAGGGGGCCCCAGGACTATGACTGGAGCCCAAGGCAGACACGTAACCAACTGAACCACCCAGGTGCCCTTCAAATGTTTATTTTATTTTATTTTATTTTTCCCTCAAATGTTTATTGATCCTAGGGTCCTGGATGGAGCCCCGCAGGGGTTGGGCCCCACCCCCCTCTGTTCAGCAGGGAGTCTGCTTCTCCCTCTGCCTCTCCCTCCTGCTGGTGCTCTCTCTGTCCCTATCTGAAATGAAGTAAAATCTTTTAAAAAAGTGTCTATTGAATGAAAAAATTGGGTAGAGTTCTGTTAATGTTTTAAAAATCTGCAAATAGAGCAGCCTAGGTGGCTCTGCCGTTTAGCGCCGCCTTCAGCCCAGGGCGTGATCCTGGAGAACTGGGATCGAGTCCCAAGTCAGGCTGCCTGCATGGAGCCTGCTTCTTTTTCTTCTTCTTCTTCTTTTTTAAAAGATTGATTGATTGATTGATTGATTTATTCATACATACATACATACAGAGAGAGAGAGGGAGGCAGAGACACAATAGGAGGGAGAAGCAGGCTCCATGCCGGGAGCTGGACGTGGGACTCGATCCTGGGACTCCAGGATCGCACCCTGGGCCAAAGGCAGGCGCTAAACCACTGAACCACCCAGGGATCCTCTAGCCTGCTTCTTCTGCCTGTGTCTCTGCCTCTCTCTTTGTCTCTGTCTCTGTGTCTCTCATGAATAAATAAATAAAATCTTTAAAAAAAATAAAATCTGCAAATACTCAGATCTGAGTTTTATGTTATGGAAAAATTTGCATTGTATTTGAAATAAAGTTGGTAGAGGAGTGCCTAGGTGGCTCAGTGGTTTAGCGCCTGCCTTTGGCTCAGGGGTGATCCCAGGGTCGTAGGATGGAGTCCCGCGTCAGGTCTTATGGGGAGCCTGCTTCTCCCTCTGTGTGTGTCTCTGCCTCCCTCTCTGTCTCTGTCTCACGAAAAAAATAAATAAAATGTTAAAAGGAAACAACGTTGGTAGAAACTTGGAGTATTATGCTGTAAAGAATATTATTTTTATTTGTTTTTTAAGATTTTATTTCTTTATTTGACAGACAGCAAAAGCAGGGGGCGTGGCAGGCAGACGGAGGAGAAGCAGGTTCCCCATTGAGCAGGGAGCTCATCATTGGGCTAGATCCCAGAATCCTGGGATCATGGCCTGGGCTGAAGGCAGACCCTTAATGACTGAGCCATCTAGGTGCCCCTATTTTTATGTATTTTTTAGAGAGCTAAAAAAGGGCAGAGGGAGGACAAGAATCTCTCTTTGGGCAGCCTGGGTGGCTCAGCGGTTTAGCGCCGCCTTCAGCCCAGGGTGTGATCCTGGAGACCTAGGATCAAGTCCCATGTCGGGGCTCCCTGCATGGAGCCTGCTTCTCCCTCTGCCTGTGTTTTTGCCTCTCTCTCTCTGTGTGTCTCTCATGAATAAATAAATGAAATCTTAAAAAAAAAAGAATCTTTTTATTTTATTTTTTAAAGACTTATTTATTTATTTGACAGAGACAGATCATTTTGGGAGAAGAGCAGAAGGAGAGAGAAACTTAAGCAGACTCTGCTGAATGTGGCATTGGCGCCCTGGGGCTGGATCTCAAACAACCCTGAGATCAGGACCTGAGTTGGTTGCTTAATTGTGTCATCCAGGCACCTGGAGAGAGAGAGAATCTTAAGCAGGCTCTACATTCAGCACAGAGCCTGATATGGGGCCCTATCTCATGACCTTGAGATTATGACTTGAGCCAAAATCAAGAGTCAGATGCTCAACTGACTGAGCCACCCAGGTGCCCCTTTGTGTCCACTTAATCCAAAGAATGACCACCAGTGGGTATTTTCTGTAGCTTTATCATACTTAGCAGCTCAACCCAAACACTAATGGAGTAAGCATGTGAGAAATGTATTTACAGATAAGGAGCCAGAGCAAATGCTCACCTAATAATACTCAATACCAACAGTGCTCTGTTTAGTACTATGTTAGATAAAGACACCAAGAAGTTTCTAAACATTAAGATTTTCAGTATGATCACTATTTATAAAAATCTTTAAAAATTTTTTAAATTGTAAGAATACTAATATATATTGAAAAGATTAGGACTGTATAGAAAAGCACAAAAAGGAAAAGGGGGAGACACCCAAATCTTGCTACTTAGAAGTAACCAAAAGTATATTTTGTTGAAATAGACTTCCTAACATCTGCCTATGTATTTGTATGATATTAACACATTTTTTGTGCTATATCTGGGATTGTATTTCTAATTTTTAAAATCAGTTTGTAGGGAGTATCTTTCCATGTCAGTACATGGAGATGTTGCTCTTTTAAGATTTTAATTTATTCATTTGAGAGAGAGCATGAACAGGGGGAGGGGGAGAGGGAGAAGTGGAAGCAGACTCCCCACTGAGCTGGAAGCCTGACGTTGGGCTTTATCCCAAGGCCCCAGGATTGTGACCTGAGCTGAAGGCAGATGCTTAACCGACTAAGCCCACCCAGGTGCCCTGAGATGTGTCTTATTTTAAATGGCTGTCTAATATTCCATTTTACATACATATTCTAATTTTTAATCCATACTCAGAAA
The DNA here is from genome assembly GCF_018345385.1 of Vulpes lagopus. Classification (NCBI taxonomy): domain Eukaryota; kingdom Metazoa; phylum Chordata; class Mammalia; order Carnivora; family Canidae; genus Vulpes; species Vulpes lagopus. The sequence goes on along the minus strand of NC_054846.1, from coordinate 26,215,871 downwards.
GGTGGGCATTTAGGTTGTTTTCATCTTTTTTCTCACCTAAACATTCTCTGTTAATTTTTTTTTGTTTGTTTTGTTTTGTTAAAGTAAACTCCATGACCAATGTGGGGTTTGAACTCATGACCCTGAGATCAAGAGTCACATGCTCTATTAACTGAGCCAGCTGGGTACCCCTGTTAACTCTTTTTGTGGATATTTTTGCCTACATATGTGAATGTCTCCTTAAGGTAAGTTTCTAGAAGTGGGATTTCTGGGTTAGAGAAATCCCTTTAAATGCTTTTATATCTTTAGTATATTGCCTTCCAGAAAAGTTTCATACGTTTTGTGCTCTTCTCAAGTAGTGCATATGAAAACTCATTTTGTCACCCTTTTTTTTTTTTTTAAGATTTTATTTATTTATTAATGAGAGGGAGGGAGAAGCAGGCTCCCCGCAGAGCAGTGAGCCCAGAGTGGAACTCGATCCCAGGACCTTGGGATCAGGACTTGAGCCAAAGGCAGACAGTTGACCAACTGAGCCTCGCAGGGACCTTTGTCACACCTTTGAAAGCATTGGGTTTTGTGCATTTTAAAAAATCTTTGCAAAAAAATCTTTATTTCTTAATTACCAGTGAGGTTACACATCTTTTCTTTTCTTTTCTTTTCTTTTCTTTTTTTTTTTTTTTTTAAGATTTTATTTATTTATTCATGAGAGACACAGAGAGAGAGGCAGAGACACAGGCAGAGAGATAAGCAGGCTCCATGCAAGGAACCCGATGGACTCAACCTGGGAATCTGGGATCACACCCTGAGCCAAAGGCAGGCGCTCAACTGCTGAGCCACTCAGGCATCCCAATAAATTTTTTTTTTAAGATTTTATTTACTTGACAGAGAGTACACAAGTAGGGGAGCAGCAGAGGAAGAGAGAGAAGTAGGGTCTCCACTGAGCAGAGAGCCTGATGTGGGGCTTGATCCCAGGGCCCTGGGATCATGACCTGAGTTGAAGGCAGATGCTTAACCAACTGAGCCATCCAGGTGCCTCTCACATCCTTTGATATCTTGATCGCCCTGACAAATATTTTGATGTTTTCCCCATAGCTCATGGTTGACAGAGAAAAATTCAAGGGAGGATGGATGCAAAAGCTCGAAACTGTTTGCTTCAATATAGAGAAGCCTTGGAAAAGGACATCAAAACGTCCTACATCATGGATCGTATGATTAATGACGGAGTTTTAACAATATCAGAGGAGGAAAAAGTAAAAAATGAGGTAAAGCCCTGTGAGGAAGTCTGTGCTATAAAACTTTTTTCTTTCTACTTTTTATTTAAAAATATTCGATATAATTATTTGAGTTTAAAAAATTTAATTTTATTTCAGAACTTGCACTGGTCTCTACTAGTTTATGTTGCAAACATATTCTTTGTGGTATACTAATTTATTTTTTTTTAGCCCACTCAACAGCAACGAGCAGCTCTGCTAATTAAAACAATACTTAAAAAAGATAATTATTCCTACATATCATTCTACAATGCTCTGATACACGAAGGGTATAAAGATCTTGCTGCCCTTCTCCATAGTGGCATTCCTGTCATCTCTTCTTCCAACGGTGGCAAAGATTCAGTTGGTGGAATAACTTCACATGGTTTGTATCCATGTCTTCTACAACATTTGGTGTCACGATAGCAATGTAGCTGTAGTTTTGTCTTAATGTAAATGGAGTCTGTTGAAGAGGTTGGTTATGATTAGTTCACTGAAAATGCATGTGAAGAAATTAGTTTTGTTTTCCAATTGAAGTTTTTATTTGCACCTGTGTTAACTGTCACATTTTTCTTGCCCGGTGAGCTGTCTACTGGGCATTTTTAGAGATTAAAAAGGCAGCTTTGAGGCCTTTAAGCTCTTCTCTAATTCTGTGTTTATTGAGTGCATGCATAGGAAAGAATAAGAATCTTTAGAAATCTGTGTTCTTGAAAGGAGTCCCATATTCTTTCCTTTACACCCTCCTTTCTAGTTTTCAATATAAGAAAAAGAGATAGGAGAATCAGAGAGGAATAGAGTGTATAAGGGCAGATATAGATGGAGCCTTGCATTGTTAGTAGTCATCTTGAAAAATTTATGTTTGTTTTTGTTATGTTCCGAGAAATAAGAACATTGAAGTTAGTATGCTAGCCACATTTTCTTCTCTTGGAAGTTCTGAGGGTAAAGCCTCAGCCTTGCTTTCTTTTGTTATTTTATGGTATGACTTGAGTAGCCATTTCAAAGTTCTGTTTGTTCATACTGGTTGTCTTTTGGATTTCAGTGAAGACAGTCCTGTGTGAGGGTGGAGTGCCACAGAGGCCGGTTGTTTTTGTTACCAGGAAGAAGCTGGTGAATGCAATTCGTCAGAACCTATTCAAACTAAGTGGTGAACCAGGATGGGTTGTCATATATGGAATGGCAGGTTGCGGGAAGTCTGTTTTAGCTGCAGAAGCTGTTCGAGATCATTTTTTCTTAGATGGTAAGTTTGATTAACATATGTTGCTGCCTAAGGAGTTAGTCTTTAGGCATGATAATAGTTTCCTATCGCTGCTGTAACAAATTATGAAAAATTTGGCGACATAAAACAACACAAATTGATTATTGTACAATTTGGGAAATCAGAGTAGTTCTTACTGGGTTAAAGTCAAGGTGTTAGCAGGGCTGAGTTCCTTTTTTTTTTTTTTTTTTTAAAGATTTTATTCACCCATTTATATGAGAGAGAGAGAGAGAGAGAGAGAGAGAGGCAGGGACACCGGCAGAAGGAGAAGCAGGCTCCATGCAAGGAGCCCAACGTGGGACTCCATCCTGGGACTCCAGGATCACTCCCTGGGCCGAAGGCAGGTGCCAAAGCGCTGAGCCACCCAGGGATCCCAGCAGGACTGAGTTCTTTTGGAGGCTCTAGGGAAAATCCTTCTCCTTACATTCTCTAGCTTTTAGAGGTGGCCTACATTTCTAGACTCATGGTCCCTTCTTCCATTCTCAAGCTGGCAGTACATAATAGCATCTTCAGATCTTTTTCTCTGTTTCTGAACTTTGCTTCTGTCATCACATCTCTCTCTCTGATTCTCACGTTTTTGCCTCTCTCTTCTGGGGCCTTTGGGTAATCTAGGATAATCTCATCCCCAAATCTTTAATTTAATTGCATCTGCAAAGTCTTTTTTTGCTATGTAAGGTAACATAAGTTCTGTGGTTTGGGATGTGAACATCTTCTAGGGGCTGTTATTCGGCTTACCACAGGCATGATTACATTTGGAATTCATTTTGTACTGAGCCTGTCACAATGAGGCTTGGCTAACCAGGCTAATAAATTCTTTTTTTTTTTTTTTTTAAATTTTTTTTTTATTTATTTATGATAGTCACAGAGAGATAGAGAGAGAGGCAGAGACACAGGCAGAGGGAGAAGCAGGCTCCATGCACCGGGAGCCCGACGTGGGATTCGATCCCGGGTCTCCAGGATCGCGCCCTGGGCCAAAGGCAGGCGCCAAACCGCTGCGCCACCCAGGGATCCCAATAAATTCATATTATTATCAGATGGTACTTGTTATCACTAGATTGAAGCTAGTTCCCTTGTATCTTAATAATTAGAGAGGATTATGGAGTTGATTTTAAGTAAGCTTTATACCCATTGTGGAGTTTGAACTCACGACTCTAAGATCAAGAATTGCATGCTCTACCGAATGAGCCTGCTGGGTGCCCCTGGGATTGTGGAGTTGAAAAGGATCTTCAAAAGTTGTTTAGCTTATATCCCTCCCTTTTAGGAAATATTAGACTTAATGCTCTTCTTTTAGTTGAGTGTTGTGGAGAAGGAGGTTTTTGGGAACTCCATTAATGATTCTCCTACTGGGTGATTCTCCCATGTATTTGGCATCTTGTATTAAACTATTAATTCCATTTCTGTAATTCTATCAGTTGCTTATCTTTACAAATCTTTATAGTAATTTGTCTATCTTATATGTAATCACCAAGAAAGAGAAAAAAATGGGAGTTGACTATAGCAACTAATGAGTTTTTGAGGATAGGCTTTATTTATTTTTTTAAGTAATCTTTATACCCAGTATGGGGCTCCAACTGACAACCCTGAGATCAAGAGTCCCATGGTCTACAGCCAGCCAGGTAGACGCTCCTGCTGATAGGCTTTATAGATTGATTTGCCATCTAATGACTGTCTTTTCTTGCTTTGGATATTGATGTATTCAGTAAATGTTTGAGAGCCTACTATGGAGGTTGGCATAAAAAGAAGGCCCCAGTCTATGCATCTAAGAAATTTATTCATAGTCAAGTAGAGCAGATAGGCATGTAAACAAATTATATGTGATAAATTGAGTGGTAGAAATAGTATGTGGTACAAAGTTATAGCAAAGGAAATGTT